>NC_073383.1:20472284-20792701 GCF_028641065.1 Leucoraja erinaceus
GGGTGGGATTTACGTAGTCAGAGGTATATGTGTGTATGCTGCTGGGATTGTGTATATGTGTGTATGGTGCTGGGATTCTTGCGCAGAAGCTTGTAGTTTTTTAGTTTAGTTTGGAAGAAGCATGGAGCAATGACATAGCTTTCAACCATGTCAGGGCGTTCTACCATTTCAGAGCCACATGCCGGAGTTTGACCGAGTAAGATTAAAATGTACTAAAAGAAGACGTTTGGATGAATATTTCACTGTTTTACTTCGACAATAAAGAAACTATTAATCAAGAGACTGTGTTTTGAAGATTTATCTTTGCATGGCTTTGAATGTCTCGTGGAGAGTTCCCATGCGTAACGTCGCTATCTCCTTACCCCCCTTGTCTTCAACATAGTGGCTAGAGGGAAAAATTCATTGCACGATATAATAATCTGCCACTATAATATCCTATTAACTCCTGCCTTTGATACACGGTCTTCACAGGCTGCACAGTTGTAGTCCTCTCCAACAGATTCAAGGGGATTTCAGATACGAACAAGATAATCCCACTTAAACTAAATTGATTATTTTTATTATGAGGAATCTGTTTCAGTGGGAAATTGTGCCTCAATTACCACTTGGCAAAACTATCTGAGCAAAAAAATGTGAAAAACAGAAGGGATTTTGAAATAATGTATTTTCAGCTGCTACTTTTATTTCATGCACATTTCCACCATTATTTAGCACTGTGTTACATTTTAGAAAAAAATCCTCCTGGATTTCTGACTGTGACAGATCTATAATGTAATTGGCAGCTTAGCCAGCTCAATGAGATCACAACTGCTGGGTGTTGGGTTGGCGCCAGCTTGAAGCAAAATTTAAAGTAGCAACTATTGGAAAAGAGAAGGATCATGGCCATAGTAGAAGCTAGATCTTTAGAACATAGAACAGTACAGTACAGAAACAGGCCTTCAGCTCACACGATCTGGGCTGAACACGATGCCAAGGTTAATTATTCTCAGAAGTCTGAAGAAGGGTTTTGGCCCGAAACATTGCCTATTTCCTTCGCTCCATAGATGCTGCTACACCCGCTGAGTTTCTCCAGCTTTTTTGTGTACCTTCGATTTTCCAGCATCTGCAGTTCCTTCTTAAACAATTAATTATTCTCATCTGCCTGCACATGATTTATATCCCTCCATTCATTGCAGACGCATGTGCATATCTAAAGGGCGCTTAGAGTCGTAGATACATGCAGCATGGATACAGCCCATCGTCCTAACTTATCCATGCCGACCAAGATACCCCATCTGAGCTAGTCCCATTTGCCTGCATATGGTCCATATCCCTCTAAACCTTTCCTATTTATGTACCTATCCAAATGTCTTTCAAATGTTGTTATTTCACCTACCTCAATTATCTCCTCTGGCAGCTCTTTCCACATACCCATCAACCTCGTAGTGAAAAAGTTGCCTCTTAGGTTTGTATTAAATCTTTCCCCTCTCACCTTAAACCCATGTCGTCTGGTCCTTGATTTTCCTACTCTGGGTAAAATACTCTGTGCATTCACCTTATCAATTCCCCTCATGATTTTATACACCTCCACCACCCACCCAATATGTTGAGGAAGCACCACTGCTGTTTACTTCTTCTAGGGCAACAATCTCACTATTTCTTTGGCTGAGTGCCTTTGATGACTATTGTGTGTAAATTATGAAGTAATTCATGTCAGAGAGATATGAACCAGAGTGAAGTACAGCCTACATGCTGCCCATGCCCACCATCAAGTATCCATCTGCACTAAACCCATTTACTAGCTAGCACCTGGTCCATCGACTGCAATGCATTGGCCGTTCAAATCCTTCTTAAATGTTGTGTGTCTCTGCCTTCACCACCTCCTCAGGCAGTCTTTCAGATTCTAACCACCTGAAAAGATAAAACCTCTGTTCCATTCGAAACATCTTATCCCTATCTTGAAACTATGACCTCAAGATGTTTCTGCTATGGGGAGATGTTTCTTTCTATCTATGTCCCTCATTAGTTTGTACTCTTCCATTAGGTTCCCCTTCGGCCTCCTCCACTTCGGGGAAATCAAACCCTGCCTATCCAGTCTCTCCTCATAATTTAAATGCCCCATCCTGGTGAACCTCGTTTGCATCCTCTGTAGTAAAATCACTGTCTTCCTAGAGGGTTATGGCCAGATCCATGCACATTACTCCTGTAAATGCCTTCTTCATCAACTTGAAGAAACTTGTTTCTGATCAAGGAATTACATTGCACCTTGGTGTATATGTCAATAAATCAGAAATTGAAGCTGAACAATTGGAACATTGCATCCAATTTGAAGGATTTGCACACCAAGGTCTCTCCATTCTTCAATCCAGATCCTCCCCAAGTTACCAACAGCTGACTTATGTACAGCCTACATCTACACACAAGCATTTGGGAGACTGATGGGATGACCTTGCAGACCTCTGCCACGTGGGAATTTGGTTTGTAGCCTCAATTCCAACTTGTAAACTGTATGGGTTACAAGCGGTTCTCAGGAAGGAGAGCCCGAGGGTAGTACATAGACAATGAATGGTAGTACAGGAGGACCTGTACTCCCATTCATTGTGCATGCTCTACCCTCAAAGAACATCACCTCACAGGATCCCTTTGCCATTGTTCTACCATCTCACCAGCAGATCAATGTCAATCTGCAGCACACGACTATCCTCCTCAGTATAAACAGCATCGCCAATGTTCATGACATTTGTATATTCTATATTCAGAGAAAGTAGGTGCGATCTTGCTATCCAGCTCTCTAAGCTGAAGTTGCAGGACATCAATCCTCTTTTAACTGTGTGGTTAGTATGAAAGTGAACAATGTGCTCTGACTATGTACCATCCACTGCCCACCAAGCCCCTGTGTAAAACATACCATCCTAGACTGACAAGTGCAGTGGGACCTTTTCAATGGTTATTACAGGTCAAGGTCTGATCCTGAAACTACTCAAGGCACCTGGCTTACTTTCTCAGCTGAAACTGCAAGCTTCAGCTAAAGCCCAGTCGACAATAATTTAACTGCACAGGTTACTAGTTTTGAACCTTAACTTTGGATAAACATAATGAAATAATATACGTCACTCACTCACGCATACCCACAAGATCTTCAGGAAAACCACCCTGTGTCTCTCTGCCCCTCTTGCACACACTCAAACAGCTCGAATCCTGCCAATTGAAATTAATTGAACTTTATTTACCAGAATGTTGCATGTTTTTTTGTGGGGCATTGGTACCCCTCTCAGGGTATCTCACTTACCACCTCATTTAATATTAAAAGCTACAGCTAAAAACTATCCTACAAGGACTTAACTGTAAAAGTTAGTAGCTTTGACTCTTAGGATAAATTTAATGAAATAATACACTTCCCCGTCACTCTTTACTGATATTAGGTTGCAAAACAGTCGGAAAATGATTTTAGAAAATAGCTGTTTTCTTCCATTTAAATTGCCCATAGTTTAAACCAAAACTATTGTTGAAACTTTTATCCCCATTGAAGCAAATACGCAATGTCATGTTTATGATGCAATGCTCCAATTGTTCAGCTTCAATTTCTGATTTATTGACATATACACCAAGGTGCAATCAGACAAAGTTCACAGCAAAACAGTACACACACAGTAATGATGAATTCAATCATGAATACCAGTGAAAAACAATATAATGTTGTAAGATTGTAGTGCTATGTGAAAGTAGTGCTAATAAACTTAAAAGTATAATAATGGAATAACAAAATGTTATGCTATCCAAACATTTAGAGAGTAAATGTTCAATTTCTCAGCTGCTATACAGCCATATTTCAATGAAACTCATTGACAACAGGGTTGTGGCAAATCAGAAATGTGCAGTGCCTGAATCATCAGAAGTAGATGACATGAGGCAAAGTCAGCACTAATTCAAATCAATTCTATAATTCAGTCGCAAATTCTCTACAATCCTGTATACCCAGCTCAGAAATTGTTACAAATATTACTTTGTCGCAACAATTCAATTACTTTGCCTGATGTTTTGTTCAAAAGGGATGAATAGATAAACCTGCCCAAAACAAAATAGCAACTTTAATCAAATGTTGTGGTAGTTTTATAAAAAATAAGATGTGCAAAAATTAACAATAATTAATATGAGCATAAAAAGCGAATTTTACTTGATCACTTGATTTGATTTTTGTTTTTAGTTAATTGAGATGTGTAGAACACAATCGATGTGACGTATATGAACATATACATGGCATTTGATTATGTGCCACATAACCAGATTGTCAGCGAAGTTGCAATGCATGGAATTAAAGGGATAGTGGCAGTAAAACAAAGAAATTGGCCATGTCACAATAAACAAGTCTCAACGATTGGTTGTTTTTCAAACTAAATGAATGCAGAGAACAGAAGATTGCATCAAGCAAACTGTGCAAAAAGAATATCACTCTGCAGGGCATACGTGACAATAAAAAACCATTGAAATGTTAGGGAGAGCGTTCTGTTTATTCCTTAAGTCACGTTAAGTCTACGCTCTCTGTTTTTTGACCCATCCAACAACAGGAAGGGCATCTCCCCAGCTTCCCTTGGGTCTACCCATCAGATTCCACTATGGCCCATCATGTTCCCATTGTCTGAGCGCCTCCATCACATCTTCCCTGGCCCTTCGCTGTTTCCAGGAAAATAATCCCAGTTCCTACAGCCTTCCCTTCCAATACAATTTTCAAAAATCCACACTTGGATTGGAAATATCAACTTAGCAGCACATAAAATAATTTGCTAATGAGTTTATGCAACTATTTCCTGACCTGAGGAAGAAGTAAAAACTCTTCGGTGTAGACACATGACAAAATAATGGTGTGCCTATTTTAGGTTTACAGAATAGAAAGCATCCAGGCTAGTCAAATAGTTGCTGATTAACATTTGTTTCGGATGGATGGAGTTCAAACCATTGGAACTGCTGCATCATCTCGGCACCGAATACACTGCTTACTGAGCTCCATCAAGGACACTGGATAATGCTGTTTATCGTAAAACATCAAAGATGGATCTGCTGCTACAGCCAGCTCGCTCAGCAACTGTGCAAAAGCTGAGTCATTTGCAATCCATCAGCAAGAAGGCCAAAAAATAATATGAATGCAGCAGAGTTTCAAATTTCATAGCATGCTTGAATAGAGTTTTAATCAATCAGCAAGCAATAAGATTTTGCAAAGGATGTTCTTATTAAATGATTATTAGATCAATATATGAAACTGCAGATTTACTGTTTACTCAACTACATCACTAATTTATGATTTTGGTTTAAAGAACATAGTCCATTCACCTTTTGCTTGGGCAGTCCCTTGGGATCGTGAACAACATGCTTTCACTCCAGATCTAGGGAGTGGAAGATAAGTGCATGCAATGTCTTTTAATATGGGATGCACACCAGTTATTTCCAATGGAAAGAAGACCCAAGATGATGGGAGCCAAGTCTAGCTCCGTAAACTGAGCATGCAATGGGTCATGGTCACACACATACACTCTACACAAAAATGCTGGAGAACTAAGTGGGTCAGGTAGCATCTCTGATGTACATGGATAAGTGACATTTTGGGTTGTGATACTCCTTCAGAGTCTTTGTGTAAAAATCTGCAGTTCCTCTTGTTTCATCATACACTCCCCACAGCACACCAGCCAACTTTGGGCAGGAATAATCCCACGATCAATACCACACCCCTACTCCAAAACAACGGCTGCACCACAGATGCTTCTTGACCCACTGAGTTCTTCCAGTGTTCTGTTTTTGCTCTGGATTCCAGCATCAGCAGTGTCCTTTGTCTTCTAAATTAATACTTTGCTTCGCCTTCATTAAGATGTCATTGCTAATGAATCAACTGTAATGGAAACACCTAAAAAACAGAGTTAATCTTAAATATAGAGGAAAGGGTCAGCTGATCTCAAAAACCAAACTGCCTGATCTAGATGGAACGCACAACACATCAAGGAGCAAGAGTAAGCTTATGGCCAATTGAGCCTGCTCCATCACATATGAAGCTCATGGCAAATTTCAGTCTGAATTGCACTTTGCCTTGGAATCTAGAATTGAGCATTGGATCTACAGCATTCAAAAGATGAACAACCCATTGACCAAGGAAATTTCTCATCTCAGAACCAAATCGATAAGATCCCCTAGTTGTAGACAATGGCCAGGGGAAATTACCTCTTAGCATCAACTCTGTCAATAATGGTATCTTTGACAAGCCCTCTAATAATGTTAAGCAAGCGTCTATCCCCTGCCTCACTTGGTTCTTGGTTCATGGGTCCTCCAAAATATTCCAACTGGAATTTAAACTGGAGGTGGTGAAGGGAGGGTTTAAGCCAGAAAGGGTATAAAGAACAAACACTATAGAACTTCCCCACACAGCAGAATCAAAGTTTCCCACTGTGTGGGAAGGCACCAAAGTCAGTCTCTTCCTCCACTGTTCCTCGTGGTCAGGGAACTGCTTGCACTAGGTACAGTCTTCACACCCTCCTTGATATAGAGGTGGCTTCAGAAAAGATGATAAATGTCATTGGAGGATCCCATTCAAAAGAGGGACAAACCTTGCAACTACAAGATAGATAAGAGATAAAATAGCAGTGATAGCAAATCTAATACAAACTATTAGTTCTCAGCAGGAAATGCATTGGATTTTTTTAAAAGACAGCGAACATCTTGCATGACTTGAATGTTCTTTAATAAAGCAGAGGGATAAGAGGAAAGAGTTATAGAGAGACTAAAGTACCACACAATTTACAGCACTAAATTGAACCCTGAGGTATTGAAAAGACACCAACAGAGGAAAATGACCAAAAGATAGAAAGTAGACAAGACCTTTACAGATATTAGGCCCACTACAATGTTTGATATATACTGTAACAATAACCTGACACTGAGCACACAAGAGATACTAAACTTTGCAGATGACAAAATTCATAAGTACTGGGAAATGAGAGCAAAATGAGAGCAATTTGAGTATAGAATTGTATAGTAATGTTAAAATTGTACAAGGCATTGGTGAGACCAAATCTGGAGTATGGTGTACAATTTTGATCGCCCAATTATAGGAAGGATGTCAACAAAGCTGCGAGCTGGGGCTGCGGTTTGCGGAGCTCCCAACGCGGGCGGCGCTGATGGACAGCGCGGGGTCCTGCGACTCTGCCCGGCTCGACCTGTGGACTCGGGAGCTGCGGACTCCGGCTGCGGGAGGCGGCTGATCGGGAGGTCCGGGCCGCTGAGGAGGAGGATGTTCACCGTCGGGGTTCGCGGTCGGCGTTCCACCAGCCCGGCGTGAGGGCCTGAACATTGGGCCGCCCAGTGCGGCGACTGCGGGTGTTCGGAAGGCCCAGACCACGGATGAACATCTGGGATGATCAGAGGGGAGGCTGGCTGGACTATGGTGCCTTCCTCACCTTGGTGCCACTGTGTTGTGTTGTGTCGTGGACTTTCTGTGTTTGTGCTTTTTTTTAAATTTCTATTTTATTTTTTTAATATGTTTTAATATTTATTATTTATTTTTATGATACTGACTGTAAAGGGAAATTCATTTCGTTGTCTCTAATTGAGACAATGACAATAAATTTGAATACAATACAATACAATACAACAAAATAGAGAGAGTACAGAGGAGATTTACTAGAATGTTGCCTGGGTTTCAACAACTAAGTTACAGAGCTGTTCAATAAGTTAGGTCTTTATTCTCTGGAGCGCAGAAGGTTAAGGGGGGACTTGATAGAGGTCTTTAAAATGATGAGAGGGATAGACAGAGTTGATGTGGACAAGCTTTTCCATTTGAGAATAGGGAAGATTCAAACAAGAGGACATGACTTCAGAATTAAGGGACAGAAGTTCAGGAGTAATATGAGGGGGAACTTCTTTACTCAGAGAGTGGTAGCGGTGTGGAATGAGCTTCCAGTGGAAGTGGTGGAGGCAGGTTCATTGGTATCATTTAAAAATAAATTGGATATGCATATGGATGAGAAGGGAATGGAGGGTTATGGTATGAGTGCAGGCAGGTGGGACTAAGGGAAAAAAAAGTTGTTTGGCACGGACTTGTAGGGCCGAGATGGCCTGTTTCCGTGCTGTAATTGTTATATGGTTATTATATGGTTAAAGGTCTCAAGGGGATTGTGAACAGACTACCAAAAGGTGCAGATGCAAATATGTGATGTGTACTGTAGTTACAGGATGAGGAGAAGCAATGCAAAATAAACAATACAATACGTTTAAGGGCTGCAATAGCAAAGCGACTAATTGAAGTAAGTGCTTTGAACACAGCCGAAGCTGTGGAACACATACCCCCCACCCTAATCATCCTACCGCTGTTCGGATCCTTGTATCCCTGTCGTTAGCACATCTTCCCCAAACAACAATGGGCCATGTTGGACTCCACCCTTCCTGAGGTCACTAGTTGTCAGCCCTATTTTGTTCTGGCCTTTTCTTGCCTCCAGTTCCTCCCCCCCACACCTCTACATTTCAGTCTGAAGAAGGGTCCAGACCCGAAACGTCACCTATTTCTTTTCTCCAGAGATGCTACCTGATCATGCATTTTGTGTCTATCTATGGTGGAAACCAGCATCTTCAGTTCCTTCCTATTCCTTGGTTTTATTGATCGAGTATAATAATGCAGACGTGTGCAAGTTCCGCTAAAGAGTTGGTTAGGTCTCAGCTGGAGTATAGTGTTTAATTCTAGGTTTAATATTTTAGGAAAGATGTCAAGGACCTTGTGACAATGCAAAATAAAATTACTGGATTGTATAGGTCAGCGGCTTCCTGGCTCTGGCTTCTGTTCAGTGTAATGCGGAAATCTAAAACATACTGGAGGTCAGATTTCCGTATCCGTGACTTTCTGCTCCGAGTCTGGAGCAGAACTCGCACATGCTGATGAGGGGCCGATGCACCCTCCATCCAATCAATCAATCAATCAATCAAGATTTATTCATCACATACACAATAACAATAAAGTGCAGTGAAATGAACTTGCCAGCAACGGTACAATAAAGAAGAATACACAATACATAATAAAATTTAACACAGACATCCACCACAGCATTCTTCACTGTGGTGGAAGGCACAAAGTCAGTCCTCCTCCATTTTCCCCCGTGGTCGGGGCCATAATCTCCGCATCCGCCGCTGTGGTCGGCAAGATGACAGGCGCTCTCGTCTGGAAGGTAAGTCCCAAATTGATGCTTCCCTACCGGAGACCACGGGTTCAGGATGACGTAGACCGCAGGCCGGAGCTCTTCTCCAGGGACTCCCGGCGAGGGATCCGGCACCGGATGGTAAGTCCACGCCGCGCCAGCGGCTAAAAGCACCGCAGACTGCGGCTTCAAGGTGTTATAGGACGCGGGCTGGTGGGTCGGAGTTCTTCTTCTCCAGGGGTCCCCAACGAGGGATCCCAGGCTCCGGACGCCGTGCCAGCGGCTAGAAGCACCGCAGTCCGTGGCTTCAGACTGAACAGTCTGCGGGCCAGCGATTGGAAAAAGTCCACGCTGCGCCCGCTGTTGAAGCTCCGGGCCCGACTCCGGGAAAGGCCGCACCAATACTTGGTGTTAGGCCGCAAGGGAGGAGACGACCGAAAGCAGTTTCCCCCTTACCCCCCCCACACCACCCCCCACACAAGACACACCGAGAGACACTAAAACACACATTTAGACATACTTAAAAAAATCAAAAAAAGTAGAAATGATCGACACGCTGCTGGCAGGGCAGCCATCTCGTCGCGCCCCCACTGACCAATTCCAACCTTCCGCTCCACCTGTAGCCTCAGACAAATGCAACGTTTTGGTAAGTATAAGCAGGGACATAGAAACATAGAAAGTAGGTCATTCGGCCCTTCGAGCCTGCACCGCCATTCAATATGATCATGGCTGATCATCCAACTCAGTATCCCGTACCTGCCTTCTCTCCATACCCCCTGATCCCCTTAGCCACAAGGGCCACATCTAACTCCCTCGTAAATATAGCCAATGAACTGGCCTCAACTACCCTCTGTGGCAGAGAGTTCCAGAGATTCACCACTCTCATCTCGGTTTTAAAGGATTTCCCCCTTATCCTTAAGCTGTGACCCCTTGTCCTGGACTTCCCTAACATCGGGAACAATCTTCCTGCATCTAGCCTGTCCAAACCCTTAAGAATTTTGTAAGTTTCTATAAGATCCCCTCTCAATCTCCTAAATTCTAGAGAGTATAAACCAAGTCTATCCAGTCTTTCTTCATAAGACAGTCCTGACATCCCAGGAATCAGTCTGGTGAACCGTCTCTGCACTCCCTCTATGGCAATAATGTCCTTCCTCAGATTTGGAGACCAAAACTGTATGCAATACTCCAGGTGTGGTCTCACCAAGATCCTGTACAACTGCAGTAGAACCTCCCTGCTCCTATACTCAAATCCTTTTGCAATGAAAGCTAACATACCATTCGCTTTCTTTACTGCCTGCTGCACCTGCATGCCTACCTTCAATGACTGGTGTACCATGATACCCAGGTCTCGCTGCATCTCCCCCTTTCCCAATCGGCCACCATTTAGATAATAGTCTGCTTTCCCGTTTTTGCCACCAAAATGGATAACCTCACATTTATCCACATTATACTGCATCTGCCAAACATTTGCCCACTCATCCAGCCTATCCAAGTCACCTTGCAGCCTTCTAGCATCCTCCTCACAGCTAACACTGCCCCCCAGCTTGGTGTCATCCGCAAACTTGGAGATGTTGCATTCAATTCCCTCGTCCAAATCATTAATATATATTGTAAATAGCTGGGGTCCCAGCACTGAGCCTTGCGGTACCCCACTAATCACTGCCTGCCATTGTGAAAAGGACTCTTGGCTTCCTGTCTGCCAGCCAGTTCTATATCCACATCAATACTGAACCCCTAATACTGTGTGCTTTAAGTTTGTATACTAATCTCTTATGTGGGACCTTGTCGAAAGCCTTCTGAAAGTCCAGATATAACACATCCACTGGTTCTCCCTTATCCACTCTACTAGTTACATCCTCGAAAAATTCTATAAGATTCGTCAGACATGATTTACCTTTCGTAAATCCATGCTGACTTTGTCCAATGATTTCACCACTTTCCAAATGTGCTGCTATCCCATCTTTAATAACTGACTCTAGCAGTTTCCCCACTACCGATGTTAGACTAACTGGTCTGTAATTCCCCATTTTCTCTCTCCCTCCCTTCTTAAAAAGTGGGGTTACATTTGCTACCCGCCAATCTTCAGGAACTACTCCAGAATCTAAAGAGTTTTGAAAGATTATTACTAATGCATCCACTATTTCAGGAGCTACTTCCTTAAGTACTCTGGGATGCAGCCTATCTGGCCCCTGGGGATTTATCGGCCTTTAATCCATTCAATTTACCCAACACCACTTCCCGGCTAACCTGGATTTCACTCAATTCCTCCAACTCCTTTGACCCGCGGTCCCCTGCTATTTCCGGCAAATTATTTATGACTTCCTTAGTGAAGACGGAAAGTAGTTATTCAATTGGTCCGCCATATCCTTGTTCCCCATGATCAACTCACCTGTTTCTGACTGCAAGGGACCTACATTTGTTTTTAACTAATCTCTTTCTTTTCACATATCTATAAAAACTTTTGCAGTCAGTTTTTATGATCCCTGCCAGTTTTCTTTCATAATCTATTTTCCCTTTCCTAATTAAGCCCTTTGTCCTCCTCTGCTGGTCTTTGAATTTCTCCCAGTCCTCCGGTATGCTGCTTTTTCTGGCTAATTTGTACGCATCATCCTTCGCTTTGATACTATCCCTGATTTTCCTTGTTATCCATGGATGTACTACCTTCCCTGATTTATTCTTTTGCCAATCTGGTATGAACAATTTTTGTAGTTCATCCATGCAGCCTTTAAATGTCTTCCATTGCATATCCACCGTCAACCCTTTTAGAATTAATTGCCAGTCAATCTTGGACAATTCACGTCTCATACCCTCAAAGTTACTTTTCTTTAAGTTCAGAACCATTGTTTCTGAATTAACAATGTCACTCTCCATCCTAATGAAGAACTCAACCATATTATGGTCACTCTTGCCCAAGGGGGCACGTACAACAAGATTGCTAACTAACCCTTCCTCATTACTCAATACCCAGTCTAAAATAGCCTGCTCTCTCGTTGGTTCCTCTACATGTTGATTTAGATAACTATCCCGCATACATTCCAAGAAATCCTCTTCCTCAGCACCCCTGCCAATTTGATTCACCCAATCTATATGTAGATTGAAGTCACCCATTATAACTGTTTTGCCTTTGTCGCACGCATTTCTAATTTCCTGTTTGATACCATCTCCAACTTCACTACTACTGTTAGGTGGCCTGTACACAACACCCACCAGCGTTTTCTGCCCCTTAGTGTTTCGCAGCTCTACCCATACCGATTCCACATCCTCCAAACTAATGTCCTTCCTTTCCATTGCATTAATCCCCTCTCTAATCAGTAACGCTACCCCACCTCCTTTTCCTTTCTGTCTATTCCTCCTGAATATTGAATATCCCTGGATGTTCAGCTCCCAGCCTTGGTCACCCTGGAGCCATGTCTCCGTGATCCCAACTATATCATAGTCATTAATAGCTATCTGCACATTCAACTCATCCACCTTATTACGAATGCTCCTTGCCATGAGACACAAAGCCTTCAGGCTTGTTTTTACAACACTCTTACCCCTTATACAATTATGTTGAAAAGTGGCCCTTTTTGATTTTTGCCCTGGTTTTGTCTGCCTGCCACTTTTACTTTTCACCTTGCTACCTATTTCTTCTACCCTCATTTTACACCCCTGGGTCTCTACGCTCACACATTTAAGAAACCCTTTCCCTTTAACTCCATCCTCCACTATCCCATTCAACACCCCACCCCCCTTATTCAGTTTAAAGCCACCCGTGTAGCAGTGGCAAACCTGCCTGCCAGAATGCTGGTCCCACACCTGTTAAGATGCAATCCGTCCCTTTTGTACAGTTCCCCCTTACCCCAAAACAGATCCCAGTGATCTAAGAATCGAAATCCCTACCCCATGCACCAGTTCCTCAGCCACACATTCAGGTCCCGTATCTCCCTGTTCCTGCTCTCGCTAGCACGGGGAATTGGAAGCAAACCGGAGATAACAACCCTGGAGGTCCTGCTTTTCAACATTTTTCCGTGCTCTCTAAAGTCACGCTGCAGAATATTCATCCCCTTTTTTCCCGACATCGTTTGTGCCGACATGCACTACCACTTCCGGATGTTCACCTTCGCCCTTGAGGATTTTCTGCACTCTGTCCGTGACATCCTGGATCCTGGCACCGGGAAGGCAGCACACCATCCTCGCATCCCGTCTGTTGCCGCAGAAACCCCTGTCCGTACCTCTCACGATGGAGTCTCCCACTACAATGGCCTTGCCTGCCTTAGGCCTTTTTGGTTTTGGCTCAACAGCCCTATTCGCATCGCAAGCCAGTCCGCCGCTCACACGTCTTCTGTCCCAACAGCTTCTAAGCGGATGAACCTGTTTACAAGAGGTACACCACCCGGGGGCGGTGGCATTCCATGCTTCCCTCCCTTTCTCACTGTCTCCCACCTTCTCTCTTCCAGTACCTTAGGTGTAACAATCGTACTGTAGGACTTGTCGAGGAACGACTCCGTTTCTCGTACGAACCGGAGGTCGTCCACTTGCTTCTCCAGTTCCCCAACACGGCCCTTCAGGAGCTCTACCTGGATGCACTTTTCGCATTTGTAGCAGCCAGAGGCACCAGCGGTGTCCTTGACCTCCCACATACTGCAAGCATCGCACTGAATCAGCTTGCCTGACATCTCCTTCTTTCGTCTCTCCCTCTCAAGCGTATTGCGTGGTCTCCTCTCCTCAGCCTCCTCGCCAAAGACTCTCGAGCCAAAGACTCACACTTTACTCACAGGGCACTTCCCTCACAAGGCCGCTCACTCACTGCCGCTCGCTAAGAGCTGTCCTGCTTAAATTGACTGATAAATTGCCTGATTTACCAATTTACAAAGCAAATTCCTCAGTTTTCAACTGTTTTCACCCCTCTGACTCACTTCTCTCCTCCCACTTGGGCTAGAGCCAATCAGTCGTATCTCTTGCTAATCTGCTGCTGCTGTTGTTCCTCCCACGTACTTGATCATTACATAGCAGGGCACTGGAGAGGGCTGTAGAACATAGAAACTCATGGGTGTATGTGCACAGTTCTCTGAAAGTGCTGACACAGGTAGACAGAGTCAAAGATCCTAGAGGAGCAAGATAGACCACTCCTCGAAAAACGCGTAGTATGACGTGTGTGATTGTGGACGCCATTTTTTGAGGCATTTTATTGGGCTTCCCCCACACTGTCATGGCGTCCTTATATAAATTTCATCTCACTGCTCTGCTATCAAGTATTCTAATCGTAAATCTAAACGACCCGACCTGTCATTCTTTAGGTTCCCCAATAAAAAAGAAAGGTGAGAAAAGATTTTTATTTTTTTCAGTCGATATTCTATCGTGAAAATGTTATTTTCTGTTCTCCCATCAACGGCCATTGGGAAACTGGGTTTGTCGGTACATTAGAAAGTTATTACTTATTTTTAATAGATCTTTACTTACCATAATAATAAAGACAATTTTAACACTTCTGTACGTTTTTGGTTTTGTTCTTGTAAGGGATTGGTCTCCACAATATGGCCCGCGGGACACATTAAGTCCAGTGACCAGGAGATTTTTCGAGCTCAAATTCAAGTCCGAGAATGGGCGGCTGTTACCCATTATATTCCTCGAATTGTCAAGACATCACAAGCAAAGATCACAAGCCCGCCGTGAAGAAGGGTGCAATCAAATATTATACAACTCTGCTCTATCATCTTTGGTGCAATGGTGGGTCGGGGGGTTCGGTGGCGGCGGCCGCAATCAAAGACACTAGAGGAGCTCTGCTCTATAATCTTTGGTCGGAATGGGACGGCTGCGCGTTATAATGTGCTATCGTTCCACTCTCCCTCTCCTCCTTCTCCCTGTCCCCCTTCTCCCTCTCCCCTTCTCCCTCTCCCCCCTTTTTTCTCCCCTTCTCCCTCTCCCCCTTCTCCCTCTCTTCTCTCGATCTCTCTCTCCCCTCTCTCCCCTCTCTTCTCTCGATCTCTCTCTCCCCTCTCTTCTCTCCATCTCTCTCTCCCTATCTTCTCTCGATCTCTCTCTCTCTCTCTCTCCCCTCTCTTCTCTCGATCTCCCTCCCTTCCCACTCTCCCTCCCTTCCATCTCTCCCTCCCTTACCTCTTCGTGAGAGTTGGCAGCTCTGCTATGCCTTGGGTCCAAAAGAGGATAGAAAGAAAATACTTAATGGTCTTTGTAAGAAGATTTTAATAAGCTCTTCTACATTTAAGGTAAATTGACATATTAGAGGCAAAAAGCATCTTCAATATACAGGTCTCTCCACACAACTGAAAACAATTGCATTTAAGTGATATATCATCCATTGTTCAGGCAAGTAGCACTAGGTTACAATAAACTTCCTACATATTCCAGGAATGCATCTCATAAAAATGGGAGAGGCTTAAATGCATTGTAAAATCATAAATCCATGTTGACTTGGACTAATCCTTTTACTGCTATCCAAATGCCCCATTATTACATCTTTAATAATTGACTCCAGCATCTTTCACACCATCAAAGTCAGGCTAACTGGTCTGTAATTCCCCATTTTCTCTCTCGCTCCTTTCTTGAAAAATGGGAACTGATCGTAAATCTATTGATCGTTGGAAAATGATCATATGTATAAATATATATGTATGTGTATATATGCATGTATGTGTATATATGCATGTATATGCATATGTGTGTATATATGTTTATATGTGTGTATGTATGCATATAAATGTATCCATATGTATGCGTGTATTTGTATGTGTGCATATGTATGTGTATATATGTATGTGTGTATATATGTATGTGTATATATATGTGTATATAAATATATATGCATATATATATTATTACTATATAATTATATATATAATTGCCTTTATGGTTTATGTATATCATCTTACAAGACAAATAAATTAATAGTGATTATTTAAATCAAAGTTGCTTCTGATCCATGAGAATAAACTTAATTATCTCTAACTTGCCTCTCACACACAGACACACATTCATATAAATATATAAAATATGTATACGTTAAATTTAATTTTGTGCAGTGTGTGTTAAAGCAATACAAGGGAAACTGCACAATACAATGCAAGGGAAACTACGCAAAGGAGGGGGCTGTTCCCGCTACAAGATACTCGAGGATCTTTGCTTTGGATCAAAGATTATAGCGGAGCTCTATAATCTTTGCTTTGGATCACAGCGGGTGGCATACCGGAAGTCGCGTGTCGCATTAAAAAATGGCGGCCGTGACGTTCCGTCACGTACTACACGTCAGTCCATTGGATTTCGGAGGAGTGGTCTATCTTGCTCCTCTAGGATCTTTGGACAGAGTGGTGAAGGCAGCATTTGGCATGCTTGCCTTCATTGGTCACAGCACTGAGCCTAAGAGATAGGACGTCATATTACATCCATACAAGATGTTGACGAGACCCCAATCGAAGTATTGTGTACCGTTCTGGTCACCAAACAATTGGGGAAGGATATCATTATGCTGGAAAGAGTGATGAGAAGATTCACAAGGATGGTTCCGGGACTGGAGAGTCCCTTAAGCGTAGGAGGTTGAAGGGTGACTTTATAGAGACATATAAAATCATGAGGGGCATACATAAGCATAACAGTCATAACTTTATTTGTACAGGTTGAGGTGTCTAAAACTAGAGGGCACAGATTTAAGGTGAGAGGAGCAAGATTTAAAATGAGATTTAAAATGTAAAAATAATTTGCCCAGTTCTTACGTGCAAATTACTATAATCACTTTACAGGCGAGAGAGACACTGTTCCAATTCCTCGATAACGCAATCTAGAATGCAGAACAGATGTCTGTTGTGCAACCAGACAGAAGTCCCCAAGATCATTAAATCCTAGCATGTAAAGAAATCAATGGTGAACGGTGTGATGATTTCAGATTGGAATGTTATGCTGCTTGGAAACAAACACCTCACAGAATCCTTCCCAGGCACTTGAGAACAGTGCATCAACACTGGCGTTATGCCAGCAACAACTCCACTTTCCAGGCCAGTAAGTGAGAATTGTAACAATTACTAATACCTTTAATAATTACTAATACTCCTCCCTAGCGATCAGTGACACATGTGCTGACATAAATATGTCGAATGTCAACAAGAACAGGAGTGTTTAGATCTCTAATCTATTCATATCGGCAGTTGTAATTGACCTGTGCTTTTCGATCGAACATAATACATTATGATGCAGAAAGCAAATAGGAGAGGAATTTAAATGGCCACCCACAACTGGAATTGCTTATCCAAGCAGTCTGTGTGGTGATGAGATGGAGCAATAATTGTTACAGTCCACAGAGCGAGTCTACATTTAGGTATACCTTGCACAGATGCTATCTCGGGACCCTGGAAGCAGTCGGGGAAGTTAGAAGTTGATAGAAATTGCATGTCTTGCAATGTTATGGGAATATATGGCTATAGGGGCAGCACAATGACACAGTGGTAGAGTTGCTACCTACAGTGCCAGAGAACCGAGTTCAATCCTGAATGCAGGTGATGTTTGTATGGAGTTTGTACATTCTCCCTGTGACCAAGTGGGTTTTCTTCAGGTGATCCAGTTTCTTCCCACATACCAAAGATGTGCAGGTTTCTATGTTAATTGGTTTCTGTAAAATTGCCCCTGATGTGTACATGTATACATTTTCCTGATATAGGCCATGACTAAATTACACGATTAAATTAAAAATTAGCCTTTTTAGAAAATGACCTTAAAATGATTAAATTAATTTGTTGATAAATGTAACTGGACAAATTGCAATAAATCACATTTAAAAGTCATGATCTACAAATAATGATTTAATTAGCATAGAACTGATCTGAGCAATAAAGTGTTACTTTAGTTTAATATTGTCATGTGTACCTAGCTACAGTGAAAAGCTTTTGTTTGCATTCTATTCAGTCAAAGAAACGACTATATGTGATTATAATCAAACCGTCGACAGTGCATAGATAAAGGGTCAAGGGTACAACATTTAACGCAAAATAAATTCTGAAAAAGTGATTCAAACTTAAATACATCACATCTATCCAAAGTAACAACAAGCGTAAACTAGGGTCAAGAAAAATTATATTTTGAGTTATAGATAAAACATTACCTAGCTGGTACACATCGGTAGTCATGCTATTAATATCTGACCAAACAAATCTATTCCCTAATGACTAAGAAAATATTTTTAGCTGCACAAATGACGAGTGGCTTAATTATACTGCCACAAAGATCAAAGAGTTACAACTGAATGAATTTTATATCCACAGGCAATTAGAAAAACAACACTACTGTTCAACTAAAGAAACTGCAGTTTTCTTTTAAGTTGTAGCTACAACCTACACTCATTAATTCAGAACAGTTATTAAGATAGGTTTTGTAGATGGTTTATGCATGCAACCTATAACGTAGCTACCTCAACACCACTAACCACGCCCAGCCATATCAGTATAACTGTGATATCCTCCCCTTGTTCCTCCCTTTGGTCCCAGTATGCCTGAAGACTAGATGCAGTCAGTGCTGGGACGTGTGTGCCATGTGCTTTAATAAAAGACTCAGTAAAGGTCACGGTGTGTCAGACTTGACTCCTTTACATGGTGTCAGCAAGTTAAACGCGCGCCTCCTGTTTATCGGGTTTTATTTGTCCCTAGTGTAACTAGTGTTTAATTCCCCATTCATTATGGCATCCTCATGCCGAAAGCCCTCTCCCCTTGTCTTTGACGCTGACATTGCGGAACGATGGGCTACTTTCGTGATGGACTACAACCACTTCGTCAACATCGTGCACCGAAATGACCCAGATGCGGTCAAAGCTTCCCTCCCGCTGAACCTTGCCGGACCCGACACCATGAAACAAGCTCAGGCTTTCATCTACAATCCAGCGGTCCTGGATGACAACAACCAGGTCGTCGAGCTGGCGGAATCTGCCAATGACCCGGTATGTCTCGTACGCAAGTTTGTGGAGATTTGTGACTTGCCCTCCAACCGTATATTGGAGCGGGCTAGATTTTTTACACGGAAGCAGCAGCCTGATGAGCCTGTTGACTGTTTTATCGCTGACCTGCGCTACCTTGCTCAGCGGTGCCGTTTCGAGACCATGCATGATCAGCTCACCAGAGATATCCTTGTCACCGGCTGCATGCTGATCTACTGCAAAGACCAGACCTCACCCTGACTCAGGCAATGCATGCATGCCGTATTGCTGAAGTAGTTGCCCCGCCACATGGGCAGAGGGGATCTGACAACCGAGCTATAAATCTGACTGGCGTTGCTATGCCCCGTCGAAAGCAAGACAACTTTCACCCTCCGCCGCGGCCCATTCATGCACCTCGGGTCCCGCTTGCCAAGAAGTGCCCCAACTGCAATTATGTCCACTCCATGCAGTCCCAGTGCCCAGCATTTGGCAAAGCTTGTAATTTCTGTAGGAAGATGAACCACTTTGCAGCTGCCTGTCGCTCCCGTGGGAACGTTCCCCCACCTCCTAGACAATTCTTAAACAACCTTCAGCAAGTTGATAATGAACTCGATTCCCAGTCTTCTGTCGACACTGCCCCGACTCTGAGCCCAGCATTTCCATGGGAGATACTAGTGTTTACACTCTCCTTCATAGCCGATCTCGCCTCCCCGATCCTTCTGTGCTCATTACTGTGAACAAGTCCTTCTCCGCGAAGCTCGACATGGGGGCGAAAGTGAATGTCATGTCAACATCCCTATTCAACCAGATAAGAAATAATGAGCTGTTGACTGCTGATCGTGCTTATGGGGGAGAGGAGCTAACACCTGTGGGGAGGACCACCTTCCATTGTGTGCTGCAGAAATCATCCCGTGACCTGTCGTTTTTCATTCTGGACTGTGACTGTGTAACTCTATTGAGCAATCAGGCGTGCCAGGATCTCGGTCTAGTGTCTTTCGACCGTACGGTCCACGAAGTGCGGGTGATGCTGAATCCACTCTCCGAGTACCCTGACCTCTTCGACGATAAGTTGGGGAATCTGCCACTTGTGTACAAGATCGCAACTGACCCCTCGGTAGTGCCTGTGATCCGTGCCCCACACAGGGTGTCGTTTGCCATGAAGGGCAAGGTGGAAGCCATGCTGAAAAACATGGTTGACATGGGAGTGCTGCCTGCCAAGTGGGTCTCCACCATGGTTGCCACCATGAAGAAGGATAAGAACGAAATACGGGTGTGCAGCGCTCCCAAGGATTTGAATCTGGCAATAAAACGTCCCCACTACCCTATGAGGACTGTAGAAGATGTTGCTGCCCAGGTCGGACAGGCCACGGTGTTTTCCGTCCTCGATGCCAGGAGCTCGTTCTGGTAAATACCCCTAGACAAATGCTCCTCGGATTTAACCACTTTCGGCCCACCCTTCGGAAGACTCAAATTTTTGCGGATGCCGTTCGGCATCAACTCTGCTAGCGAAGTGTTTCAGTGCTCCATGGAGCAACTGTTTGCTGGTCTGCCGTGTGCCATTATTGTGGATGACATTCTTGTTTATGGGAGAGATGCTGCTGAGCATGATCGCCACCTCCGACGGATTCTAGACCGCGCTCGCCAGATCAACTTAAAGCTTAACCCGTCAAAATGCAAGTTCCGTGTAGCTGAGGTACCATATGTTGGCCACATTTTCACGGCCCACGGGCTGAAACCTGATCCGCAAAAGACAAACGCTATCACCGAGCTGCCTGCACCGACAGATGTTACCAGCCTGCAGCGTTTCCTGGGCATGGTCAACTATTTGGGAAAGTTTATCCCCGACCTCAGTAAGTTGAGCGCACCCCTGAGGCAACTGACGAAAAAAGACATTGCCTGGTCCTGGTTTCCACACCAGCAGCAGGTTTTCGATTTCCTCAAAACGAAGCTGATCAGCACGCCGACTCTCAAGTTCTTCGATCTGCAGCGTCCAATTGTGGTTACGTGCGACGCTTCCCGTTTTGGACTCGGTGCTGCCTGCCTGCAACTCCATGATGATGGCTCGCTGCAGCCCATTTCCTATGCCTCGCGAACCATGACAGACACTGAGCAGTGCTATGCACAAATAGAGAAGGAGCTTCTGGCGGTTGTGTTCGCCTGCTCCAAGTATAAGGACTTCCTTTTCGGTACCAGGTTCACCGTCCAGACGGATCATCAACCCTTGGTGACGATCCTCAACAAGCCTATCCATATCGCTCCAGCTAGACTCCAGCGCATGATGTTACAGCTCCAGTGGTTCGACTTCCAGATCGTGTACAAGAGAGGCACTGAGATGCATGTGGCTGACGCGCTGTCCAGAGCCTCCCCCCTGTCCTCCTGCGACAGACATCCCTACGAACAGGAGGATCTGCGGGTACTCAATGTCAACTTTGTTCTCTCTAAGCAGCTACAGTGCCTGGTTGAGCACACTGCCAATGACCCCGACCTGCAACAGCTCGCAGCTGTCATCCAGCGGGGGTGGCCCAGCAGACGCACCTCACTGCCTACGGGTGTCCACCCTTTCTTTCTGGTTCGCAATGAACTGGTGCTCCGGGACGGGATAATCATCAAGGGTCACAAGGTGGTCGTCCCTGCCTCCCTGTACGACTCGTACTACACCGCTGTCCACATAGGGCATCCCGGAGCCGATGCCACTGTCTCACATGCCCAAGAACAATACTATTGGCCCAGCATGGCAAAGTACATTAAGGCTCGAGTAGCCTCCTGTCCTGATTGCAACACTGTTGCCCCACATCAGCAGCGCCAGCCGCTTCTGCAGCAGCCTGCGCCTGCCATGCCCTGGTCATCGCTGGCTGCGGACATATTTGAATGGCGTGAATCAGTTCGCCAGTGCAGAATTTAAAGCTTTCGCTGTGAAGTGGAACTTCACTCACTACACCAGCAGCCCCGAATACCCGCAGAGCAATGGCCTGGCCGATCGTGCTGTCCGCAGTGCCAAGAACTTGCTCGAGCAGTCTCGTCTCTCCAATGGTGACTTCTACCAGGGTCTGTTAAACCTTCGTAACATTTCCAGGGACTCTACCATGCGATCCCCTGCCCAATGTCTGATGTCCCGTATTCTTCGCCCACCGATGCCGATCGCCCAGCAATCCCTCGTGCCCAAGGTCCTCCAGCCTGCTGCCGTCCAGCAACGGATTGCCCAAAGGCACGAAATACAACGCCGCTCTCACGACAAGTCCTGCCGCCCTCTCTCACCACTGCTGCCTGGCCAGGTCATCCGCATGCAGACTGCCACCGGATTCTCCCCACTCGCAACCGTGGTTGGGGTGGACAATTCACCGAGATCCTACTTGGTGGACTTTGAAGGAACTATCTACCGCCGGAGCCGCCAGCACTTGTTGGCGGTCAACGAGCCTCAGCCTCCTCCTGCGGCCCCCTATGCTCCTCCGTTGCGTTTCGAGCCTCCCACTACTAACTACCCCTCAGCTCCCTGCATGCCCCGGTCAGCCCGCTTGCTGCGGTCTCCTCCGTCTGCTCTTCCAGGGTCCTCCTCCCCTGCCCGCTCTCCTCTTTCTACCCCGACGTCTACTCCTTCTTCCCCGTCTCCTTCCCCTGGCTCGCCTGTGCCGGTCGGGTCTCCTTCCACATTCCAGGCTGGGTCTCCGCCGGCTTTCTCCTTCCCGGCTGTTCCTGCTCCTCCTCCTCCTCTTCTTTCGGGTGGGGAGGGTGAGGGTGCTATGCGCACTCGCTCGGGTCGGGTTGTCAAACCTCCTGTCCGTTACGGTGATTTCGTTTAAATTTGCAGGTCTTGTATAACCACCCTGCCGCTGTTATGACTTCAAATTTAAATTTCTAAGGGAAAGGATGTAGATGGTTTATGCATGCTATAACGTATAACTATAACGTAGCTACCTCAACACCACTAACCACGCCCAGCCATATCCGTATAACTGTGATATCCTCCCCTTGTTCCTCCCTTTGGTTCCAGTACGCCTGAAGACTAGATGCAGTCAGTGCTGGGATGTGTGTGCCATGTGCTTTAATAAAAGACTCAGTAAAGGTCACAGTGTGTCAGACTTGACTCATTTACAGGTTTTAAGTGAATGTATTTAAACATTTGACACTTTAGACAAAAAAAAGAAGCAATTTTAAGGTTCCGATTAATTCTAAATATCAACCGAAACAAAAATTATGTATAATCTACAAAATTATTGTCCATGGAAAAAAAAGGGAAATTATTTTCTTCATTTGTAAAGGCTTTAAAAACTACAGTAGGACATAACTGACAGAAATAAAGATACCGGAATGGGTGTTGAACAATATTCTGTAATTTGTTTTACAAACTCTAATTGACAACATTTAGGGAAACACTCCCAATTCTCCAAGGTCCACTGAGAAAAGGTACTTCTAGATTTCACTCCTGAATGGTTAACTCATATTTTATTATTCTAACTCTTTCCATTACAATAAAAAAGTTTCTCTGTATCTCCCCTGTGGAATCCCTTGCGTAATGACAGGAAATGTGGGGAAACACACCTAGTTATATATGTTTAATTGACACGGACACCTAAATCGTCCTTCACAGCTCTCCATTTCATTAAATGTCCTTTTTACCTGCATTAAAGCAATAAGGTCATTTATTGCACTGTTTCCTTTATTTAGGCAAAGGTTAGGTCATTCAGAGAACCTCCTACACCACCCAATCAAGGACAAGTCTTAATCAAGGATGAGATTCATCCCAGTCACTTAACCAAGGGTGAATCTCACCCACGTCACAACCTCTTCTCCCCTCTCCCATCAGGAAGAGGTACAGAAGTGTGAAAACACACCCCTCCAGATTTAGAGACAGTTTCTTCTCAGCTGTTGTCAGGCAACTGAACCATCCTACCAAAACTAGAGAGCTATCCTGAGCTACCATCTACCTCACTGGAGACCCACGGACTATCTTTAATCTGACATTACTGGACTTTATCTTGCTCTAAACATTACTTCTTTTATCATGTATCTGTACACTGGATGGCTCGATTATAATCACGTATAGTCTTTCTGCTGACTGGTTAGCACGCAACAAAATGTTTATCACCGTACCTCGGTACAAGTGACAATAAACTAAACTCCTTCGTATAATGTCATGAGAGTTTGCAAAATCGCCCTTGTGTCTCTGTTCGCACCTCCTCCGCCTGATGGTGCAAGAACAGAGGAGGAATTTCCACCAGCTGCAACAAGATTCCACTACCAGTCACATATCGCCTCTCCCTCTCTCTTCAGTATTTCAAAGCAATTGTGCCCTTTGTGACTGCTCTTCCAGGTTGATCCAATTTACTCAAAACATGATGCAAGTTTTCTTATAGTACTTCCCAATGCAACTACAGGAGGTGCAATATTTGTCTTGTCACCTCTTGCCTTTCCACCATCCAGGAACCCAGGTGAAGCAGCACTTGCTTACACTTCTCTGTCCCACTCTCAATCTGTAGCCTCTGACACTAACAATGAGACTCAAAGCAAGCTTGAGCAATTGTACCTCATATTCCATCTGGAAACATTGCAACTTTCCAGAATCTATGTTGAATTCTCCAACTTCAGGTAACTTTTTTTGTGTCTGCACCAAGATTGGGCATTTCTGCTACATCATCTACCTCTGATTTTTCTTCATTTAAAAAAAATTGGCACCTGACTTACTGTGCGTGTCCTTGCCTTAGCAATACACAACACAAAAAATCGTAATCACCCTGTAACGGCTCATTTACCCACAGAAATCCTATCTCAGATATTCCCTCTCGCCTGCAGAGATAGATTGATACTGTCCCATCCAAATCCTAGTCCTGTATATTGAGATTCAACTGACCCAGAGAAACAGGTGAACTTCAGAAAAATGTCAGAAAGCTAAAATAAAACAAGGTATTGATCTACAACAATGATGATGGTAATTGTCGGAGATACCTTCCTTGCGCATGATTAAAGGAGTAATGCAAGACTGAAGGAGAATAGTTACCAGGCCTTGAGAAATGTTGGTCTTTAAAAATGATTCTTAATGTAACTGGGATGGTGGGTGAAATCACACTAGTCCAATAAATTATCTAATTTCACAGAGGAACTGTGGTATCTTTACAAACACCTTGCCTTTGAAATCATCGATGTGGAAAACCCAGCAAATGTACAAGCATGGCTTCATCTTACATGTGAGGTACCTTAAGTAAATGAATACAAAATTAAAAATTCCAAAAATTAGAATGCAGTGTGAATGATCGGCTTTGCGTATGAAGTAAAAATACAAAGATATTACACCCAGAGTAAAGTGTAAAATTTGTTCCAAACATTTAATTAGATGATTCGAGCACAGCCAGTTTGTGTTTGGTCTAAATAACGCAAAGAAGTAAAGACTTCTGATCCCATTGTTTTCTTTGCTTCCAACTTCTGAAATTTACAAAGCATTGGTAAGTATTAGAAGTATATGCTTTAGCCGCTCAAAGATTATAGAACATATAACAGTACAGCACAGGAACAGGCCCTTTGGCCCACAATGTCAGTGCCAAACATGATGATAAGAAGACCAACTCTTATTTGTCTCCATACAATCCATATCCCTACATTCCCATCATATCTATGTATTTATCCAAACTTATCTCTTTTAAATGCTGCCACTATTGTATCTGCCTCCATCACCACCCATGGCAGCACGTACCATATATCGAGATTTATATAAAGCTTTATAGAGAAATTTCTTAAATTACCAAGCATTCTAATATAAAACAATATAAACCACACTGCCCCAGAAAAGAGTGAATCAAAATATATGCTTTTACTTTAATTAAATATCAAGCTTGATAGTACATACCTACAGACACAAATTATTGACATTCCTGCCAGAACAACTCTCCAAATCTGAGGAAGGACATTATTGCCATAGAGGGAGTGCAGAGAAGGTTCACCAGACTGATTCCTGGGATGTCAGGACTGTCTTATGAAGAAAGACTGGATAGACTTGGTTTATACTCTCTAGAATTTAGGAGATTGAGAGGGGATCTTATAGAAACTTACAAAATTCTTAAGGGGTTGGACAGGCTAGATGCAGGAAGATTGTTCCCGATGTTGGGGAAGTCCAGGACAAGGGGTCACAGTTTAAGGATAAGGGGGAAATCCTTTAAAACCGAGATGAGAAGAACTTTTTTCACACAGAGAGTGGTGAATCTCTGGAACTCTCTGCCACAGAGGGTAGTTGAGGCCAGTTCATTGGCTATATTTAAGAGGGAGTTAGATGTGGCCCTTCTGGCTAAGGGGATCAGGGGGTATGGAGAGAAGGCAGGTACGGGATACTGAGTTGGATGATCAGCCATGATCATATTGAATGGCGGTGCAGGCTCGAAGGGCCGAATGGCCCACTCCTGCACCTAATTTCTATGTTTCTAACACAATTTCTTAAAAGTTTACCGATGGCAAAATTATAATTACATTTCTTATCAACACCAATAATTATCCATGAAAATTACAACCCGTACTGAAATCACAAAAATTAGAGATTTCAACAAGAATTTCTCCGAAGGTTGAACTTGCACTGTGATTAGCTATTCTTTCAAACACGAGTGATCTTATTACATTCAATTTGCGCTGCCTTGGTCAGGCTCAAAGAGAAAATGGTGCATACAACCATTTCTGGAAACCATCGTGCAAACCAAAGCAATTCAGACATTTCATACAGGAGCCAGAAAGTACCATAATTATTACAATTAAAAGTAGTTGCAAAGTACAGAATTGTGAAATAAAAACAGAAAACTTTTGTTCTGATGAAAGGTCATTCACCTGAAACATTGACTTGTTTTACTCTCCACTCTTGCTGCCCGACATGCTGATTATTTCCAACATTTTCTACTTTATTTGAGTATAACTGCATTTTGATTTCCACCGATTTAACTTCTTAATTTAATGAAACTGAAGTACAGTTCCAATTTCACGCCATGTTGGTCCAATTTACTCAAGGTATGATGTAATCTGCCATAAACGTTGCCAAAACCAGAAAACAAGGCATAACATGCATATATAATGCTCTTTGGGTCAAGCATCTTAAAGCACTTTACAAAATGTATTTCTGTTATGCATGCTTATATTGTGCTAGGTACGTATATAACAATCATTGTGCAACAAGATAATTACAAATTTCTTAGACACAATAACCTATTCAGTTTTTAAGTAGTATTGGTGAAGAGGTTCAAAGACATTTGGATAGGTACATGGATAGGAATGGTTTGAGAGGTATGGGTCAAACGTGGGCACGTGGGACGTGAAGATGGGCATCTTAGTTGTCATGGACAAGTCGGGCCCGTTTCCATGCTGCATGACTCTATCACGCTCAGTACACTGAGAAACACACTCTGTTTTTTCAAATAATTCCACCAGTTTTATTTTTAATTTCCAATAGATCAATTCCATGCAACTAACACAACAGAATGCCAGTGTTTTCCAATGAGTTTCTGAATGTATGAGTATGATGAAAAGCAGGCTGCTCAAGAGTGATCCTCTGTTTGTGATCTTTGAGTTGGTACAGATGAAGGAAAGGATTATTACAGCTCAAAATGCTCAGTCCACATAAAATCTCTGAAATAATTTGAAGGATTTTAAACCTGCACTACTCCTTGCTAAGTTCAATTCATAAGCAAATCACCCTGCATAAATAATTTTCAGACATAGGTTTTAAATACATCTCGTCCCTGGGTTATACCTGAAAATGTATATATACCTGAATATATGTCGTGTCATGTCGTGTCAATATGTAGTCATGCCTGCTATGTTCTGTTGTGCTGAAGCAAAGCAAGAATTTTATTGTCCTATCAGGGACACATGACAATAAACTCTCTTGAATCTCGTGAAATAATATGTATAAATACCTGAATTATGGATCTCGATACACTAATGAACTTGCATAATAAAATTCAAATGTCTGATGTCTGATGTAACTAACTACACACGTTCGATCCCACAGATGGCAAAACAAGTTTTTACTCTCTCTCTCTCCCCTTCTCCCAATAATGGTTCATTGCAAACTGAGGGGAAGGTGACAAGCAGGCATACATACAATTGGTAAAATTAATCAGAGGGACATTGAAACTAGTCTTCTTCTGATGGATGATCCTTCATTTAAAACTTTAAAAGGTGTCTCTTTTAAAGTCAATTAATTGACCTCTGTAAATTGCCCCTAGTGTGTAGGATGTGAAAGTGGGATAATATAGAACTAGTGTAGAGGTGATTGATGGTCAGCGTGGAATCGGTGGGCCGAAGGGCCTGTTTGCACACTGTATCTCTACACTAAAGTAGAACAGTACAGCACATGAACAGTTCCTTGGGCCCACAATTTCTGTGCTGAACCTGATGCCAAGCTAAATTCCTAACCATTATAAAAAGCTATATAACTGCTGCTTAGTCCCTCCCGAGTCCTGGATCAAGAGCTGCTGAAAGCACCACATGCCTTTACCCTGCATTTTATCCAGATCACCTTCAAGTACTAGGTCAAGATCACAATACTATCTTTGGCTTCTCAACTGCACAAAACAATGGGGTAAATGCACATTACATTTAGTTTAGTTTTGAACTATTTGCTGCACCAAGTTTGCATTTGACCGATTTGAAATTTCATGTTGCTACTTTCGTCTATTCTTACCTCCGCACATTTGAACCTGCCTTCCTTCATTTTATGATCCAATGATCAGTACCATTCATCCAGTGTATTCATACCCTTTTCATATTCAAATAAGCAGACAGAAAAGCTTAGCGTGAAATTCCCCACTTCCCGCATGTTTAGTTTTCATCTTCTGAATGCTCCAATTATCTGTATTGTACATTCATATTCTCAGTTATGCTTTTGATATTCTTTTCACTGTTCTTGTTTTCAAATGTTTTATTCAAAATGCCACGAGCTGTCATACTGAGAGATCCTATCACAGATTTGCGTGTTATTTTAAAAGTAAATACAAAGCATGCTGTATTAGAGCTAAATTAACCTTTCAGCCAAATTACAGAGCCTCAAAACTGAAAACCCAGTATAATTCATGTGGTATACACAATATTCTCGATCACGGGCAATTTCAGTCTTGGCATCCAGTTACAGTTTCAAACCAAGCATGTTATGGCACTCTCTCCACTATCTTCAGATCTGCACTTTTATAAAGAAAGCACAGTGGGAGCAAATGACCTCTTTCTAAATTAAGACATCTCTATGAGCAAATTTAACTAAGATTGCGACTTTAAAAAAAAATGAAGCTACAAGCTAATTTCAAACAGTATTTACACCGCTGGGAACCCACAATGGCACCTGCAGTTGATTAGATTTAGTATCTTCATGGTCGGTTAGAGTCTGATTGTCTGATCACAGCTGTGCACCGTTTCATTGAATTAATGCTCAGGACAGAATACAAAGTTTTTCTTTTAAAAATAATTAAAGTTACCATGTCATTTGCCCTAAAAAAAAAAAAAAAAAAAAAATTCTATTTCACGTTAAAATTCTCTCAGTCTGCAAATTCAGGGTGGATTTTTCCACAGCGGATGATGTCTTGCTTACTTGACTGGATTTTTTTTTGAGGTGATGAAGGTGATTGATGAGGATAGGGCAGTGGATGCTGTCTACATGGACTTTAGTAAGTATTTGACAGGGTCCCTCATTGTACACTGATCCAGAAAATTAAGATGTAATGGATCCACAATGAATTGTTAGTCTGTATTCAGAATCGGCAAACACATGGTATGGAGGTCTGTGACTTGTGGTGTTCTGCAGGGATCAGTGCTGGGACCTCTGCTGTTAGTGATACAAAAACTTGGATGAAAATGTAGCAACACGGATGCTAGGGGTAACTCAGCGGGTCAGGAAGAGACAGAGGTTCACGTGCACCTCCTTTAACCTCATCTACTCCGTCCGGTATTCCCGATGTAGCCTCCTGTACATCGGCGAAACTAAGTGTAGACTCACCAACCGTTTCGCCAAACACTTGCTTGTTCCTGTGTTATGCTGTTGTATATTTAGTTTAGTTCAGTTTAGAGATACAGTGCAGAAATATGCCCTTCGGGACCGCGCCGACCAGCAATCCCCGCATATTTACACTTTCCTACACACACTAGGGACGATTTTTTAATTTGCCAAACCAATTAACCTACAAACCTGTACGTCTTTGGAGTGTGGGAGGAAACCGAAGATCTTGGAGAAAACCCACAAAGTACAAAAGGGGAGAAAGTACAAATTCTGTACAGACAACACCCATAGTCATGATCGAACCTGGGTCTCCAGCGCTGCAAGCGCTGTAAAGGACCTGTCCCACTTACACGTACTTGGCTCACAAATTACGCGACCTCGTGGTCGCTTGAGGCGTACGGGCACCGTATAGCCGCGCGGGGCCGGTCCCACTTAGAAGCGCGGAGGGGTATGGAGTTGTGCGGGGCCCGTCCCGACATCGCACGGGGCTCCGAAATTCTTGCAGTGAATTAAATCTTCACGTGCCAACAGCCAGTCGTGGAACTGACGGCCAAAGTGGAACAGGCCCAAAACCCTGGCACGACGCAACGTCTCACCTTCAACAGTATCAGAAGCAGGCAAACGATCGCCGAACTCGGCCTGGAGCACACGACCGTTGCGGATCCGAATCCGCCCCCACTTCTACTCCCAGAGCGGGACCAAGAAAATTGAAGATAGAGACAAAATGCAGGAGTAACTCAGCGGGACCGGCAACATCTCTGGAGAGAAGCAATGGGGGATTTTTCGGGTCAAGACCCTTATTTTCAGACTGAAGAAGTCTCGACACGAAACATCATCCATTCCTTCGCTCCAGAGATGCTGCCGGTCCCGCTGGGTTACTCCAGCTTTGTGCCCATCTTCAAATGACGTCACGCGCTCCAGGCGGCTGTGCGTACGCATGTAATCGCGCCCGACCTTCGCTCGACCATCTCGGCTCAACGCGACCACGAGGTTGTGTAATTTGCGTGCCAAGGACACGTAAGTGGGACAGGCCCTTAAGGCAGCAACTCTACCTCTGTGCCATTGGTGCCACCAGAACGGTTTGTTCTATTATAATTTCAAAGAGAATTCTAATTTAACGAGTTTTATTAGCCTTTTGACTGAGTCGCGCGGAACAAAATTCCATTTAACCAAAATTCTTCATATTAAAAAAACATGATTCAGAACTAAAATATTACAATGGTATAATCAGAGGAATATTATGATTCATTGTACTTATGACTGCTGGGTAAGACAAGGGGTGTAAGCGGTCATGAAGGGTGGGAGAGGAAGAAATGGCGAAAGACACAAAGAATAAGCTGACCAACAATATGTTTTTCATCATTCTAATTTGGTATCGCAAAATAAATGGAATTGAAAAGGCAAAATATTAAAATGGATTTGGACAGAGAGGAAGCATGCAGTCTGAAGTGATGGACTTCCAGCCTTGAAATAAAAATAATGCACATGATGCTCAGTGACAGTGCATGGAGAGAAGGTCAATGGTTAAAGGATTAAACAAGTCATTCAAAATTAACAAGATAGGGGAGTGAGAGAGGGGAGGAAGAACTAAGAAGCAGTGTTAACGTGACGACCTAATCCTGAATCGTGTTTTCTTGAATGAATCTTATTTTGAAGTGATTGATGTAAATCAAGCTTCCCCTCACACACTTGGATAAAATGGAACAAAGCTTTGTGATGCATGACCAGTCAAAGATTAACAAATTCATCCGAAACTGGAGCACTCTTTGAAAATAAAATGTGCAGACTGACTTCTATGAAGTCATCTTGTAACAAAAGCCGAAAATGGGAAATAAGCAAAAGGGAGTCAAATTTATGAGCAAAAAAAGAGATGTTCAGACTACAGGCTATACTTTGTTATCTGGCTTGCAAACCACTTAATAACAAGTGCTTTGCACTGGGTCAGGTAAATTATTAATAGCAGCAGACAGACCACATGAAAATAAGGATGGTGAAAAATCACTCTTAGTGGCTTATTTCCCAACCACCTTCCTCAAGGAAAAAGAGGAAAGATTTGAGCAAGAGAAGACAGGGAAGGGAAATTTTATGGGGTGATTCACAAGAGAAAGAAGACCAAGACATAAAAGCAGGAGAGGAAAGATAGAGGGAAACTGTAATTTGAAGGTGGCGAACATTGCATTAACAGCTCTGTGAGATGAACTGCGGCAATGAAAACTGCACGTTATGCATTTGCTTTGCCAGTTGATTATCCAGCAATACAAGTGTAAAACATACTGCAAGGACCAGTGACAGAATGTCTATGATGATGAATGGCTTTGCATTCTGTTCATTCTCATTAGTTTGCTTAGCCCAATAGATTGCACAGGCATTTCCAAACAGTTCAGGTACAAGATTGGCACAACTAAATCCCTGGGCAATACAAGTTGGCAGAGGATTTAATGTTAAAAAGCACTTATCAATCATTAAATCATAGAACTTGGATTGGTCTAGCTCAGAATTTGCAATTATAATGGTGGTGAATACATTTATTTTGAAACAGTTGCTGGTGTGGTTCTCGACAAGCCACTTCTCCAGCAACTCAAATTGAGAAGAGCAAAACAGACCACAGCTACACTTGGTTAGCTCCCAACCCAATGGTATGAAGGCTGAATTCTCCAATTTTAAACAACACCCCCCCCTTCCCATCTCCCTTTCCTGTTCCTTCCTCTTCACCTCTACCCCGCACACCCATTTCTCCCACTATCCTGCCCCTCTAGGGAGGGGAGAATGCTCCACTATACAGCTCACCCCCTCCATGACACGCTGGTCAACCTGAGCAGGACCTTCAGCTACAGACTGGTTCCACCAAGATGCACGACAAAACACCACAGGAGATCCTTCTTTCCTGTGATTATGAAACTGTACAACTCCTTCCTCTTCTGTCATGGGGTAGACTGAGACTGACCCCTCCCCAATCTTTGCTTTGCACATCCCCAATCCTTTCCACTTATCACTTTAATTTTGTGTTTCATGTATTTTGTTCTTTGATGACTGTTGGCAGATCCATTTCCCCCCTGGGATAAATAAAGTTCTATTGTATTGTATCTTTCCATTTTGTTCCTTTTCTCCTTATCCAACACCCTCTTGTCTCCTTCACATCTCTAGCCTTTGTCCACCAATCTGCCAATCAACCACCAACCCCATCCACTATCAATTGCCAGTTTTTATCCCACCCTCTCCTCTCTTTTTCAGCCTTCTCCCCAATTTTCCAATTAGTCCAAAGAAGGGTCCTGACCCGAAATGCTGCTTATCCTTTCCTTCCACAGATGCTGCCTGACCCACGGAGTTACTCCAGTACTTTGTGTTTTACGCAAGGTTCCAGCATCTACATTTCCTCGAGTGTGGAAAATTCAGCCAAATCAACTGCACGATCCATATTTTTGCTGCTGACCAGAAAACTAGCTCCAAAATATATTGGCTACCGAATCTTGGCTAGACTTTTTTAATCTGTGCTTTTGGCTTCTTGTATTTTATTTCAATTATATATTTTATTCATGGTATATATTGGAAATGCACATGCGGCACATCTTTCTCCTCAATAATTATACCAGACAATCAATATATTTTATTATTATGCACCAACGCCACTCAGGTTTTCTCCACATGAAGAGTTTCCCCATGAAGCATTTCAGAGGCCGTTACATACAGTCGAGCCCTTCAGTCTCAAGTGTCCTAGAATACAGTCCTTCTCCTCAAAACCATTGCAGTAGCTGCACTAAGCTTCAGTGCACCCTCAGCATGTACATCTGTACCCTTGAATATGCCAGTCAGCAGTATCCACTTGTCGACATTTCCTTACATCGGAAAATCAATGTGGTTCGGGAAGGCCAAGGTGTGTCCTTCACCGAGCTGATGGTCTTCTAACGGTACTCGATGTTTGTCTCAGTGCGTTCCCCTGAGAACAGTCCATTGATTACAGACCAGTCTTTTTGCAGCTGCTCGAGATGAATCTCAACAAGGAACACGGCCTCTCCCTCACTATTCCAGAATCAACAGTCACACTCAGCAACCTCCACTCTTAGACATTACCCTAAATTGGGGATTACTTTGACTGATGTTTTTTTCTCTTCACAGTGTGAATCCAGTACCTGACAATAAAATAGGACACATAATCCACCCACACTTTGCATTCACCATAGAAAGATCTTCCATTCCATCTCCTTATGGCTTTTACACTTTTTTTCTAATCTGCACTTTTCCTATCCCCTGCAACACTATATTCTGCACTTTAATTTATCTTCTTGCAATTAGTGCCCCATCCATATTTTGGCTGGTTTCACATGAGTAACCATCAATATTGCTTGATCTCTCCAAGGTTATTTCACTTATTTTCTCAGTTCATTTCACTTCTGTAGGTTTCATTATTTGAAATGTATTCAAATAACATCTGTGGGGTAGAGCACACACCCCAGCCTTTACCAACTCCACTTCAGCTCTATTGATAAAGAACTTCAAGTTTCTAGGAGTAAATATCACCATTTGGCCTGCACCACCCACATTGACACTCTGGCCAAGAAGGCATCCCAAAAGTCTCTACTTCCTCAGAAGACTAGGGAAATTCGGCACGCCTCCAGTTACTCTTAATTTCTACAGATGAACCATCAACGATCTTCCAATCTCCCTTGTTGTGTCCCTTGCACCTTTTCTTCATCTACAATTTGGAAATGCCAACTGCAAGTGATGGAAATATTTTCAAGGGACTTTTTAAAAAAAATTAAGAATACAATGAATGGTATAACCAAAATTACATTATAATAAGGTATAATGCATATTAATGCCAAAATTAACTGATTGTGCAATGAGGATTCTGTTTGATCCAACACTTTAAATGTCCAAGAAGAAAAGTCCATTAAAGGAATTCCTATATTTAAAAACTTTGTATTAGTATCCGTGAAATTCTGATTGAATTCTATAAGGCTGAGAATCAAGAGACTAGTGTGTATAATTGTCATATGTACCACAAACAGAACAATGAAATTCTTATCTGCGGTAGCATAACAGGAATGTAACTGCTGTAATCATAAGTAATATAATAAATAGTTCAATAAATTAAAAATAATATTAGTACAAAAAAACCTCAAAGTCCCTCTGAGATCATCCTAGGTGTGCTCCATCATACCAGATCCTCTGAACCTTGTACCGACGTCCTGAAAGGTAACTGACCTTGCCTGTATGCTGCCATTAAAACCCAATTTAATGAAGGCATCTGTAAATATTTTTCTCTGGTCTGTGTTTGGTCTATCCATCTGCATCTCATTCTTGGTCAATTTGAATGTGGCAAAAAAAAAAAATAGCCAGGCATTTCTTGCAGAGAGGCAGGTGAACCTTAAAAAGTCTGCAGGCCTGAGATTATGCTGCAAAGCTGTTCAAAATGCATTCACGTTTTTGTTCATTCTCACAGTTATCATCTGGATTTTGGACAACTTTAAGCCTTTAGGCATTTTATCCTTATTTCAATATCCTTCTCCATTTTTCTGCTGACACATAATTGAGGAAGGGGCACACTGCAACCAGATCCAGGTTGGCTAGAAAGGCAGGAAGTTGGTTCATTATTATGTGCTTCAAGTGTCCAGTGATCCACTGGGAGTCTCACCATTTCCCAGTGAGACAGAGGGAAAGGGCCATTATTGAGCCTTCTCTCTATTGCATGTGCACCTTTACCCAAGGCATATTCCACTCTACTTATACTTCACTGCAGTTCAAATGAATGCGCCGCTTTTGATCTAATTTCCCTATCACCAGAGGCTCTTTCCCCACATTCTGGATGCCCACAGCAGCGACAAGAGAAAAGGAGATGATAGCAACATTTATTTTTAGTCACACACATACCAAACCAACTATGTTGATTCCCATATACTGTGCCCTCCATAATGTTTGGAACAAAGACCCACCATTTATTTATTTGCCTCTGTACTCCACAATTTGAGTTTTGTAATTTTTTAAAAATCACATGTGGTTAAAGTGCACATTGTCAGATTTTATTAAAGGCCATTTTTATACATTTTGGTTTCACCATGTCGAAATTACTGCTGTGTTTATACATAGTCCCCCCCATTTCAGGGAGGGGATTATGTTTGGGGCACATTGTAATTGCTCAGGTGTGTTTAAATTGCCTCCTTAATGCAGGTATAAGAGAGCTCTCAGCTCCTAGTCTTTCTTCCAGTCTTTCCATCACCGTTGGAAACTTTTATTGCTGTTAATCAACACGAGGATCAAAGCTGTGCAATTGAAAGGCAAAGAAGCCATTATGAGATTGAGAAACAAGAATAAAACTGTTAGAGACATCAGAGGAGATTGCAGGGTGACCTGGACAGGTCGAGTGTGTTGGCAGATGCATGGCAGATGCAGTATAATATAGATAAATGTGAGGTTATTCACTTTGGCAGCAAAAACAAGGGGGCAGATTATTATCTCAATGGGGTTAGGTTAGGTAAGGGGGAGGTGCAACGAGACCTGGGCGTCCTTGTACACCGGTCACTGAAAGTTGGCTTACAGGTACAGCAGGCAGTGAAGAAAGCTAATGGAATGTTGGCCTTCATAACAAGAGGATTTCAGTATAGGAGTAAAGAGGTTCTTCTGCAGTTGTATAGGGCTCTGGTGAGACCACATCTGGAGTATTGTGTACAGTTGTGGTCTCCTAATTTGAGGAAGGACATCCTTGTGATTGAGGCAGTGCAGCGTAGGTTCACGAGATTGATCCCTGGGATGGCGGGACTGTCATATGAGGAAAGATTGAAAATACTAGGCTTGTATTCACTGGAGTTTAGAAGGACGAGGGGATATCTTATAGAAACATATAAAATGATAAAAGGACTGGACAAGCTCGATGCAGGAAAAATGTTCCCAATGTTGGGCGAGTCCAGAACCAGGGGCCACAGTCTTAGAATAAAGGGGAGGTCATTTAAGACTGAGGTGAGAGAAAACCTTTTCACCCAGAGAGTTGTGAATTTATGGAATTCCCTGCCACAGAGGGCAGTGGAGGCCAGGTCACTGGATGGATTTAAGAGAGAGTTAGATAGAGCTCTAGGGGCTAATGGAGTCAAGGGATAAGGGGAGAAGGCAGGCACGGGTTATTGATAGGGGACGATTAGCCATGATCACAATGAATGGCTCGAAGGGCCGAATGGCCTCCTCCTGCACCTATTTTCTATGTTTCTATCAGCCAAACCTTGGGATTACCAAATCAACTGTTTGGAACATCATTAAGATGAAAGAGAGCACTGGTGAGCTTACTAATCACAAAGGGACTGGCAGGCCAAGGAAGGCCTCCACAGCTAATGAAGATATCTCTCGAGAATTAAAAAAAATCCCCAAACACCTGTCCGATAGATCAGAAACACTTCAGGTGTAGATTTGTCAATGACCACTGTCCGCAGAAGACTTCATGAACAGAAATACAGACGCAACGGTGCAAGATGCAAACCACTGGTTAGCTGTAAAAATTAGGATGGCCAGGTTACAGTTTACCGAGAAGTACTTAAAAGAGCAACCACAGTTCTGGAAAAAGGTCGTGAACAGATGAGATGAAGATTAACTTATATCAGAGTGATGGCAAGAGCAGAGTATGGAGGAAAGGAACTGCCCAAGATCCAAAGCATACCACCTCATCTGTGAAACACGGTGGTGGGGGTGTTATGGCCTGGGCATGTATGACTGCTGAAAGTACTGGCTCACTTATCTTCATTGATGATACAACTGCTGATGGTAGTAGCATAATGAATTCTGAAGGTATAAACACACCCAATCTGCTCGAGTTCAAACAAATGCTTCAAAACATTGGCCAGCGGTTAATTCTACAGCAAGACAATGATCCCAAACATACTGCTAAAGCAACAAAGGAGTTTATCAAATCTAAAAAATGGTTAATTCTTGAGTGGCCAAGTCAATCACCCGATCTGAACCCAATTGAGCATGCCTTTTATATGCTGAAGAGAAAACTGAAGGGGACTAGCTCCCAAAACAAGCATAAGCTAAAGATGGCTGCAATACAGGCCTGGCAGAGCATCTCCAGAGAAGACACCCAGCAACTGGTGATGTCAATGAATCGCAGACTTCAAGCAGTCATTGCATGCAAAGGATATGCAACAAAATACTAAACATGACTACTTTAATTTACGTTACATTGCTGTGTCACAAACATTATGGTGGGGGAAACTATGTATAAACACTGCTGTAATATCTACACGGTGAAGCCAAAATGTATAAAAATGGCCGTTATTAAAATCTGACGATGTGCATTTTAACCACATGTGATTTTTTTCTATTACAAATCTCAAATTGTGGAGTACAGAGGCAAATAAATAAATGATGGCTCTTTATTCCAAACATTATGGAGGGCACAGTATATGGGCATCAACAAAGTCGGTTTGTTTGAACAAGCATCCTAATACTGAAAAACTAATAGCTTATATTTATAACACCCTACTAAACAACGAGGTACCACCGACTGAACCATATAGATACAAATGGGAAAATGAAATAGGTCAACCTATAACGAAAGATATGTGGGACGAAAGTTTACAACAAATACATCAATGTTCATTAAATGCCAGACATACTTTAATACAATTCAAAGTCTTACATAGACTACACTACTCTAAAATAAAACTAAATAGAATCTTCCCACAAATCTCTCCTATTTGTGATAAATGTCTACATCTAGAGGCTAATTTAACACACACATTTGCAAATTGTATAAAACTTAAACATTTCTGGACTGATATTTTTGAAATAACTTCAGAGGTTATTAATACAAAACTGGACCCAGACACAAAATTAATAATACTTGGAATATCAGAACAAAGTTTAACACTCACAACAAACCAAAGAAATTTCCTCGACTACAGTATAATAATCGGGAAAAAATTAATATTAAAATTTTGGAAAGGCCCTACAATTAAAATGTGGATTACGGAAATGTCGGAGACCCTATACTTAGAAAGAATTAGACTTGTCTTAATGGACAAACAAGATCTTTTCGATAAAATCTGGGCTCCATTCATTAACTATCTGAAGGGATAGATTGGCACAGCATGAGGACCCAACTGAAACTTGAACTCAGGATCAGATGAAAAGCTATACTTTATAATCTACGAACCTATCTCCATTGACGTATTACAGGTAATCCATTCCACCTCCTTTGTTTTTCTGTGTTTTTTTAATTTTTTTTATTTGTAACTTTCTACCCTCTCTTTCTCTCTTTTTCTATAAAAAAAATAAAAACACTAGAAGCAGAAGTAATTGATAATTGAAAATTTTAATAATGTATGACTGATGTATATGAAAAGTCTTTTTACTATAATATGTAACTATACTTTATAATATGTCTACTTCTAATAAAAATATTTTTTTTTAAATAAAATTTTTTTAAATAGTCGGTTTGGTATGTGTTTGGTTTGGTATGGAGGGCACTGTATAATGCAGAACATTGGCGGGAGAGCAATTTACGCAAACATCAAGAAGCCAAACCTAACAATCTGCCGAAACCCTAGTGAGCTTTTTTCAAGGTGTCAGAACTTCAAGCGAAAGGTAAAATCAGAGGGGAAAAAATCAGAACTACAAAATGTTTATAACTCAGCGGGTGAGGCAGCATCTCTGGAGAGACGGAATAGGCGATATTTCGGGTCGAGACCCTTCTTCAGACAAAAGAAGGATCTTAATGGTAATTTGCCTCTTCGGTGCTTTTCGATCGAGGAGAGGGGGAAGTAATCCATCACACTAAACTTGCCCCTTGTGAACTGCAAGGGACTCTAAGAGGCTTTGCAATGTCAGGAGGAGAATTACACACCACAAGATCTTCAAACTCTTATTGGGGTAACTCACTGCCCAGCACTTGTGCAGTATAATGCTATTTGCCAGTTATCAGTCCATGCCTAAATGCTGTCCAAGTCTTGCAGCAAGCAGGGATAGGCTGCTTCACTTGCTGGGAATCTGTGAATGAAATGGAGCACCGTGCCATCATCATTAGACATCTCCATGTAATAGAAGGAAGGTCATTGATGAAGCAGCTGAACTTGGTTGGGCCCAGGACATCGCCTCAAAGAACTCCACAGAGATGTCCTTGGGTGGAGATGACTGGCCGCTGACAAAGACAACCATCTGTATGCAAGGTATGTAACCTGATTTAAGAAGACCACTATCAACTCAGTGCCAAAGCAAAACTAAACTGAAACTAGTTAACATGTCTTAATGACTCCAGTCCAGTGGCTCTAACATCTACCATCATGAAGTGCTTTAAGAGGCTGGTCAAGGGCCACATCAACTCCAGCCTCCCAGACAGCCCTGATCCACTGCAGTTCACCGTACACCACAATAGGTCCACAGCGGACACCATCTCCCTGGCCCTATATTCATCCCTGAACACCTGGATAACAAGGACCCACATCAGGCTCCCATTTATTGAATGCAGCCCCACCTTCAACACCATAATCCCAACCAAGCTCATCTCCAAATTCCTGGACCTAGGTCTCAACCTCTGCAACTGGATCCTTGACTTCCAGACCTATAGACCGCAAAAAGCGAGAATAGGCAACAACACCTCCTCCACTATAATTCCGGAGTAACTGATCAGTCTGAAGAAGGGTCTCAACTTGAAATTTCCCCCATTTCTTCTCTCCAGAGATGCTGCCTCACCCGCTGAGTTACTCCAGCATTTTGTATCTACCTTCAATTTAAACCAGCATCTGCAATTCTTTCTTACACAAGGAGATAAGAGAACTGAGTAACCTGGTTTCAAGACAACCTTTATGAAGGAGCAAGTCATCAACTTCACGATACGTGCCCTGACTGTATCAATGGTGCTGAAGTGGAGATGGTTGAGTGATTCAAGTTTGTAGGTATAAATATTTGTCCAGGACCAATGTCCTGGTCCAACCACACTGATGCTACAACCAAGAAAGCACAACAACTCTCCTTCATCAGAAGGCTCCGTTCTCCCTGTAACTGTGTGGGGTTTCTCCAAATGCTCAGGTTTACACCCACACTCCAAAGACGTACAGGTTTGTAGGTTAATTGACTCTGGAAAGTTGCAGAAATTGCCCCGAGTGTGTAGATTAATGTACAGGATGATTGCTGGTTGGTGCGGAATCAGTGTGCCGAAGGGCCTGTTTCCACACTGTATCTCTAAAGACTCTTACCAATTTCTACAGCACCATTGAAAGCATCCTATCTGGAAACACCACACCACAGTATGGCAATAGCTCTGCCCAACACAATAAATAGCAGAGTTATGATTGTAGCCCAGTCCAGCACACAAATCAGCCTCTCCTCCCCCTCAACCTCATCAACTCCATCTATACTTCACACTATCTCAAGATTCAAGATTCAAGATAGATTTAATTGTCACATGTGCCTGATGGCACAGTGAAATGAATTTCCATACAGCCATACAATAAAAATCAACAGGACACAACACACTATAGAGTTTGACTTAAAACATCCCCACACAGCAGAATCAAGGTTCCCCACTGTGTGGGAAGGCACCAAAGTCAGTCTTCTTCCTCCACTATTCCCCGTGGTCAGGAAAGCAGCCAACATAATGGAGGACCACTCACACCCGAGACATTCTTTCCCTTCCCTCACCCGTCGGGCAGAAAATCCAAAAGCTTGAAAATAAGCACCAGCAGATTAAAGAACAGCGTCTTCCCAGTTGCAATAAAACTTTGAACGCACATTTCATATGCAGAGGCTGAATTCCCTATCTTCCAATCTACTTCATTGCAGCCGTTATACTTTTTTTTGTCGGTCCTGTAGTTGTAACTATATTCTGCATGCTGTTTATTTCCTTTTTTGCACTACCTGATGTACTCATGTATCGTATGCAAAGTCTAACACTGAATCTAGGTACAGGTGACAATAATAATAAACCAAACCAAAGACGGAAACAAGTACACGTTTCAAATTTGATGCCCTTTGATTTGTTTTAAGAGCACTCCTTGATCCCACACGGTCAAAAATGGCTTTGATATCAAGGGTTGTCACTCTCACGTGTCTGGAATTCAGCTCTTCTATACATGGTTGAACAACAGCGGTGAAGAGGTCTGGAACTGAGTGATACATTGGGCAATTGGTGATAAAGACGCACTCAGCGTACCATCAATGAAGCCCTTCATCAGTTTGCTGATAATTAAAGTAGACTAATTACGCAATGATCAGCTGGATTACATTTGTCCTGCATTTTGTGGCCAGGCCATACTTGGTCAATCTTGACCTTATTGCAGAGATGTCAGTATTGGAACAAATTGGCTAAAGCCACAATTTGGTATGCAGCTCAAGCCTTCATTGTCAATTTTTTTCATCTCATGACCTCTGCAATATATAGTGCACTCAGCCATTTCTTGGAGCATGCAGAGTGAACAACATTGTCTAATAACTGGCGTCCTAAACATGGATGTATCAGATGGAAACCTAAATAGAATGTCCACTCTACTCCAATTGCTAAACATGTTTTGACATATCAATACACTGCAAATAATTCACTGTTAAATCTGTTCATATCACTGCTAATTACTATTCTTTCCCTGTCATTTATTAAGCCAATTCCTCCTTAAAAATGGCATCTAAACTTCCCTTTACAAATGGTCATGAAACACTGTGTCTTCCCTTTGCAATGCAATAAGACAAAGCTCTCTCAAGGCTCATAACATCCCCTTGGCATGGACCTGCATCAATCATACTTTAACCAATGTCTACACATAACATTAGGAATAACAACTACAGCTCTGTTGTAGTAACTTTGATTTATTTTGTAACTTTCGATGTTTTGCTAAATATAATTGAAGATACGAAATCCTTTCAAATTCATGTTCGGCAACATAATCATCCAGAAATGTTATTACAGTCATTTAGCCTGGAAACAAGCCCTTTGGCCCAACTTACCCATGCTGACCCAAGATGCCCCAGACACTTGGCCCTCCACCCTACATTTGGCCCTTAACCCTGTAAACCTTTCCTATCCAGGTATCAGTCCAAATGCTTTTTTTAAATATTGATATAATATCTGCCTCAACTACCTCCTCTGGTAGCTTGTTCCATATACCCAAGTGTTGAAAAAGTTGCCCCACAGGTTCCTATTAAATCTTTCCCCCTCTCACCTGAAATGTATGACCTCTGGTTCTTAATTCCCTCACTCTGGGTAAAAGACTGTGCATCTACCCTATCTATTCCCCTCATTATATTATACACCTCTATACGATCTCATCCTCCTGCGCTCCATGGAATAAAATCCTAGCCTGCCCAACCTCTCCCAGTCCTGACCTCCAGTCCTGGCACCATCCTCATAAAAAAATACTCGTTCATTCCTGAAAATAAACCTGTTCATTTGAAATGCTAATCTGGCCAAATCAGGAAACAATGAATTACAAATATTTTTCTCAGATGAATTTGGTGGAGAGATACTACCTAAAAAATGTCAGAGTTGTGTAAATACCCAAACAATCCTATTGGCAACTAAGTGGTCAACAGAAAGAATATTGTGAACGTCTTGAAAATCATCAATATTTCAAATATCCATGTTTCTGGAACGGTAAAGTGTTTAATACCTTTTTACCATATGTCATGGAATTAGAGGCTACTGTGGCCATGGGACTTTTTTCCACAGCTTTCTTCCAGCTATAGTACAGCTAGAGCTTCCCTTTAAATAATTGATCTGAATTATTTTATTTAAACTTGGTCCTGAATCTGCTTTCAAGCAGTGCATTGCAAATCATAAACTTCTGTGTAATTTATTTCTGCTTTTCTAGTGTTTACCTTAAATCCACAACCCTTGGCAAACAGTTTTGCTACTGCAAATCATTGCTTTTATCAAATCCTACCATTCTTTTGAGAAGGATCCTGATCCTATTACTTATCCATGTTCTCCAGAGAGGCTGCCTAACCTGCTGAGTTAATCTAGCACTTTGTGTCCTTTTATATTCTTTTGAACCCTTCTGTCAAATTTCTTCTTTATCAATCTGATCCAAGAACATTCCCATCCTGATTGGTTTCTACTTAACAACTCTTAGAACCTCATCTCCAATTGCATTCTAATATATTCTTTTTGCAAACTTTCTAAGGTCTGAACATCTTTCCAAATAGTGTGGTATAATGGCCAAACCAGTATTTACAACTTTTTAACCAAAGATTCTTTGTTTGTGTGCTCTACACCAAGGAAAGATAAACAAGGAACTGCAGATACCTACATAGAAGGCAAGTGTGGGTTAACAATTAGGACTTTGTCCGCTTTGTTTTACAACAACAACAAAAATCACCCTTCTGAACTTATCTTGTCACCTTCAATGAACATAAACTCAAGGTTTAGACAATAGACAATAGGTGCAGGAGTAGGCCATTTGGCCCATCGAGCCAGCGCCGCCATTCAATGTGATCATGGCTGATCATCCCGAATCAGTACCCCGTTCCTGCCTTCTCCCCATATCCCTTGACTCCGCTAGTTTTAAGAGCCCTATCCAGCTCTCTCTTGAAAGCATCCAGAGAACCTACCTCCACCACCCTCTGAGGCAGAGAATTCCACAGACTCACCACTCTCTGTGAGAAAAAGTGTTTCCTCGTCTCCGTTCCAAATGGCTTACTCCCTATTCTTAAACAGTGGCCCCTGGTTCTGGACTCCCCCAACATCGGGAACACGTTTCCTGCCTCTAGCGTGTCCAAGCCCTTAACAATCTTATACGTTTCAATGAGATCACCTCTCATCCTTCTAAACTCCAGAGTGTACAAGCCCAGCTGCTCCATTCTCTCAGCATATGACAGTCCCGCCATCCCGGGAATTAACCTTGTAATCCTACGCTGCACTCCCTCAATAGCAAGAATGTCCTTCCTCAAATTAGGGGACCAAAACTGCACACAATATTCCAGGTGAAGTCTCACTAGGGCTCTATACAACTGCAGAAGGACCTCTTTGCTCATATATTCGATTCCTCTTGTTATAAAGGCCAACATGCCATTCGCTTTCTTCACTGCCTGCTGTACCTGCATGCTTACTTTCATAGACTGATGTACAAGGGCCCCAAGATCCCGTTGTATTTCCCCTTTTCCCAACTTGACACTATTAAGATAGTAATCTGCCTTCCTGTTTTTGCTACCAAAGTGGATAACCTCACATTTATCTGCATTAAACTTCATCTGCCATGCATATGCCCACTCCCCCAACCTGTCCAAGTCACCCTACATTCTCATAGCATCCTCCTCACAGTTCACACTGCCACCCAGCTTTGTGTCATCTGCAAATTTGCTAATTTTACTTTGAATCCCTTCATCCAAATCATTGATGTATATTGTAAATAGCAGCGGTCCCAGCACCGAGCCTTACGGTACCCCACTGGTCACTGCCTGCCATTCTGAAAGGGACCCGTTAATCCCTACTCTTTGTTTCCCGTCTGCCAACCACTTCTCTATCCATGTCAGCACTCACTCTACCCCCAATACCATGTGCCCTAATTTTGCCCACTAATCTCCTATGTGGGACCTTATCAAATGCTTTCTGAAAGTCTGGGTACACTACATCCACTGGCTTTCCCTTGTCCATTTTCCTGGTTACATCTTCAAAAAATTCTAGAAGATTAATCAAGCATGATTTCCCTTTCGTAAATCCATGTTGACTCGGTCCGATCCTGTTACTGCTATCCAAATGTGCGGCTATCTCATCTTTTATAATTGACTCCAGCATCTTCCCCACCACCGATGTCAGGCTAACTGGTCTATAATTCCCCGTTTCCTCTCTCCCGCCTTTCTTAAAAAGTGGGATAACATTAGCTACCCTCCAATCCACAGGAACTGATCCTGAGTCTACAGAACATTGGAAAATTATCACCAATGCATCCACGATTTCTAGAGCCACTTCCTTAAGTACCCTGGGATGCAGACCATCAGACCCTGGGGATTTATCAGCCTTTAGTCCGATTAGTCTATCCAACACCATTTCCTGCCTAATGTGGATTTCCTTCAGTTTTTCCGTCACCCCAGATCCTCTGGCCACTACTACATCAGGAAGATTGTTTGTGTCCTCCTTAGTGAAGACAGATCGAAAGATCGACTGTTCAACTCATCTGTCATTTCCTTGTTCCCCATAATAAATTTACCTTTTTCGGTCTTCAAGGGTACAACTTTGGTCTTAACTAATTTTTTCCTCTTCACATACCTAAAGAAGCTTTTACTATCCTGCTTTATATTCTTGGCTAGCTTACCTTCATACCTCATCTTTTCTCCCCGTATTGTCTTTTTGGTTATCTTCTGTTGTTCTTTAAACATTACTCAATCCTCTTGCTTCCCGCTCATCTTTGCTACGTTGTACTTCTTCGCTTTAATTTTTATACTGTCCCTGACGTCCCTTGTTAGCCATGGTCGTCCCTTTCTCCCCTTGGAATCTTTTTTCCTCTTAGGAATGAACTGATCCTGCACCTTCTGTATTATTCCTAGAAACACCTGCCATTTTTGTTCCACTGTCATCCCTGCTAGTGTATCATTCCAGTCAACTTTGGCTAGCTCCTCCCTCGTGGCCCCATAGTCCCCTTTATTCAACTGTAACACTGACACCTCCGATTTACTCTTCTCCCTCGTCAATTGTAGATTAAACCTGACCATGTTATGGTCACTGCCTCCTAATGGCTCCTCAAGGTCCTTTATCAAATCCGGTTCATTACATAACACTAAATCCAGAATTGCCTTCTCCCTGGTAGGCTCTAATACAAGCTGTTCAAAGAATCCATCACGAAGGCACTACAAAGTCCCTTTCTTGGGGTCCAGTACCAACCTGGTTTTCCCAGTCTACCTTCATGTTGAATCTCCCATAACGACCACAGCATCACTTTTACTACATGCCAATTTTAACTCCTGATTCAACTTGCACCCTATGTCCAGGCTACTGGATGGGGGCCTGTAGATTAGTCCTATTAGGGTCTTTTTACCCTTACAATTCCTTAGTTCTATCCATACTGACTCCACATCTCCTGTTTCAATGTCACCTCTTGCAAGGGACTGAATTTCATTCCTCACCAACAGGGCAACCCCACCCCCTCTGCCCACCTGTCTGTCTTTTCGATAGGACGTATACCCTTGAATATTCAGTTCCCAGCCCTGGCCCTCTTGCAGCCATGTCTCAGTAATTCCCACAACATCATACTTGCCAGTTTCTAACCGAGCTTCAAGCTCTTTCACTTTATTCCTTATACTTCGCGCATTCATATATACTACTTTGACCTCCGTAGTCACTTCCCCCCTCGCAATTGGCCCTGACCTTACTCTGTTGTCCATTCTCAAACTTTCCTTCCCATTAATTCGAGAATCTTTTGTAATTTTTCCTGTTGCCACTTCCCCTTCAACTCCATCTTTATACTCCCAATTTGTCAATCCCTCCCCCCCACTATTTAGTTTAAACCCACACGTGTAGCCCTAGCAAACCTGCCTGCCAGAATGTCGGTCCCCCTCCAGTTAAGGTGTAACCCGTCCCTTTTGTACAGGTCACCCCTACCCCAGAAGAGATCCCAGTTGTCTATAAAATCTAAATCCTTGCTCCCTGCACCAGCCCCTCAACCACACATTCAGATCCCCAATCTCCCTGTTCTCACTAGCACGTGGCACTGGAAGCAATCCAGAGATAACCACCCTAGAAGTCCTGCCTTTCAGTCTTCTTCCCAACTTTCTGAAGTCATGTTGGAGAACCTCCTTCCTCTTCTTCCCGATGTCGTTTGTGCCTACGTGCACAACTACTGCCGGCTGTTCACCTTCACTCTCTCGAATGTTCAGAATTCGGCTTGTGACATCCTGAACCCTGGCACCAGAGAGAGAGTTCTGGTCACTTCTCGGCCAATGGAGTCACCACTAGGGCTCTGCCCTACGTCGGTCTCGCCGGTCGAGTCCCATCTCCAGGATTGGAGCCACCGACGTGTCCGCCGCTCGGACTGGAAACATCGTCTCCCCGGACAGTTCCCAAGAGGGCGTACCTGCTTTCATTAGGCACAGCCACCTGGGTCTTCTGCACTCCACGATTTCCACCCTTTCTCTCCGTCACATACCTTGGTTCTTCCCGTAACCTCGGCGTGACTACCTCACTGTAGGTCCTGTCCAGAAAACTCTCGTTTTCCCGGATGGCCCCGAGGTCATCCAGCTGCTTCTCCAGTGCCCCATTCGGAGCTGAAGCTGGGCGCACTTGCCACAGTTGTAGCAGCCAGAGGCTCCATCTGTGTCCCTGGGCTCCCACATTCTGCAAGCCTCACTGTCTCATCTGCCCCGACATGTGTTCACCGCATTCCGTCCTCTCATACTTTATGTGTAGCTTCCTCACCTCAGCCTCCTCGCCGAAGACTCACACTTTTCTCACAAGGCCGTTCCCTCAATGCCGCCCCCTAAGAGCCGTCTTGCTTATATTGACTGATAAATTGGCTAATCTACCAATTTACAAACCAAATTCCTCAGTTTCAAACTGTTTTCCCCCTCTGACTCACTTCTAACTCTCCTCCCACTCGGGCTAGAGCCAATCAGTGCTTTCTCCTGCTTCTCTTTGTTGCTGCCCCAGTACTCCTAAAGTTGTATAATTTACCTTACCACCATGGCTTCCCACTACCAATATAAATCACTTCTGTATGTTAAGTGTAGGAAGGAACTGCAGATGCTGGTCTACCTCGAAGATAGACACAAAATGTTGGATTAAGTCAAAAAGGAATAGGTGACATTTCAGGTTGAGATATTTCCTCATACTCAAGACTGAGGAAGCGTGTTGACCTGAAACATCATCCATTCATTTTCTCCAGAGATGCAGCCCGACCAGCTGAGTTATTCCAGCATTTTGTGTCTATCATCATTTGTCATGTGGTCTGTTCAGTTCACCAATCCTTCCAAATCTCTTAAAGTCAATTAAATACATTTGAATTTTGTGTAATTTGCAAATTGTGCAACTATATCCTGCATGTTCAAATCCAAGGCAATAATATGTCACCAAAAAAAGCAGAGAACCTGATAATGAATCCCTGGGGGATGTCACCATATATAGTGCACTGCCTCAGTAAATTTGCAGTATCACTGCATTAAATGAATTGCTGTTGCATTTGGGCAATGCAGGAGTGTGGAAACTGTATTGCAGGTACTGGATTACTTATGAGAATATGCACAAGACAATTGCTAAGTAAAGTACATGATACAAGTAACATCTATTTCGTTTTGTACTCTCTTAACACACAAATTTGTTGATGTAGTACACCATGTTTGCTGTAAAGTATTAATTATATATTTGTTCTTCTAATAATATTTTCCAGGATTTATTGATAAATATTTTTTTCTCAGCAACCTTCCATTAGATTTTTGGCTAACCTTCATGGCTTAAAAATAAATCTTAATATTAGACCATCCTCTTTTAATATGATGACATCACAACACATGCCATATCAAAGTCACTGTTTAGCTAAAGTAAGAAAATACAGGGAAAAAATGCATTAAACAGGACAATAACTAGAATCAGATCCTAAAAAAAATATTTATTCACAATTTTAAGTGAGCTCAATATCTTACTTAACATAATATGGCTTCTGACTGTTTGACATTTGACTTCTTATTTTGCTAAGAGGAACGATATTAAAAGATTAAGAAGTCAATTGCACAAGATTCTTGATGAATTTAAACTGCCACTCGTTTATCAAAGTTGCAAGGCCGATTTCAATCTGTGATTAATGACCACTTTTCAGACTTTACACTGAGCTTTGGTCACTCATATTTAGTGCATTTAATTTGTTTTACATTTTAGCACGATTCAAATTCAACTAAATATTTAAAGGGTCGTGTTGCATGTTGTAAAATGTCCACATAAAGCAGTGTTTGCTTCTGTTACAGTGCCAGCATTTTATCGTAGAAGAAATTTCGCATTTAACCTGTCGTTACCGCATCTGCATTGCTGTCTCGGTACTCTCTTAGTTTTGCTGTATCCAGCATCCTACTTGCAGCCTCCAGTAACCTTTACATTCACCTTGCTCCACGGCTTCACACACAACGTAACGCGAAACTTTGCGGCGTAGAATCAGCCTTTCCTTCAGGCAAACAATGGACATCAAGTTTACAATGACAGCGGCTGACAATCAAGCGGCATTTAAAGGTGTAAGACAGGCCACAGCCCAGCGGCAGCCGGCATTGCCTCCGCTGCCGCTGCCGCTGCAAACGCACCTACCACACACGGCCGCTGCTCGTGGTGATCAGTCCACATCAACTGCACGGTGCAACCGAAGGTCTTGCTGCATCCACCGGCTTCTGCCTCTTCACGGCTGAATAACGGCTCTCAGTCGGCGCACAGCCCCGTAGTGCCGGGAAACGATGATGTGCTGCAATCCAACCATCCACCCACCCATTCACTCACTCCTCCCTGCAGTGAGACTGAGCGACTGGCAGACAGCAGGCAACACAGGACCTGGAGTACAGGGCTTTGGATCGGACCGGATTTGTCTCTAGTACAGCGGAGTGGATCCTCCTGGACTGGATTGTCATACAAAAGTCTTAATGATGAACATGTCTTGCTGCCTGGGAGCTAGCCTCTTTCATTTGCTGGATTATCAGCTTTGATGGTTTTGATGGTTATATCTTGTTCTCAGAAATCCCCCCCCCCCCCCAAAAAAAACAAAATTACAAAATGTAATACTCATACAGCACACAAACCTATTATTCAGCCCAACTTGTCCATGCGAACCAAGGTGTCCCATCTACGCTTGTCCCATTCGTCTGCATTTCGTCCATATTCCTCTAAAACTTCCCTACCCATGCACCTGTCCAAGTGACTCTTAATGCTTTCATTGTACCTGTCTCAACTACCACCTTTGGCAGCTCGCTCCATATACCTACTATCCTATTAATAATATTTTTTATGTTTTGCACACTGTTGCCCACAATTTCCAAGTCATTTATTCAGACCATTCCATCATCATGGTCAACATTCAGCAAATTATTAACAGGCAACCCACTCTATACCCACCACCCTCTGTGTGAAAAGGTTCCCCCTCGGGTTCCTATTAAATCTTTCCCTTCTCATCTTAAACCGCTTACCCTGGGAAAAGACTGTGCATTCATTCACCCTATCCATCTCGATTTTATATAGCTTTATAAAATCACCTTTCAACCTCCTGTGTTAATAAGAATAAAGTCCTAGCTTGGCCAATTTCTCCCTGGTCCCTCGAGACCTGGCAACATTCTTATAAATATTCTCTACACTCTTTCCAGTTTATTGGCATCTTTCCAATAGCAGGGTAACCATAACTGAACACAATACTCCAAGTGCAGCCTCACCAACAACATCTTGTACAACTGTAACATAATGTCCCGATTTCTTACTCGGTCACCTGACTAATGAAGGCCAGCGTGCCAAAAGCCTTCTTCACCACCCTATCTACCTGCATTGCCACTTTCAGGAAGCTTGTACTCCTAGATCGCTCTGCTCTACGACATTCCCCAGGACCCTACTGTTCGCTGTGAAGGTTCTGCCCTGGTTCAACTTTGCAAAATGCAACATCTCACACTTATCTGAATTATATTCCATTTGCCAGCCCTCAGCTCACTTGCCCAGCTGATCAAGGTCCCTTTGTAATTCATGTAAATCATCTTCACGATATACAATACCCCTATATTTAGTGCCATCAGCAAAATACTAATCATGTCTTGTAATTTCTCATCAAAATTGTTTATATAGTTGACAAACACTAATGGGCCAATACTGACCTATGAGGCACTCCACTAGTCCGAGACTATCAGTCTGAAAAACAAGCTTCCACCACCACCCTCTACTTCATACCACAAAGTCAATTCTGCATCCAGTTAGCTAACTCTCACAAAATTCCAAACCTTATCAAAGGCTTTATAGACAATGTATATGGCCCTGCCCTCAACAACCTGCTTGGTTACATCTTCAAAATACTCAAATTGTGAGACACGATCTCCAACAAACTAAACAATGCTGAGTATTCCTAATTAGCCCCCATCCTTCCCCTTCTTGTACTTGTCCCTCAGTATTCCCTCCAGTAACTTGCTTACCACAGATGTTAGGCCTACTGGTCTATAGTCTTCAACATTTCATTTTGCAGCTTTTCTTAAATAGAAGCACTATATTAGCCACCCTCCAGTCAACCGGCACCTCACCCATGTCGAATGATGATTCATAGATCTCAACCAGGGCACCTGCAATTTCTTCTCTCGCTTCCCAGTCTCCTTGGATATATCTGGTCTGACCTGGGAGAATTAGTTATCTTCATAGTCTTAGGATATCCAGCACCTCCTTGACAGACTTCCTCGAGGCATCTCCATTAACTTTACCAAGTGCCTTGGTCTTCATGCCTTTCTACGTGGTGCAAAAAGAGGATAAATATTAATTGCCCATTTCTTGCAGCTCCCCATATAGGCAACCACTTTGGTTTCAGAGGAGTCATATTCTCTCTCATTACCTTTGTTCCCTTAATATACAAAAAATCTCTGTGGATTCTTCTAAATCTTATCTACCAGAGCTATCTCATGCACCCCCTTTTGCCCTCCTGACATTCTTCTTAGGTAGGCTCCTCAATCCTCCATATTCCTCCAGACATACACTTGATCCCAGCTGCCTATACATTATTCATGCTTCCTTCTTTTTCCTAACCAGAGCCTCAATTTCTCTGCCTTGTAGCTGCTTTATTTTCCAGAGGGTGCAGTCATCTTTTCCCTTATTCTTTTAGGCCACTGTATTCCTTTTCCAACTGTAGCAACCCCATAGCTACTTCTTTTGATACAATAGATCAATTAACTTTTTCCTATATATCTCTATTTGGATTTCCTGCTCAACATTTCCTTGAACTGAACCAGCCCCTTGATAGCCTTGCAGTAAATCCAATGACCTTAGATTATCTCTGAGAATTTTCCAATAGGCCATTTATTCCTTATTTTTACCTCTAACTATACGAACAAAAACTAGCTTGTGGTGTGGAAATGTTGTCGTCTTGTTATATATGTTTAATTATGATGTGCAAATTAACTCTGTGTGTTCCTTTTCCACATCCGCAACGGTTTACCTTTATCTGCAAGGCATAACTCAGTTTAGTGGAATACCTCAACTAACTAGATGAATACTGCTCCAATAACAATCAACAAACTCAACATCATCCAGGCCAAAGCAGCGTGTTTGATTAGTACTCATTCCACCACACAGATCATTTACTCTCTCTTCTGGGTTTGATGAAGGATCCTTGCTCTGATACATTAAAGAATATTAAATCTCTTTCTATCTCCAGTGATGTTGCAGACCTGACCTGTTTCTAGGAGTCTCTCTCTCTCTCCTCCCCCCCCTCTCTCTCTCTCTCCTCTCTCTCTCTCTCTCTCTCGCCACTTGCCTACCAGTGATCCCCCATACGTGCCATGCCTACCAGTGATCCCTATACTACCCTACACACTAGAGACAATTTACAATATTTACAGAACCAAATTAATCTACAAACCTGTACGTCTCTGGGTTGTGGGTGTAAACCAGAGCACCCGGAGAAAACCCGCGTGGTCACTGGGAGAATGTACAAACTCCGTACAGACTGCACCACTAGTCAGGATTGAACCCGGTTTTCTGATGTTGGAAAGCAGTATCTCTACGGCTGCGCCACTGTGCCGCCCCTAATAAAGATAAGTTATCGTTACCATACTTAGATCATCATTCAGAGGCCATTGTCAATGCTATACACTACCAGAAATTATTTTCCTAGTCTACTTCCCGGTAGATGAAAAAAAGACACAAAGTGCTGGGTCAGGTAACATCCCATGAGAACATGAATAGATGATGTTTCTGGTTGGGGTCATTCACAGACTGATCTTAGTAGATGATCCTGCCAGGTGATGTAACTGGGTCAAAGGAGTGTCTGAAGCACCAAACTCAGGGGTGTGGCTGGGCCCGAGACTCCAAATCCTGGTGTGGACCTGAGCCAGAGAAAGAACCCAAGTCACCAAATTCTGATGTGCTGGGAACTGGCCAAGCAAACAATAAATCAATGATACAACACATGTAGTGGACCAGCTGAATTAGAACACCAAGCCAAATCACCTTGAAAGGAGCCAGTCATTTGAAGGTTAGGGCAGTAGTGACTATCACAGGTGACTAAGTTCAGGTTTAGGTTTATTATTATCATGTGTTCTGAGGTACTGTGGAAAGCTTTGTTTTGCATTTTATCCAATCTGATCAGATAATAATACTATGCATAAATACTTTACTTTAGACGTTAGAGATATAGCGTGGAAGCAGGCCCTTCGGCACCGACCAGCGATCACCCAGTACGCTTGCACTATCCTACACACAGGAGACAATTTACAATTTACAGAAGCCTATCAACCTACAAACCTGTACTTCTTTTGGGGTGTGAGAGGAAACCCATGCGGTCACAGGGAGAACTTACAAACTCTGTATAGACAGCACCTACAATCAAGATCGAATCCCAAATACAATCAAGTCAAACTCGAGTATATTAGATAAAACAAAGAGGAAGGGGATGGGAGACTAACGTTATATCATTAGTTCCATTGCATGCCTAATAAAGGTTAAGCATCATCGAATGATTCCCCATTCCTGCACCAGCCCCATACATTGCATGTACTTCCAGGAGTCACAAACAATGCTCACAAAATTGTCACAAACAATAGGTCAGTCAAATCCAAAAGCTTTTTTGAGCACAATGCAAAGCTGCTTTAAACAATTTGTAGATTCAGGCAACAATAGTTTTTCAGTTCAAAGGTTTACACATAACAAAAGCATTCATGTATCATGTCAATACATTCATGTCAGAGCAAAAATATTCAGTTTCTAAACACAGTTCCAGCTAACAGCAACTCTGTAAAGAGGCAGTTCTGGAGCACAGAGGAATGGGTCAAAAATCGTTGTCAACATTGAGGAAGATGGTATCCTAAATACTGTAGCCTAGGCATTAAAGGCAGGCAGCAATAAATTACAATTAATAATGATTTCTCAGTATTTAGCCAGAAAGACATTTTAGGAACAATTTAAATAATTAACAAGTGTGAATTACAAATGAGGAGGGCATGATATCAAAAAGAAGGAATATTAAACAGATGGAGAAATGCAGAACTATAAAGGATGTTTCCTGGCCAGGATAATTATATAGTAAGACAACTAACAAGTTTTGGGAAGAATTAAAAAAACATCAATTTATTGGCAAAAGCACACAAAAAACCCAGATCCAGAAATATATTAAACTACACAGCTTTGAAGCCAAATAGATTTGGGTCCAATGTGATTTTGTACGGAACAATACATTGGTCGAGGGATTTCCTTCTATTTCATAGCTGCTGTAATAAGTCATTGTTACCATTCACTTGGCTATCAAATGATGCCCATTTTTTATGAGCAGTTTAAAATTCCTCTATATAATAGGCTCAGAAAAAAGGCAATGCAGGCTTAACAAGTGAGATCAATGCTGAGAATTTTATGTTATAAATTAAAATTAAAGCTATAGGAATTAAGGTTATGTTCTTATATTGAGATGGTGATTACAAAATTATTAGTGGATATGGAGTGATCTTATAGTGATTACAAAATTATTAGAGGTATTATTAGAGTAGATGAGGTAAATGCAGTCTTTTGCCCAGAAGTGGAATTGGAATTGGTTTTTTTTTGATGGGGCTATCTAAAATGATTAAAGAATAACGAAGAAAAAAGTATTTAGGTAGCACAATGTTTGTATGAGGTGGCTGGCCTATATATTGTTCCATACAAAATGATAATGGGCCCAAATCTATTTTTCTTCATAGCTGTGTTGTTTAATATATTTCAGCATCTAGATAGTTTTGTGCTTTTGCCAACAAATGTATTTTGTTTAAGAAGGAACTGCAGATGCTGGAGAATCGAAGGTACACAAAAAAGCTGGAGTAACTCTGCAGCAGCATCTATGGAGCGAAGGAAATAGGCAACGTTTCGGGCCGAAACCCTTCTTCAGACGTATTCAAATGTATTTTGTTGTTTTTTTTAATCTATTCCACTTGAAATCTGGTACATTGTTTGCAATAGAAAAGATACTACACTAAAACCCTTTCAAAGCAGGTACGGGAAGTTAGGCAAGTTATGGATCAGTGGTTCAGAGTGGATCTAAAGTTTTGAGCATCATTGAAAGTAAGTGTCATGATCGTAGTTTAGTTTACAGATACAGAAAAAGGTCCTTCGGCCCACCAAGTCCAACTGACTAGCATCCCCATTACACTAGCACATACTACACACTAGGGACAATTCACAATATTTACCGAAGCCAATTAACCTACAAACCTCCACGTCTTTGGAGTGTGGGAGGAAACCAGAGCACCCGGGGAAACCCCAGTGGTCATGAGGAGAACGTACAAACTCCATGCATACAGCACCTGTAATCAGGGTCGAACTCGGGGTCTGGCAGTATGAGGCAGTACTCTACCATTGCACCACCATGCCGCCCCTAAAACTGGGGCATTGGAAGAAAGGAAGGCTGGTGCCTGGGCATTAGGAGATGGTGGTCTGTACATTGACGTTACCTGATTGACTAATGCCTGGCCCATTGGTATACCTATTGAGTTTCCAGTGGAGATGGATGAGAGTGAACATCAGAGAATGTACTTAAAGATGGAGAAACAAACTTCCCAGATTCATCAGTTATGGATCCGGTACGAATAAGCCAACATCAAATTAAGCATCAAATCTCCAGTTAGACTTGACTCGGCAATAGCAATCTTGCTTTCAACTCAGCAGGTTCTGGAATCAAACCCTTTTCAAACTCTTTATATTTATTCATTTTACAGGATTGGGATCTTGTTGGTAGAGCTGGTATTTATTGTCCGTCCGTAATTGCCCTCAGGAGGGTGCCCTCAGTTACAATTTTGTTGTTGTGATACTCGATTTAAACCAGTTTTCATGAAATTCTAAATGATAACATAATATATTTATTTTACATATCTACACATTTTCATTTTACCTATACAGTGAGTTACTTAAGTTACAAACCTAATCTGACTACTGGTTTACGGATCCTGCCTGATCGTCTAACAGTAACAGGTGTAACAGGTTTAGGTGTTGACTCAACTGTTCGCTTGTTTGGCTCTGTTTTAGTACCCTGACTTTGACCAGAGGAATATGTTTCTTTGTCTGTACTAATTGAACTTTGTGTTTCAATCACAGTAGTCTCTTCCAACTCACTTTCAGATAAAAACTCAGGGATTAGGACTTCATGCTCAGTTTTTGGTTCATCTTTGGCTGGAATCATTTGATCAACTTGAACACTTTTGATCCTTTCTCCAATTTCAACTAAGTATCTTTTTGTTCCACACACTTCCACTATTTTCCCAACATCCCATTTGTCTCGACAGGACGGTACACAAAATTGCTGTAGAAACTCAGCGGGTGCAGCAGCATCTATGGAGTGAAGGAAATAGGCGACGTTTCGGGCCGAAACCCTTCTTCAGACTGTCTCGACAGGACGTTGGGAGGACTGAGAACATGAACCTGCTCATCTGGCTTGAAGTACCTCTCCTTTTTGTGGGAGTCAAAATAGCGTTTTTGCTCAACTCTCAAGGCCAAATTGGGTTGTACTAGGCTTAGGCGTATTCTTAGCCTTCTCTTCATCAACAGTTCTGCAGGTTGTGTGTTGTGTGGTTCTGTACTTCAGCAAGAAACTATCCAAACGATGTTTCATGCTGAGCTTTGAACTACCCTTCAAAACCTGTTTCTTGAGAACGTGTTTGGCTATTCTAACAGACCTTTCCGCTGCCCCGTTGGAGGCTGGATGGTATGGGGTAACAAGTGTGTGTTTTACACCATTCCGCTGCATGAACTCTTTGAACCGTTCTGAATGAAACTGAGGCCCGTTATCAGAAACAAGTTATTCCGGTAAATCATGGCATGCTAAAATGGATCTCAACTCATCTATGGTACACTCAGTAGTAGTGCTTGACCCCATATGCTTAACCTCAATCCATTTGGAATGACCATCTACTAGTACCAGAAAGTGATCATTAGCCTTTTCACAAAAATCTACATGAACTCTCTGAAAATGTCTACTTGGCCATGACCAGGGTTGCAGTGGTGTTTTTGATCGTTTACTCCGGCAATTTTGGCAGACGCTACATTTGCTCACCAGTGACTCGATGTCACTGTCAATACCAGGGCAATACACAAAACTTCTGGCAATTGACTTCATGCTTAAGGACCTGTCCCACTTTCATGACCTAATTCACGACCTTTTGTACTCATGGACATTTTTCATCAGGCTAGAAAAATGCCCCGACCTACTTGATGCCACGAGTACCTACGACTAGCATCACGACCTACCTACGACCTACCTGCGACCTCCTACGATCTCCTTTGACCTCGTGACGACCACACTGCGAGTACGAGTCAAGGGGAAACTCGGCAGAGGTTGTGAATTAGGTCGTGAAAGTTGGACAGGCCCTTTACTATGCCAGGATGTTCGGCATGAAGTTCATTCATAATTTCTCAAAGACTCTGGTACAACCACTCTGTAACCCCACTTATTGCATCCCTGCTCACATGATAATTCATGGCGTTGATTATGGAAAGGCTTCAGCTCTGAGTTCAGAACTGAGTTCAATCCACTAACGATTTCAGTCAAACCCAGATGTCTGCTCATAGACCCACTTCAGCACAGTGTCTTTCTCTGTTTCTGCTGCAATTTCCGTTGCAGTCACTGGAAAGTCTTCATCTACAACTTGCAGTGTGAGATTGAGTTCTCACGAAACGCAGGGTTTATGGGGCATCTGGGACAAACCTTGAACAGCATTGACTTGGATAGCAAACGACCTTTGAATGGGACAGCAAAATGCCCAAATAATCCTTGATGTCGGGGAAGGGGGGTGATTGGGCAGTCACCGAGGTTGTTGTTTAGTAGAGTGACAGCCGCCGGAAAGAATTTCCGAACACGAGCTGTTCCTCGACCTGCTGGTTCGGCAACGGAGAGACCTGTAGCGCCTCCCGGATGGTAGGAGGGTAAACAGTCCATGGTTGGGGTGAGAGCAGTCCTTGGCGATGCTGAGCGCCCTCCGCAGACAGCGCTTGCTTTGGACAGACTCAATGGAGGGGACCGTTCAATGTCTGCTCATAGACCCACTTCAGCACAGTGTCTTTCTCTGTTTCTGCTGCAATTTCCGTTGCAGTCACTGGAAAGTCTTCATCTACAACTTGCAGTGTGTGGATTGAGTTCTCACTTCCCACGCCAGAGTTCTCATGGGGCAAACGGGACAACACATCTGCAACTGCGTTGCACTTGGAGCTTCTCTACTAAAACCTTGTGTGTTGTAGTCAAACACTGTTGGGACTTTCCTTGCACAAATTGACCCAGCGCTGAAGCATCCTCCGCTGATGCTGCGTACAGATCTTGGAAGGTATATTGTTGACTTGGGACCAAGTATCACTAGTAGTCGAACAGTTTTGTGTGGTCAGCCACAATTGGCGTTGCCCAGGTCTTCACGAGTACTCCATTAATGGTCTGCCGAGAAGAAACTGATGGAATTTCTTGCTTCCGAACACGATGCTGAGTGCTTCCTTTTCTATCTGTGCATAATTGCCGTTCACTCGGTGATAGGGTGCGGGATGCAAAAAAAAATAGGCTTTTTTTCCTGTCCGTCATTCATTACGTGGGAGATCACTGCATCTACACCATAACTTGAAGCATCACACAAGAAAGTTTCAACTCACGCTTTGTCACAATCTCTTGGATGGTTTGGCAGGTGTCAGGGGGTGCAGTTTTCCTTGCAGATGTCATATGCACATTGCTGCTCCTTTCCCCAGGGTCCATGATCCTCTTTTCACATACCCTCTTTTGTCCGAACAGCACGTATTTATGCATGTTGCGGCTTTAAGTCCTGAGGATGTTGGTGCTAAATCTGGAAGGAATCGTGCTGATAGAACTGCACCAGGTGAGGCTGTCCCGAGTAATTTATCGTAGCTCTGACTGCAGTGCCACTTGTTGGTGTATTTTGGAGCATTCACTGAATTTCTCCTCAACTTTCACATTCACAGGGCGCACCAGTCCACCAGTTGGCGTCTACTTTGAGTCCAAGGTAGTCCCACCTCTGACCGTCCGCAAATGCACATTTACTTTGTGGCGCACAGTTTGACAGTGTGTGGCAGTTGAGTCTGACTGCGGTCTCTCTGGTGAGAACTTGCTCGAGGATTTCCAAATGTTGGGGAGAGATGGCAATAACTCTACCATGCCCTCTGTGAATATCAGTATGTCATCCTGGTTGCAAAACACAGTGCGGAATACCTTGTACATTTTTGTCCGATTACTGTGACAGACTGAAAGATTTTCGGTTGGGGCGATAGGACTTTCACAGGCCAGTAATGTGGGGCAGTTCCAAAATTTGTATTATGAGTCATAGGCAGGCAACCCCTTATGTGTGTTTTGATGTGGGGACAAGTGACTAAGTACTGTTGACTCTCCTTGTCGACACGTTGAGTTGTGGGCGTAAGCGTGAGACAGGAATCCAGTGTTAGTGAAGACTCTTGCTCCACTAAGTTCTGCGTACAGATCTTGCGAAGTTGGTAACGTATATTGTTCGTCATCAACGGCTTGGTTGATTGTGACTTTGTAGTCACCAAATAGTCAACAGTTTTGTCGGCCTTGGGTACGGCCACAATTGGCGTTGCCCAGTTACTCTGGTCTGTCTTCACGAATACGCCATTACGCTCTAACTTGTCGAGTTCTCCCTCCACTTGTTGCTTTAGTGCATATGGTACAGGTCTTAGTCGACAATACACAAGTCTCACATCTTGCTTAAGTCAAATGTGTGCAGAGTACCATGTTATTCCCGTGTAACTGTTAGCAAAAATGTTTGCATATTTGCTTATGACGTTTTCAAGACGTGATTTGGACAAATCGACGCTGAAAATGTTCTTCCAGTCTATTCTACTCAGCCAATCCTTTCCAGGGAGGGTTGGTTTATTTCTGTAGCTGGCCACTATGATGGGCAGTGTTACCGACTGACCATTATGCTGAACTACAGTTCATTTGCCCACTTGTCTCCAAAACTTCGCCTGAGTAGGTTCTCAGCTTGACCTTACTCTCAAACAATGGTATCTGTGGGAACTTTGTTTCGTACAGGTCTTTACTCATGACCGAACAATCTGCTGCGTGTCAATACACATATCGATTAACTGTTCATTAATCAATAGTTTAGTTAGAAAGTCCTAGCCTTGGCTGGTTGTAGGCTTATCGATGTTGGTTGCATAAATGGTGTGTACCAAGTTCATTTCCATTTGGGTTCATCTCCAAGTTGTGAACTCCTCTCTGGTGTTGTCGCTTGATTTCCACAGATTGTTGGTTTCCTGTTTTAAGCTTGGCCTAACATGCTTAGGCTGTGGGCCGAGCATCAAAAATGTGTCAAGAAATCAGTTTTCGTGATCCAAATCACCAAACTACATTAAATTTTCCACAGATTTAGATGAAATATAATTGAGAAGGAAGTCATAACTCGTCATTGCTGAAAGTTGCACATTAATTAATTAAACTAATTAGAAAATGAGATCAGGAAAGTAAACGCCATCTAGTGGCCAATGCCCATATTACACGATGGGCAGCCTATTTCCGTGTTGCAGTCCATTTAAACTATATATCATTATACCTATATATATTCCAGATAGTAATATAGGTATAATAATATTATATTTAGCTATAATAATATTATATTATATTATATATTATTATACCTATATATATTCCAGATAGTAATATAGGATATATAATAATAATAATAATAATAATAATATATATATTTAATAATATAATAATAATAATAATAATATATAATATATTATTATATATTATAATATATATATATAATAATATATTATTATTATATAATATATTATTATACCTATATATATTCCAGATAGATATATTCCTCCGTTTTCCTGGAAACTGCCGCTACGGACGGCACTACCCCCCCCCCCCCCCCCCCCACCCCGCGGAGAAGATCGTGGCTCCGCATTCGCGAATCGTCCGCTTTTTAATTGAGACCGAGGCTTCGCTACGTTAAATACATAAGCCCCGTGATCAGAGCACCTTTTCCCGGTAAGTTATCGCAGGCAGCTCCGAGATTAGATGATTAAGACTTATTACTCTACAACAAGCTGGCATTAGTGAAAATGTTTAATTTACCTTGTTATTAATACATATAGTTTAGGCCCTCAACTTAATGAATGAATGAATAAGGGAATGAGTAAACGATTTGAATGAGTGAGTGATTGAATGAATGAATGAGTGAGTGAATGAGTGAGTGAGTGAGTGAGTGAGTGAGTGAGTGAGTGGTGAGTGAATGGTGAATGAAGGTGATGAATGAGTGAGTGAGTGAGTGAATGAATGAGTGAATGCGTGAGTGAGTGAGTGAATGAATGAGTGAATGAGTGAATGTACAGCCTCCAAATCTCATTTTTTCACATTATAAAGGGTGTAATTAAATTAATTAAAGTCCATACAGATTAATTTTCATAAATTCAGACTTTAGATCTTACCTTTCAGTTTGAGTTGATTCAGCATCTCAGCAGCGACTTTGCTTTCATGACTTTCTTCCACTTCTATCCACTTAACTGCACATTTTTCAGACTTCTTAATGCTTACCTCACTAAATTCAATTACCCTGCTGCAAGTTTCCACGACAAAGAACCTTCATCGGAATCTCCAGTAAAACAGGCATCAGTGAAGCCCTCTCAGCTATGATGTGTGCTAGCCCGAAACAAAGCACGTGATTGGCCAACTGGCAGACAACTCAATGTTAAATGTGCTTTGATTGGGCTAAAATTACCCGAAATTTTTCCGGTTTTTCTCTAATTTAATAAAAAAATGTGCAAGTCTTGTTCATGACGAGTTTCAGGGGTGAGTTATATAATATTTTTACACAATATTTGAAAATTTCATGTAGTTCTGTGACTTGGGTCACGAAACACTGGAATAAAGCTCCTCGGCCCACAGCCTAGCTGGGGTGATATGGCCTTTCTTCTGGCAGTTATAGCACTTGGCCATTTTGAACTGACAAAATTGGGATGAGTGATTACCGTTGCAACGGTAACAACTGGCTGAACTCGGCTCCCCGCCATACTTTGGTTTTGGTTTAGCAACTCTTGGTTTGGCAATAGGCACTGCCTTGTGACTGTAAACGACCACTGCAGTCCGTGGTGGACGAAACTCACGAGCATTCTTTGATGCCATCTCCGTTGTGGTAGCAATCTTGCATGGTTTCTCGAATGTGAGATCTGGAGTGTTCATGAGTTTGGACTGAATTTGTTCATCCACTAGACCACAAACAAATCTGTCGTGTAGTGCGAGTCCGAGAAAGGTTCCAAAGTTACAGTGTAAAGTTATCTTTTTCAAGGCAACAATGTACTCATTGATTTTCTCATTCTGCTTCTGGTTTCTAGTGCCAAATGTATTGCTTTCTGCAATTTCCAGAGGCTTTGGGTTGAAGTGCTCCTCCAAATTCTTCATAATGTCATTGAATGGCATGTCTTTTGCTTTTATGGGCACAAAGAGATTCACTAGTGCTGTATAATTCAGGACCGATCTCCGTGAGCAGAATCGCTTTCATGCGTTAGCAAACGGCCTTATTTGTTTCAGTCATTATCTCGCCTTCACCACTAATCTCCATTATGTTGTTTGCCATGAAAAACTCTCTCCATATAGGAGCTAGATAGCTCTCTACTCTTGTCAAAAGTGCCAATGTTTCCGATGTAGCCCGTGGACGCTGCCATTGTGTCGTTTTCTTTTTTTAAAGTCCGTTCAAAAACCCCAATTTCCTGTCTGTTCTGGTGTACCAATTCACCTAAAACAACTGTACAAAGGCAATTCAGCTTGAAGAACTCGACAAAAAAAACTGTTTAAAATGTTGGTAGACAAAAATGCTGGAGAAACTCAGCGGGTGAGGCAGCATCTTTGGAGTGAAGGAAATAGGCAACATTGCGGGCCGAAACCCTTCTTCAGACTAAAATGTCTAAAATGTTGTACAATCCCAAGGACGGCATCTTGCCACGTAGACACAACATAGAGATAGCCTGACAAACTCTCGCCGATTTGTGCAGCTGCTGTTTTAAACTACAGTCCCCTGCATAGAAGGATCTGCGGCCTATCGTGTCCAGCTCGCAAACAACTGCGACACAACTCCGTATTTATTGTTTAAAATGTTAAACAATACTGCATTTTGAAAAACAGTTCTGCACTGTATTTAAAGGATGAGATCACAAACTCTATCCCATCCTCGTCGCCAATTTTGTTATATTCCGACGGCAGAATGAGTAACAACTTACACGCAGGTTGCCTGGATCACGAGAGAGAGTTTTATTACCCACCATTCCCTGTTTATATTGAACACCAACTCATTAACATATACATGAATATGTATGAATACGTTACACCTCCTGTCTGGGACTGTGATGAAGGGTGGATGATAAATGTAAATAGAAGGCGATAACAAAGTTTGTTTAACTTTCTCTGAGAAGTGACAGTAGATTATCCGCGCCCCCTACTGCTAGTAGTGTAGATACGTTGCAGTAAATGTGAGGCTTACGATTGGCTTGGAATAATGTCAAGAGGCTTTTGTATTGTGTTTGAATTGTATTAATCATTTGTTGTGAAATAAGATTAACATAAGCGAACAGTGCGTTATGACGAATGAAATAATTGGTACCCATGTAGTAGATAATATATTTTCGTATAGCTGTATCTAACAAATAAACAAAAGTTATTTACTGCACAGTATAACGGTCAGCTAATTCTGCTGTGAAGTCAGAGAACTGGTGAGCAATTTTCTGCCGCTATCTCTCCATGATATCATGCAATAAAGTCTCTTGAAGCAAACCTGCAAAGTCTGTAACTTTTCATTTTTCCTTTTATTTCCCTCGAAATTAATTTATTCCACATAATCTAAGCTATCTAAAATGTTATTGCATTTCTGAGAAGATGCTGCTTCGCTGATGCGATAGTAAACTATGGCTCCATCTGCCCTTTCAGATGGGCATTACAGTTCATATAAGAGTTTTCATATAGAGGGTTATTGGCCCAGAATCCTGTTTATACCTGATTATCAGGTCAGTTGTTTCATTCTTGTTCAAGAGCTTCCGTGCCTCACATATATTGGTTGCTACATTTCTTATATTCCAAGGAATATTTTAAAAGGAATTATACAAGCTCAACTTCTTCCTCTCACATTGTTTTAATAGTGTCGGTTTATTATTGTCACTGTACCAAGATACAGTGCAAAAGGATAGACACAAAATGCTGGAGTGTCTCAGCAGATCAGGCAGCATCTGCGGAGAAAATGATGGGTCTAGACCCGAGGAAGATGCTGCCTGCCCCGTTGAGTTATTGTACTTTGTGTCTATCTTTGGTATAAACCAGCATTTGCACTTTTTATTTCTACTTTACAGTAAAAAAAAACTTTGTTTTGCATGCTATTCAGGCAAATTATACCATACAGGTGTGCATCAGGTAGCACAAAGGGAAAACACACACAGTGCAGAATATAATGTTACAGTTGCCAAGAAAGGACACTTCAAAAGTCTATTAATATTGATAAATCATACATGTATAAATTTGCTGCATTTAAAAACAGTCTAAATCTTTTTGAAAGTTATATTGAAAGCATAAATTGTTTTGCATAAGAATTCAGGAAGGTACAACTCGATCAGTACAACACACAGTATTGTTGTATACTGTTGGTTATACAGATAAGGTAATTAATGCAGAAGAGAGCATTTTGGCAGGAAGCATAAGGAGGTTTAATATATCTGAAACATATGAGCCATAATATTGTAGAGGAAAAGATAGATTTAGGGACATGGAGTCGCAGGTGTATGAGACATCGAAAAAATACGTTAGTTTTACCTTTAATTTTAGTTTTAGTTTTAGATTTAGTGGTACAGCTTGGAGATATGCCTTTCGGCCCATCAAGCACCCCGACCATTGATCTCCTGTTCACACTAGTTCCTGTTATCCCACTTTCTCACACTTGGGGGCATTTTCAGAGGATAATTAGCCTACACGTCCATGCATCTTTGGGATGTGGGAGGAAACCAAAGCATCCGTAGGAAATACACGCGGTCACTGGGAGAACTTGCAAAGCCCACACAGAGAGCACCCGAGGTCAGGATCAAACTCAGGTCACCCATGCTGTGAGAGAGCAGCACCACCAGCCGAGTTACTGTGCCATTCAGCTCTGGAGTTTATTTCAAGATAGAATTACAAAGGAAATAAATGATGTTGTACATAATCTTGGTTAAACCACACTTGGACATTTATAGTTCCTATTATTTAACCATGGTAGAAGCATGATGAAATATGAATAAAATATATATTGGAATGGTACCAGATTAGAAGTTATAACTGGAAGTATTGAGCAGATTGGAAGATTTGTCTCTGGAGAAAATGCTGAGGGATACCATGATGAAAGTCTTTAAAAATGAGAAGCACTCAACAACATAATAAGTTGACAAGTGTACAGTCATGTACTTTGGTAGAAAGAATAAAGACATTGAGTATTTTCTAAATGGAGAGAGAATTCAGAAATCAGAGATGCAAAGGCACTTGGGCGTGCTGTTGCAGGATTCCCAAAAGGTTGAAATGCAGGTTGAGTCGGTGGTAAGGATGGCAAATGCAAAGCATTCATTTTGAGATGAGTAGAATATAAAAGTATGTAATGTTGAGTCTTTATAAGGCACTAGTGTGGGTACATTTGGAACGTTGTGAGTAGTTTGAGACTATATCTGAGGAAGAAAGTACTGGCATTGGAGAGGATCAGGAAGAGTTTCATGAGAATGATCCTGGTGATGATTGGGTTATTGTATAAAGAGCGTTTGATGGAATTTAAAAGGATGAGGATGGGGGGATGAGGGGGGGTTAAATCTACTGGATAATGAAAGGCTTAGAAAGAGTGGACATGGAAAGGATGTATCCATCAATATGAGAGTCCAGAACTAAAGGGCACAGATTCAGTATAAAAGGACAGACTTTTAGAATCGAGATGAGGAGGAATTTCTTCAGCCAGAGGGTGGTGAATCTGTGAAATTTATTGCCTCAGATGGTTGTGGAGGCCAAGACATTGGGTATTTTTTAAAGTGGAGATTGATAGGTTCTTGATTAGTAAGAGGTTGAGAGGGAAAAATAGATCAGCCATGATTGAATGGCGGAGTAGACTCGATTGGGCAAATGGCCAAATTCTGCTCCTGTAACGTACTGTCTTATAAATGTTAAAATGATGTTTTCACTTGCAAGATTTAACAACTTAACAATAAAATAGTATTTACAGGAACCAAAGTGCAGCTCAGGAGAAACATCTCCACCCAGAAACTAGTCAGAATGCAAAATCAGCTGCCATAAAGGATAGTGCAAGCAAATGGAACAGATGTATCAAATGGAGACGGTGAACATTTGAGGAAGGAATAGAAAAAAACATATTGGTGCAGCTGGTAAAACTGCTGCCTCACAGCGTCTCAGGTTCAATCCTGACCTCGGATGCTGCCTGTGTGGAGTTTGCATGATCTCCCTGTGACCGTGGGTTTCCTCCAGGGGCTCCACTTTCCTCCCCCATTCAAAGACGTGCAGGTTTGTAGGTTAATTAGCTACTGTAAATTGTATGTAGGGAGTGGATGTGAAAGTGAGATAACATAGAACTAGGTTAAATGGGTGATTGATGGTCGGCAAGGACTTGGTGGGCTGAAGGGCCTGTCTCCATGCTGTGTCTTTCAAATAGGATGGAGGGAGGATAACGAGGTCCATATACGGGCTGTTTGACACTCCTCCCCCCTTCTGTGTTGTGCTGTACCGCCTCTACAATGTATTTAAATTTACATTGCTAATACTTAAACACAGTTGTTAAACACATGTACACTCTGTCCAATAATCCGTGCCCCACACTGCAAAACAGTAAAAAAAAATGTACTGAATGTCATGTTATTTTAGCTAAACAGGATAGCATAATACCTTTCTAAAGGGTTCAGCTCCTGGAAAAGTGGCGCTGTGAGTTGTCCCGTTCTTCAATCATTGTGCACAGTATGTGACGCAGAACAAATTGAGAATTGCAGGTTTGCAAACACATTCCTAGTTGTTACTTGCCACCTGTATTTTGATTCAGAAAATCATTACATGAAAGAAACCAAAGAGAAATTCCAGCCAACTGAAAAATGAGAAACAACAAATTATCTTTGAAAACAATTACTCAACAAGTTCTGTGTGCATTTGGTTCAATGATTGATATTACAATTTTAGGAACTGCATAGTGACTCACAACATGAATTAATTAAAATTCCTTGATAAAATGTTAAGACAAAAGTAATTGCAAATCAAAATAATGCAGTTAACCATTGGTTAACTTTAATAAAATATGAAAAATATTATCCCCCAATATTTTGATCCCATGTCACATTATTCATAGGACTTTGAGGAGAGGGAGCAACTCGGATCAGTACAACCTTAGCAGTTTTCACTGTATAAACATATCTGATTGTTTTTCAATCTACATCTGATATTAGATGCTCAGTATTCCCTTTGAGATCAAATCTATAAATGTGCATCTTGCACTCAATGGCACTGTATTAGTGAGTGACTTGAATGTAATCATGTATAGTCTTTCCATTGACTGGAATACACCACGCAACAAATAAAAGCTGTTCACTGTATCTCGGTACATAGAAACATAGAAACATAGAAATTAGGTGCAGGAGTAGGCCATTCGGCCCTTCGAGCCTGCACCGCCATTCAATATGATCATGGCTGATCATCCAACTCAGTATCCCGTACCTGCCTTCTCTCCATACCTCCTGATCCCCTTAGCCACAAGGGCCACATCTAACTCCCTCTTAAATATAGCCAATGAACTGGCCTCAACTACCTTCTGTGGCAGAGAGTTCCAGAGATTCACCACTCTCTGCGTGAAAAAAGTTATTCTCATCTCGGTTTTAAAGGATTTCCCCTTTATCCTTAAGCTGTGACCCCTTGTCCTGGACTTCCCTAACATCGGGAACAATCTTCCTGCATCTAGCCTGTCCAACCCCTTAAGAATTTTGTAAGTTTCTATAAGATCCCCTCTCAGTCTTCTAAATTCTAGAGAGTATAAACCAAGTCTATCCAGTCTTTCTTCATAAGACAGTCCTGACATCCCAGGAATCAGTCTGGTGAACCGTCTCTGCACTCCCTCTATGGCAATAATGTCCCTGTACCTGTGACAATAAAACATTAGAAGGAAAGTCTGTGCAGTTATGCATACATTGAATAAAACTATTTTAATTGATAAAACAGATGGGAGAGGGATGAGAGAATTATCTGTAGTTGGTCACGGCAGCAATGTTTCATAGAACGGTTACAACTTGCTCAGCCTGACAATTCGATGGAGGCTCCATGTTTCAGTGAGTTTCATTTGTTGCCTTCTCCCCATAGACCAGAAAACCCTTTCATTCCAGTTGCTTACCTAGCTCTCTTAGGAACACAAGAACTGAATTAGCCTCCATCGCGGTTGGGATCCTGACCATCCCTTCCAGATTCTAACTGCTCACTGTGCAAAGTAAAAATCCTCAATTTCAGTTCTTCACAAATCATCCTCACTCTACATTGCATAGATCCAGGGAAAGCTATCAAACTGGATAGATAATTGGCTTCATAGTAGGAAGCAGAGGGTGGTGGTGAAAGGTTGTTTTTCGGACTGGAGACCTATGACAAGTAGTGTGACTCAGGGATCAGTGCTGGGCCCATTCATGTTTGTCATCTGTATCAACGATTTGGATGAGAATGTACAAGGCATGATTGAGAAGTTTGCAGGTGACATTAAAATAGGTGGTGTCGTAGACCGAGAAGATGGTTATCAAGAATTACAACAGGATCTTGATTAGCTGAGCAAGTGGCAAATGGGGTTTAATTCCGTTAATGCGAGGTGTTGCATTTTGGGAAGTCAAACCAGGGCAGGAGCTTTACAATGAACAGTACGGTCGTAAGGAGTGTTGTAGAGTAGAGGAATCTAAGAGTACAAGAAGATACTTCCCTGAATGTGGCATCACAAGCAGATGGGGTGGAGAAGAAGGCTTTTGGTACATTGGTCTTCATTATTTAGGGAACTGAGTATAGAATTGTAATGTTACACCAGAAACACAAGATGCAGGTGAGTTCATACTAGAGTATCGTGTTCAGTTTTGGTTATATTGCTAAAGGAAAGATGCCATTAAACTGGAAAGAATGAACAGATTTACATTGACGTTGCCAGGACTCGAGGGCTGGAGCTACACATAGGGAGGTTGGATAGGCGTTGATATAATTGTTTGGTGCTATAATTGCTGAGGGATGATCTTATGGAGCTGTATAAAATCAGGAGGGGAATAGGTAGCGTGAATGCATAAGAGTCTTTTTCCAAGGGCAGGTGAATCAAATACTTGAAGGCATAGTTTAAGATGAGAGGGGAAAGATTTAATAGGAACCTGAGGGGCAGCCTTTTTGACATAGAGAGCGGGTATTTAGAATGAGCTGGCAGATGAAGAAGTTGAGGCGGGTACACAAACCCATTTACACAGATACAAAGATAAGAAAGGTTTAGAGGGATATGGGCAAAATGTGGGCAAATGGGACTAGCTTAGATGGGGCTTCTAGTCAGAATCGAGTAGTTGGGCTGCAGAGTGTTTCCATGCTAAATCACTCTAGGGTTCTACATCTCTTAGAAATTAATGCATCTGTTAATGCAAAAGGTTTCTTTCAATCTACCACCTATATTAATGAAGTACAGGATACCGAGTTGGATGATCAGCCATGATCATATTGAATGGCGGTGCAGGCTCGAAGGGCCGAATGGCCTACTTCCGCACCTATTTTCTATGTTTTCTATCTGAAATCAAAGTGGGGAGCTGCAAGAAATGTGCAATTAATATTTATCCTCTGTTTGTACCACATAGAAAGGCATGAAGACCAAGGAACTTCAGTTTTTTATTTGTAAAAAAATGTGAAAACCATGTATAATTTTCCTTCCACTTCACAATTATGCGCCACTTTGTGTTGGTCTATCACATAAAATCCCAATAAAATACATTTACGTTTGTGGTTGTAACGTGACAAAATGTGGAAAAGTTCAATGGGTATGAATACTTTTGCAAGCCACTGTACTTAACACTTACAAGAAGCAAAAAGTATACAAAGTAGAAACTGCGATGCTGGGGATGATGCCCGTTGACAATGACTACACCGACATTTGATTAGTACAGGTGTTAGAGGTTATGGGTAGTAGGCAGGAGAATGGGGTTAGGAGGGAGAGATAGATCAGCCATGATTGAATGGCAGAGTAGACGACGGGCGAATGACCTAAATCTACTCCTATGACCTTATGGCACACCCATGCCAGGGTGAATTTGCATGAAAAGGTTTATTTATAGTGAAGGATAATAGTGATGAGAAGGTAGATACAAAAAGCTGGAGCAACTCAGCGGGACATGCAGCATCTCTGGAGAGGAGGAATAGGTGACGTTTCGGGTCGAGACCCTTCTTCAGACAGAATGAGGATCTAAACAACCCGTCTGAAGATCTAAACAACTCGTCTGAAGAAACCCATTCTTCTCTCCAGAGATGCTGCCTGTCCCGCTGAGTTACTCCAGCTTTTTGTGTCTATCTTTGGTTTAAACCCGCGTCTGCATTTCCTTCATAAACATTTTAACGTGTCTACTGGTTAACAGCCAGCCCTTACACTCAGATGAGCTATGCTGCCAGTCACCTCCTAATGAGATCATTAATCATAATTGTTATCATGTTGTGGGTCTAAACAATTAGAACATTAACCCAGCTCTTCCATGTCTAATAATAAAATGTTTCTGCACACAATATTTAATTAATGATTTCAACATTTGTTAAATGCGTAGTTGATAGATAATTTGCTGATGTTCATAATATTTACATAATGCAATAAGATGTAATGGATGTCCATTTCAATTCACAAGGTCACTTCATCTTTAATAAGGTTACATGTGAACCCTCTTTCAGGTCCATCTGCTAGTATTAGAATATTCACAATACTAATGTTTGTATTCCCAAGCAGATTAACATTCCTCCATTGGGCTTCATTTCTTCCTTTAAAAATCTCCCCATTTAGAGCAGAGTTAGCAATATGACAATTGGCCAATCCTGTGGAATTCATCATTCAAATTCAATGTCTCCTGCAATATATTAGCGCAGATACAAACTAAGCTTGCATTCGAAAATTAGGGATAATCCCTTTCAATTAGTACCCACTTCATGGAGTGATAATGATTAATTAGTGTTCATTATCTCAAGTGGCATTGAATATCAACAGTATAAGTATAGAATCTATTCCTTCAGAATTCAGTTGCTCTAAGTTTGATTATTTATGGAAAGGTACAGTTGCTTTCCTTATTCATTCTGGTCCCAGTTGCCATATAATGTTCTATTTCCGTCTCCCACTGCCAATGGTACATAGGTCAAAATATCAATAACAAAAAGAAAAGGTAAAATCTATCTGTCCGTGTGCATTCTTTTAGTATTTTTTGAGCCAAATATGTCACACTAGTTTCTAAACATGGTCTCGCAATCCTTTTGTCAATAAACAGATTATTATTAGACTGGTTGGTCTGTGATAATGCACTCTTTGCATTTTTTGGGATCTTTGATACCATCCCGATGAGTCACTTGGTTTAAAAATCTTCGAGAAAATGTACAACAAATTTCAGTGAAGGTAGCCACTTGTTCTATTCACTGGATGAACTCCTAAAATCCAATTTTCCTTCATTGTAAAATTGAGCTATTGGGACAGATCTTCTACTTAAAAGTCAGACATTTTATTTGGAGTGGCTGACTTTTGGCTACACTTACACGTGCCAATCCAAGTCTCTGGAGTAAACATGGAAGTCCTGAACATTATTCAGATCACAATCATGCAGGTTTCCCATTAATTAGACTTGGAAATCTGCTCGTCAAAACCTGGTCCAACACCACCAGGTCCAGAGATGACCATGGAAGAGATGATTATGGATAAATAGCTGTGACTATTTTTTGGCACAAGCTGGCACAAATGGGTTAATTTAATGGAGGAACAAAAAAACCAAGCCGACCAAATAGAGAAAATGTAATAACCTTCTGCAAGCTGCAATAGCAATGGATCAAACCTGCTGTATAACAAACGTATATTAAAATAGTAAAATGTCACGGGATAAACATCGCACAAGTAAAGGCCAACAGCCATTCAATGTCACTTCTTGCAAGGAAAATTTACATTGTCTATTCTTTGCATCTTCTAATTTTAGCACGTACTTGCTAATTGTTTATGCGTTCTGATATTTTGAGTAGCAAATATTGAATGACACTTTTGCTTCCCTGAATGCATCCTATCTTGAGGCAATAGTTTGCAAATATAGATAGGTCAAAAAGAAAATTACATTTCAAAATCTATTTTTAATGTTTCTAAATGGCAAGAACTTCCGTAATTCTTCCTATTACTCCACGCAAGGGAAACTCTAAAATAATCAATACAATTTAATCGTATATAAAAGTTATTGTAAATGGATGTTCTGAGCATTTATGCTAAAAACATCCGGCATAAATTCAGGGCGGCACAGTGGTGTAACAATATTGCTGCCTTACAACGCTAGGGACTCGGGTTCGATCCTGATTACAGGTGCTGTCTGTGTGGAGTTTGTATGTTCTCCCCGTGACCTGTGTGGGTTTTCTCCAGATACTCCGGTTTCCTCCCACACTCCAAAGATGTACTGGTTTGTAAGGTAATTGGCTTTGGTAAAGTTGTAAATTGTCCCTAGTGTGTGTGGGATAGTGTTAGTGCACAGGGATCGCTGGTCACCGTGGACTCGGTGAGCCAAATGGCCTGTTTCCACGCTGTATCTCTAAACTGTACTAATCTAAATTAAACCTCTATTTTTGTTTGCCTTTCTGAACCAATGCCATCAAATTGTCCTTACTAGAAAACCAAATTAAACATACCAATAGTAATCTTTCCTTTAATTTGTAAGTGTTTTTCCAACTTGATTTGAAATGTTGCCAAGGTTTATGCGTCTGCTTTTCAGGCAGAATGCCCCATTGACCTACCATGGTCTATCCTTTCCATCTTAGGTAGAGGCACCATGGGATCCATGAGTGAATGTCCACAAATTCCAGAAAGTAGCAGGAGGCACAGAATACATCCCTTTATTAGGTAAGGTGCAGAACACCAGAGCAGGGGGGATCATGCTGGAGATATATAGAACATGGGAGGCAACAGCTGGAGTGTTGGTCTCTACTCCACCAAAAGGATGGAATGGTTGCAGGAAATAAACAGAGGAGATTTACTGAAATGCTTCTAGACGGGAGAATTATAATTTATTATCAAGACTGGGGCAATTTTCTTTGGAACGCAAGTCTGAGTGAATTGACACAAATTGATGGAGTAACTCAGCGGGTCAGGCAGCATCTCTGGAGGAACGGAATAGGTGATGTTTCGGGTTGAGACCCTTCTTCAGACTGAGAGTCAGGGGAGAGGGAAACTAGAGATATGTAAAGGTACAGAACAAATCAGAGCATTCCATTGTTGGCTTGGAAGACTTCATAATGAAGGATGCGAACAGTGAAACTAGCAGGATGACTAGGGTGGGGGAGGGACGGAGAGAGAGGGGATGCAAGGGTTACTTGAAATTAGAGAAAATATTCATGCCGGACGGTTGTAAATTACATCTGTAAATTTCTTTGCAGCAGTTAGAAATCTTTTATTTTATTTGATGCAGAAAAAGGATCACCTTCCTCATAGCTTCGATTTGGAGAAGATCCGGTGGGAGGAAGCTTTCCCCGTCAAGCTTGAATTCTCCCAGCGGAGTTGAGTCAAAACTTCCCTTGCATTTCCAGCAAGTTTAAGGCTCACTGCCCCTGTATTTATCACATGAAACCTGGCACAATATTGAAGCCTTCTATAGATATTAATAGATCAGCACTTTGTTTAAAAAAAAGAACAAACTAGATAAGAAAATTGATGGCTTCCTGGTTTAAAAGCAACAGAACTGTGACTGACTTACCCTTACAAGTGAAATTTATTCTGCATAGCACTGTTTTATTCCCCGGGGCCTATTACAAACAATAATCTGCAATATCTTTCAGCAGAGCTTGTGAACTGCCTCTTGAAAGATAACTGCCATTATAAAATTCATAGTATAATATATGAATTGCTCTTCTGCTTTGTGGTTTTCTAAAAGTAAGAATGATTTAAGGATGTCTCCTACATCAAGTGTTCATGCAACGAGAAAAATGGGAGAAAACATGCTACAAATCTGCCAAAAATGTAGAAAAAATGGCAAATCCATTCTATATTATTCACCTCTTTAAAAGCAGAAAGCTTTCCAATTGGAATTGTAGAATGGCAGGCACTGGTAAGACCACATTTGGTACATAATGAGTAGTTTTGGGCCCCATATCTGAGAAAGCCATGGCTGATCTATTTTTCTGTTTCAACCCCATTTCTCTGCCTTCTCCCCATAACCCTTCTCCCCACAACCCTACTAATTAAGAACCTATCAATCTCTGCTTAAAAAAAATATCCAATGACTTGGCCTCCACTGCCATATATGGCAATGAATTTCACAGATTCACCATTTTCTGGTTAAAGAAATTCCTGCTCATCTCCATTCTAAAGACAAGTCTCTTTATCCTGCGACTGTGCCCTGTGGTCCTAGACTCTGCCACTACTGGAAACACCCCTCCATATCCACACTACCTAGGCCTTTCAATATTCAGTAAGTTTCAATGAGATCCCCCTTTACCCTTCTAAACTCCAGCGAGCACAGTCCCAGAGCCTTCAAACACTCCTCATACTTTAATCCAATCATCCCCGGGAACATTCTCGTAAACTTCCTCTGGACCACATAATAATTCTCATAAATCTCATCATACCCTTCTGTAACCTGTGACTAGAAGAAACACATATTTTGGCTATACTTTAGACTTTACAGTGCCAAAACAGGCCTTCATCCCACCTAGTTCACGCCGACCAGTGATAACCCGTATACTAGCACCATCCTACACACTAGGGGCAATTTATAAATGTTACCAAAGCCAATTAGCCTACCACCCATTGTCTTTGGAGGGTGGGAAGAAACTGGACCACCCGGAGAAAACCCACGCAGTTACAGGTGAAATATACGAACTCTATACAGACAGCACCCATAGTCAGGATCAAACCCAGGTCTCTGGCACTGCAAGGCAGCAACTCCACCACTGCGCCATTGTGTCACCCTGAGAAGCTGGGAAGATGAGAATATACTAATAGCACGCGGGTGTTGGAGGTCAATGTGAAGCATAAAATATAAAAGAAAATTTTATTAAAACAAGCATAGTGACATTTGGAAGAGGGCTATTCAGTTATCCTAATTCGGATCAGGAATAGTCAAAAGTACAAAGGTTATAGAGATATAGATACATAGACAGTAACGAGAGGAGTTGAGTATAGGAGCAAAGAGGTCATTCTGCAGTTATACAGGGCGGTGGTGAGACCACACCTGGAGTATTGTGTGCAGTTTTGGTCACCTAATTTGAGGAAGGATATTCTTGATATTGAGTGAGTGCAGCATAGGTTCACGAGGTTAATTCCCGGAATGGCGGGACTGTCGTATAATGAAAGAATGGAGCGACTAGGCTTGTATTCACTGGAATTTAGAAGGATGAGAGGATATCTTATAGAAACATATAAAACTATTAAGGGATTGGACACGCTAGATGCAGGAAACGTGTTCTCGATGTTGGGGGAGTCCAGAACTAGGAGCCACAGTTTAAGAATAAGAGTTAGTCCATTTAGAACTGAGATGAGGAAAAACTTTTTCACACAGAGAGTTGTGAATTTGTGGAATTCTCTGCCTCAGAAGGCAGTGGAGGCCGATTCACTGGGTGCATTCAAGAGAGAGTTAGATAGAGCTCTTAAAGATAGCGGCGTCAGGGGATATGGCAAGAAGGCAGTAACAGGGTACTGATTGTGGATGATCAACCATGATCACAGTGAATGGCTGTGGTGGCACGTAGGGCCGAATGGCCTACTCCTGCACCTATTGTCTATTGACCTTATCAAAGGCTTTCTGAAAGTCCAGGATGGAAGATAATGTTGAATTCAGGAGATCATTTAGGTTCCAAACTGGAGTTTCGCAGTGATCCTACAGGTAGTATGGGAAATGAAATTGGGTAAGTAGATAAAATTAGGTCGCGATAAAATTAGGTTCTGTGCGATGATACTGGAGAACAAGGATAAACATCTTCAGATAAAACAGGATTCATTTAACTGAGTTCAAATAGGATTCTGCATTGATAATAAAATTGACAAGCAAGACAGTAAATACATACAGGGGAGATTAAAAATAATATGGTTCCAACAAAGCAAACAAGTAGAACTCAGGAAGTAAAGATAACTCAAAAATAAAATAAGTATCAGAGTTTAATAAAAGTAGTGGGGGCAGCGATAGAGAGAGAGAGGGAATGTCGGGGTGACCTGAAGTTAGAGAAATCAATATTCATACTACTGGGCTGTAAGCTGCACAAGCGAAATATGAGATGCTGTTCCTCCAATTTGCTTTAGCCTCACTCTGACAATAGAGGAGACCTAGGACAGAATGGTCTGTGTGGGAATGGGAAGGAGAATTAAAGTGTCCAGCAACCGGGAGATCAGGCGGACTGAGCGAAGGTGTTCAGCAAAACGATCGTCCAGTCTACGTTTGGTCCCGCTGATGTATAGGAGTCCACATCTTGAACAACGGATACAGTAAATGAGGTTGGAGGAGGTGCGAGTGAACCTCTGCCTATCCGGACTGTCAGGGTCCCTGGAAAAAGTCCAGGGAGGAGGTATAGGGACAGGTGTTGCATCACGGGAATATTATTGTTTATAGGTTGTTCCTCAAGGGTGATGACTCCAAATCACTCCAGGTTTCTGGATTCTGAGTGGTTAAAAGGGCTAATGTGGGATCCCCAGATTTCTCCATTGATGGGGCAGGAGGGGTCCAACAGGAAGGGTGGGTGGGTGGTCAGTTTGTGAAGTGGTGGGCTTCTGCATGCTCCTGATGCATATGAGCTTGAGGTTCTAAGCACCATCTCGAATACTCCTTCTCCATTTTGATCCTTGGTCATTGGCCATGGATACCCAAGACTCAGCGACTAGTGTCTTATCACCGCCAGGTAGACCATGAGCCAGGTTCAATGTATTAATCTTCAAGTATTCTTTTTCTAAGCCAACTACAGGACCGGCTGGCCCAATTAAGGGTATGGTTACTTTTTTTGAGATCCTTTATTTTCAGAGGCAGAATGTTGTTTTCTTTCGCAGATTTATTTTTATTTAGACTTTAGAGATACAGAGTGGAAACAAGCTGTTTGCCCCACTATGTTCACGTCGACCAGCGATCACCCCGATACACTAGGGACAATTAACAATTTACAGACACCTATTAACGTACAAACCTGTGTACGCCACTCTTTGGAGTGTAGGAGGAAATCGGAGCACCCGGAAAAACCCAGTCACTGGGAGAACGTACAAATTCCATACAGACAGCACTCGTAGTTGGGATTGAACCCGGCTCTCTGGCGCTGTAAGGACACAACTTTACCGCTGCACCACTGTGCTGCCCTTATATAGATTAGATATTGAATTCAAGACCCATTCCCTCCTATAGTTCATGTCAATGAGTCAATTATGAACTTTGGCTTAAACACACGCAAATACAAGCATTATCAGTGTACTACAGCTCCGTTCTGGATTGATGGTCAATTTAACAGTTTGCAAAGAGTGTGATCCTTGGAATTGATGTGAACTTTAAGACAAACATACTGTGGAAATGGTTACACAGCATCTTAAATTAATGCCGAGATAGTGTATATCTTTGCTTGCAGGGAAGCAAGTTGAACAGTTTCCTATTAAATCCTGTAGATTTGTTCCACTCTTGCAAAAAGCTTGTTGGATATGGGGCACTGCATTAATCTTGTAGAAATGTGCGAACAGTGATAAAATGATACAGAATTGTCAGAAAGACAGAAAGTAGAGAATAATACAACAGTATGAACAGCAGTTCAGGCGTATAGTATATGTTGCAAGGAACAGGACTGATGCTCTTTTCAAAGAAAATGTCCTGAAATTAGTTATGGAGGACAATTTAAGAGCGATTAGTTAGTGCAAACAAAGAAGGCATCAGTAAACATCAGGATGGATCAAGAAGGCTGCACGGTGACACAGCAGTAGAGTTATGGGGCTGTACGAGCTAATTCAAGAGTTCTCCCGAGTTTCCTCTGATTCGAACTTGGAGAATTACGGTAATATCCGCTCATGGGTACTCGGGGCTCTCGTGGACATTTTTCACCATGTTGAAAATTTTTCACGAGTCTTCCCGAGCTTACCGCGTTTCCCCGAGTACCTGCCCTTAGCATTACGAGCCACTAAGAGACGTCCCGAGCTCCGTACATTCTACGTGCTTACCACGAGTTAGATTTTTTTTTTAACCCAGGAGAGCTCTTGAATTAGCTCGTACAGTGGGACAGACCCTTTCCTGCCTTACAGCGCCAGTGACCATTGGCCTTGGTAAAAATTGTAAATGGCCCCTTGTGTTTAGGTTGGTGTACAGGGATCGCTGGTCGGCGCGGACTTGGTGGGCTGAATGGCCTGTACTCTAAACTAAATTAAACTAAATCTATAGGTTACACCAGTTCAGGATCATGAATTTTCTCCCCAGAAAGCCAATTGTAATTAATAGAGGTTTACAATAAAGTGGTAGTTTTTTATGGTTATCATTACCAAGACTACTTTTTGTTACATTTCCAAATTCCAAATAATTAAATGAGTTCCAACTCCAGAGCTATCACAAGGGACTTTAACTCATGCTCTCTGGATTATAACTTTGAGCCTTGGATTGTTAGTCTCGACCTCCTGATTACAATTCAGGTAATTCAGTCAGGCTGTAATTTGTCTTTGTTTTGATCGGAAGGTGGACTAACTATTGGAACCCCTCAGTTACCAATAACCAACCTGTTGCTGATGAGGAGGGCAGTTCGATATTCTCTTCATCACTGGGTGTTAGCGGGTCCAGCCCTCAATTCAGTGCACGGCTTCATTCCTTGTGTTCTTGCAAGTGTCGGGTCTGCAAGAAGGTTTGATGCAGTCAGATTACTGGATGCTGAGGCCTCAGACTCGTTCGCTCGTGTGTCAGACGATGTAGCTCGTTGTTAGCTTCTGTCGTCGTCCAACACATTGACAGAATTGTCGCCCGACGCGTCACAGAGTGCATCGCGTCGTCGCTTCCAGGGGTCGCACGAGGAGGCTACTGTCATGATCCCCAGGCCTCAGATTGAGACCCTATAAACACAAATATATAGCACAGGCCCTTCAGCACAATTCATCTGTGCTGCCCAAGATGCCGATCTACGCTATCCCATTTTCCTATGTTCGGCCCATATCCCTCTAAACCTTTCCCATCCAAGTACCCATCCAATTGTCCTTTAAATGTTGCAATTTTACCTGCCTCTACCACCAACACTGCCAGCTTGTTCCATATACCTACCACCTTCTGTGTTGAAAAACTTCCCCTCAGATTCTCTTTGATTGTAGACCATAAGACATAGGAGCAGAATTAGGCCATTCAGCCAATCGGGTCTACTCTGTCACTTAATCATGGCTGATCTATATTTCCCTCTCAACCCCATTCTCCTGCTTTCTCCCCGTGACCCTTGATACCCTTACTAATTAAGAATCCATCAATCTCTGCTTCAAAAATACACAATTCCATCCTCCACAGCTGTCTGTGGAAATGAATTTCCCAGGTTCGCCACCGTTTGAAACTTACCCCTCTCACTTTAAGATTATGCCCTTTATTTCTACTCTCCAACCCCAGAGTTCAAATTACGACTACCTGCCTGATCTATGCACATCAGAATTTTAGAAACCTTTCTAAATTCATCCCTCAGCCTCCTTCACTCTTAGAAAAAAAACAGTTGCAGCCTATGGAATCTCTCTTTATAACTTGAGTCCTCCAGTCATGGCAACATCCTTGTGCATTATTTTCTGCACGCTCTCCAGCTCAATCACATTCCTCCTGTAACACAGCCACAAGAACCAGAATACTCCAATTGCATTTTCACCACGTTTTATATCGCTGCAACATGCCGTGCCAACTCCTATAATCAATGCCTTGCCCAATAAAGGCAAGCATACTAGACCGCTTCTCCACCACTCTATCTTTCTACGCCACATTCAGGGAACTATGTACTCATATCCCAAGATCGCACTGTTCAATAACATTCCACAGGCCCCTGTCATTCACTGTGTATTTCCTGCACTGGTTTAACTTCCCAAATTTCATTCTTGTCCAAGTTAAATTCCATCAGCTATTACCTTGCTCACTTTCCCAGTTGATCTAGTTCCTGTCATAATCATCAACGACCTTCTTCATTGTCCATTATATGACCAATCTCTGTCCATATGCCCAGTCCATACTGACCTCCCCACCATCGAAGGAATCTATAGGAGATGCTGCTTCAAATAGGCAGCCAACATCATCAAGGTCCCACACCACCTTGGCCACTCATTTCACTCCTGCCTTCGGGAAGAAGATATAGGAGCCTATAAACTACAATGCCGACCATAATGTTTGGGACAAAGCCACATAATTTATATATTTGCTTCTGTACTCCACAATTTGAGATTTGTAATTAAAGAAAATCACGTGGTTAAAGTGCACATTGTCAGCTTTTAATAAAGGCCATTTCTATACATTTTGGTTTCACCATGTAGAAATTGCAGAAGTGTTTATACATAGTCCCCCCATTTCAGCGCACCATAATGTTTGGGACACAGCAATATCATGTAAATAAAGTAGTCATGTTTAGTATTTTGAGGCATATCCTTTGCATGCAATGACTGCTTGAAGTCTGCGATTCATGGACATCACCAGTTGCTCGGTGTCATCTCTGGTGATGCTCTGCCAGGCCTGTATTGCAGCCATCTTTACCTTATGCTAGTCCCCTTCAGTTTTCTTTTCAGCATATAAAAGGCATGTTCAATTGGGTTCACCCCGGGTGATTGACTCGACCACTCAAGAATTGACAATTTTTTAGCTTTGAAAAACTCCTTTGTTGTTTTAGCAGTATGTTTGGGATCATTGTCTTGCTGTAAAATGAACTGCCGGCCATGCATTAGGCATTTTGAGGCATTTGTTTAAACTTAAGCAGATAGGATGTGTTTATACCCTTCAGAATTCATTATGCTACTACTATCAGCAGTTGTATCATCAATAAAGATACCGTGGCTTGCAAAAGTATTCATACCCCTTGAACATTTCCACATTTTGTCACGTTACAACCACAAACGTAAATGTATTTTATTGGGATTTTATGTGATAGACCAACACAAAGTAGCGCATAATTGTGAAGTGGAACGAAAATGATACATGGTTTTCAAATTTTTTTACAAATAAAAAACTGAAAAGTGTGGCGTGCAAAAGTATTCAGCCCCCTTTACTCTGATACCCCTAAATACAATCCAGTGCAACCAATTGCCTTCAGGAGTCACCTAATTAGTAAATAGAGTTCACTTGTGTGTAATCTAATCTCAGTGTAAATACAGCTGTTCTGTGAAGGCCTCAGCGGTTTGTTAGAGAACATTAGTGAACAAACAGCATCATGAAGCCCAAGAAACACACTAGACAGGTCAGGGATAAAGTTGTGGAGAAGTTTAAAGCAGGGTTAGGTTATAAAAAATATCCCAAGCTTTGAACATCTCACGGAGCACTGTTCAATCCATCATCCGAAAATGGAAAGAGTATGGCACAACTGCAAACCTACCAAGACATGGCCGTCCACCTAAACTGACAGGCCGGGCAAGGAGAGCATTGATCAGAGAAGCTCAGGTGGGAGAATCTGTCCACAGGACAACTATTAGTCGTGCACTCCACAAATCGGGCCTTTATGGAAGAGTGGCAAGAAGAAAGCCATGGTTTAAAAAAAGCCATAAGAAGTCGCGTTTGCAGTTTGCCACAAGCCATGTGGGGGACACAGCAAACATGTGGAGGAAGGTGCTCTGGTCAGATGAGACCAAAATTGAAGTTTTTGGCCTAAATGCAAAACGCTATGCGTGGTGGAAAACTAACTGCACATCACCCTGAACACACCATCCCCACTGTGAAACATGGTGGTGGCAGCATCATGCTGTGGGGATGCTTTTCTTCAGCAGGGACAGGGAAGCTGGTCCGAGTTAATGGGAAGATGGATGGAGCCAAATACAGGGCAATCTTGGAAGAAAACCTGTTAGAGTCTGCAAAAGAATTGAGACTGGGGTGGAGGTTCACCTTCCAGCAGGACAACAACCCTAAACATACAGCCAGAGCTACAATGGAATGGTTTAGATCAAAGCATATTCATGTGTTAGAATGGCCCAGTCAAAGTCCAGACCTAAATCCAATTGAGAATCTCTGGCAAGACTTGAAAATTGCTGTTCACAGACGCTCTCCATCCTATCTGACTGAGCTCGAGCTATTTTGCAAAGAAGAATGGGCAAAAATTTCAGTCTCTAGATGTGCAAAGCTGGTAGAGACATACCCCAAAAGACTTGCAGCTGTAATTGCAGCGAAAGGTGGTTCTACAAAGTATTGACTCAGGGGGGCTGAATACTTTTGCACGCCACACTTTTCAGTTTTTTATTTGTAAAAAAATGTGAAAACCATGTATCATTTTCCTTCCACTTCACAATTATGCACCACTTTGTGTTGGTCTATCACATAAAATCCCAATAAAATACATTTACGTTTGTGGTTGTAACGTGACAAAATGTGGAAAAGTTCAAGGGGTATGAATACTTCTGCAAGCCACTGTAAGTGAGCCAGTACCTACAGCAGCCATACATGCCCAGGCCATAACACCCCCACCACCGTGTTTCACAGATGAGGTGGTATTCTTTGGATCTTGGGCAGTTCCTTCTCTCCTCCAAACTTCATAAGGTTCATTTATTGTCACATACACTAATTGGTGTAGTGAAATTCAAGTTGCCATTGCAGCACATTAATAAGAATATAATATAGCATTATAAAGAAATTTACAATAAAACATAAAGTTCCCACTGTGAGGGAAGGCACAAAGTCCAGTCCCCATCCCCATGTCCACCCATAGTTGGGCCTATTGAGGCCTCCACAGTCGCCGCTACGGGGCCCGATGTTTCAGGCCCTTCTCGCTGGGTGATGGTGCTCCGGAGTCAGGAGAACCCTCAGCGGCTTGGGATACCTGGAACGACCGCTTCCTTACCGGAGACCACGCCTTCTGAAGCCAACTGGCCTTGCTGGACGGAGCTCCACCATTGGCGAGATCCCAGGCTCCGCGATTTTTAAGGTCAGCGCCGCTGTCCGCGGCTGGCCGCACCAGTCCCACAGCTCCGCGATGTTCATCCGGAGGCTCCAGCGTGGCGACCGGGGCAAGGCTAAGGTTTGGCTGATGTCTCTAACCGTTTTATTCTTGTTTCTCAGTCTCATAATGGCTTCTTTGACTTTCGTTGGCACAACCTTTGTCCTCATATTGATAAACAGCAATAACATTTTCCAATGGTGATGGAAAGACTGGAGGAAAGACTAGATGTTGAGAGCTCTCTTATACCTGCATTAAGGAGGCATTTAAACACACCTGAGCAATTACAAAGACCTGTGAAGCCTTGTGTCCCAAACATTATGGTGCCCTGAAATGGGGGGACTATGTATAAACACAGCTGGAATTTCCACATGATGTATAAAAATGGCCTTTAATAAAATTTGAAAACGTGCACTTTAACCACATGTGATTTTTGTCTATTATACTCCTCAAATTGTGGTGTACAGAGGCAAATACATAAATGATGGGCCTTTGTCCCAAACATTATGGAGGGCACTGTAAAACATCCAGCTTCTTCATAACAATAATCAGGCTATTGAACACTATGAACTCTGAACTACCATGATTGTACTACGGTACACAAAAATGCTGGAGAAACTCAGCGGGTGCAGCAGCATCTATGGAGCGAAGGTAATAGGTGACGTTTCGGCCCGAAACGTCGTCTATTTCCTTCGCTCCATAGATGCTGCTGCACCCGCTGAGTTTCTCCAGCATTTTTGTGTACCTTCGATCTTCCAGCATCTGCAGTTCCTTCTTGAACACATGATTGTACTAGGCTTTGTTTTAGGTTTTTGCACCATATTGTTTTGTTGTAAATTGAACATCTTTTTGTTGTTTTCTTTTTATAAAGGTGTCTACTGTACTGCTTTGTGCTGCTGCAAAAAATAATTTCATTGTACTGTTTCGAGACATATGACGATAAAATACTCTTCACTCTTGAATCTTTGGCTGGTTAAAAAATGGTTTCTCAGTCAGGGACACTGAAATATTGCACTATTAATGAATGTGATGTTTGGAGAGTGCATGGAAATGAATAAGTGCTTGAACCTGAAATATGGCCAATGTGGTGGCTTCCACTACACTTCTAGATATGCTTTGATGGTTCATACAAAATAATCATTAAGCTTTAATCTACTCCCAAGGAAATCAGCAGAGTTGAAGCAAAAATTAAACTGCTGGCGAAACATCTACTTGAGGAACTCAGCAGATCAAAAAGTGAAAAAGAATGGTCAATACCCTGCATCAGGATTGAGAATGGAGCAGGAAGAGAATCAGTATAAAGAAGGGAAATAACAGGGAACTGCAGATGCTTGTTTATACTACAGATACAAAGTGCTGGAGTAGCTCAGAGGGTCAGGCAGCATGCCTGGAGAACATGGACAGAACTCTTCTTCAAAGAAAGGGGTAATGGGCGAGACAGAAACGAGATGACATTTTGGGTTGAAATCCTGTATTAGGACATGTTCCAAAACATCCATACCCTCACCACAGATGCTGCTTGACCTGCTGAGTTCTTCCAGCAGTTTGTTTTTTTGCTTCATATTCCAGCGACTAAAGTCTCGTCTCCATAGTACAAATATCTAAAAGGAGAATCGGTCAAATATCCTGACCACTTCACCTATCTTTGATTTTACACATTTTTATTATATTACTATTGTATTAATGCTTAATAATGCTAGCAAAATTTTTATTTTGTCAATCTTTATATTATCTGCAACCAAAATCAACTGTACCTTAGCACTTGGATTTCAATCAGTAAAATTTATATCGCAATGTGGCTGATGAGAACAACTGAAAACTTGCCTTCATACAAGGTCAGTTTTAACAACTGTAAATTCAGTATATCCTGATAACCACAAGCACTCACAGGAAAATGAATCTGAAACGTCAGTTAAAAATTAATACATTGTCAGATAGCAGGTTTTTTTATATAACTACTAAAGCCCAATTGATTTACTGTATTAGCAAACTCAGACCCTGATTAAAATAAGAAAAGCTGCTGGAGGAACTCAGTGGGTCAGGCATCCGAGGAGGGAGCTTGGAGAATAAAGAAAATGAATAGCAGGCAAAGAAGGGGGCTGAAAAATTAACCAAAACCACAATAACCAAAAAAAATCATTTTTGTCTTGTAGCAGGCTCATTTAATCAGAGGTTCATCAGTCAAAAAAAAGTGACAGATTGCTAAGAGAAGGGAAGGGTTAATTTCTGTGCAATGCGGTACTCGTTATTTTATAATGTTTAGCAAACAAAATCAAGAACCATTTGATCCATAAATAAATCTTAAAACTCTACTTTTGTATTACATCCAGAATAACGAGTGATTTTGTTTACCGACAGAACAAAGTGCACTTTGTGCATAATATGCACATAATGCATTACTGTATAATATACTAAAGCGCTTATGATTCTTGTAGCTTGGAAATATGCTTTAAAAAGATTGTCAAACCCGTTGTGGAACCTCCTTTTTATTCATTAGGAGCAAGTTACATTTGAAGATTATTTGTTACCTTTGGAATATCTTTTATCAAATTTGTTGACATTTAGAGTAGCAATGTTAGAATCATAGTAATCTCAATATATATCTTTCGGTGGATGTTGGAAGGAACTTGTGTAATTGGAAGTCTGATTCAAATCAGAGTTTATTTTAGTGTGAAGCTCAGGCACAACATTGTGGAATAAAGACATTCAGAAAGTATACAAAACCAGTATGTTTGACAAATGAATTTTATTTTGCTCTGCACAACTTAGGCAAGGTAACAGAACAAGAACAATTCAAATTATATTGCGTGGGAATCCAAAGATTACATGAATTAAAGCAATGTTCTTCAAGGTGTATATTATTAAAATGTGTCTTAAACACTGTAATTAATATCTGTCAAGGCCTTCAATCTGTGCCCTTTCCCATAAAATAAAAAAAACTACTCAGTTACTAGCAAAGGTCACGAGTGGAAGTCACTGTGTACTGTCAAGTAGCCAGTCAGTCAGCTGATGTGTCATGTCATTTGTCCCCACTCTGCAGAAACAAAAACATTTATAAAAAGGTGCTGTGAAAATGTAAAAAGCATCGGTTAACAAGGAAAAGTCTACATGTACAGTACATATTAACTTTCTGGAATTCCCCTGAAGAAAAATAGATGATTTGACTTTTAAACTAAATATTTGAAACACTTGTGTGCCTTGGATTCCTGGCAAGGCTTTGGCTAGGACGAACTGATTGTTTTATCAGTCTCTTTGCCCTGAAGGAAAAAAGATAACAATGTATTTTGATCAGTTTAGTTCTGAGAAGATGTATTAGGCTGGCAGCATTGTTTCATACCTAGAAATAAATTGAGTTATGACACCTCAAAGAGAAAAATAATGATTCTTACGAATGTGACTTTTTTTTTTAAATGTTTTGAATATCACTAGCTTTGAAAATGAAAATATTACCAAATATCAATAAAGAAATGGAATACCTTCCAAATCTTGATTTTTAACTGAAAGGTAATGACGAAGAGTTCAACTTTCAAACTAGATTGGGCACAGAGGATACTAATTAGCAAAGAAGTGAGATAATTATGGGTGGGGATGGTTGATGGATAACATAGTGAATCTCATTATTCCATTGAAAGCTACGGACAAAATTAAAAAGTGCATTTAATAAAATCGGTTGATAGGATTTTTGAAGAATTGCAGTAGCGTTAATTAATTTTCCAAAACACTCAAACTCAGCCTAAATAATTCGATCATGTTTTAAAATGTAAACAATTTTAGAATGTCTAAGGCAAGGTACTAAAAATAAACTTTGCATCTGTATTCACCAAGGAGGTCATGGACAGTGAGATCAGTGTGGGAATACTAGAATGCTAGGGCAGTTTGAGATCAAGAGGGGGCTCTTGAAGAGTATCAACGAGGATAAATTCCTAGCGCATGATAGGATTTATCTCAGGTTATTGAGAGTGGCAAGAGAGGAAACTGTAGACGTCTTGACAAAAATCTTTGTATCGTTTCTTAACTACAGGCGATGTCCTGGAGGACCAGAGTGAAGCTAATGTTGTTCCTTTGTTTAAGAAGGGAAGTAGAGAGAATCCAGTAGGATAGCATCCACGATCGTTTGGAGGAGAATTGGCTAAATAGGGACATTCAGCATGGCTTTGTCCGTGCAATGTCATATCTTACTAGCTTGATCGAGATTTTCGAGAAGGCGATAAAGGTAGATGTTGTCGTGATGATGAGGATAGATGTTGCATCATTTATTTTCAGTAAAGCATTTGACATGGTCCCTCATGGCAGACTGATCCAGAAGATTAAGATGTTTAAGATGCATGGGATCCATGGTGACTTGGTCATTTGGATCCAGAACTGGTTTTTCCCAGAAAAGGCAGACGGGTATGGTGGAAGAACATTATTCAGGTTTGTGACCAGTGGAGGTCTGCAGGGATTTGTGCTGGGACCCCTGCTATTCATGATATATATGAATCACTTGGACGTATACATAGATGGGTTGGTTAATAAAATTGCAGATGGCACCAAGATTGCTGGGGTCATAGACAGCAAGGAAGGCTGTCAAAGTATACAGTGGGATATAGATCAGCTCCAGAAATGGGTGAAATGGCAGATGGAATTTAACCCGAGCAAGTGTGAAGCGTTGCACTTTGGGAAGTTAAATGCTAGGGGAAAGTATACAATTAATAGCAAGACCCTTAACAGTATTAATGTAGAGAGAGATCTTGGGCTCCAACTCCATAGCTCTCTGAAAGTGGCAACACAAATAGATAGAGTATAAGAAAGTATTTGGCATTAGAGGGCATTATTTTATAAGGCGAGGTTGGACAAACCATGTTTGTTTTCTTTGGAGCATTGGAGGTTAAGAAGAAATGTAATAGAAGCAATCAACCTGAAAAAAGTATATAAAATTATGAGTGGCTTAGATAAGGTAGACAGTCAGAATCTTTTTCCCAGGGTGGAAATGTCAAAGACTAGTGGGTAGAGCTTGAAGTGAGAGGAACAAAATTGAAAGGAGATGTGTGCGGCTTTTTTGTTTAAAAACACAGAGTGGTAGGCTCCTGGAACTTACCGCCAGGGATGGTGGTGGCAGTAAATCTACTATATAAGAGTGCTAGTAAACTTTGCAGCACTCATTTTGATATGTAACCCGAATATATAAATACCTTGGGTCATAAGGAAATTGTCAAAAATATAAAAACCTAGAATAAAGCAAATATATAGCAATAATAGTTATAATATAATGCTTTTGTAAACTAAACATTTATACTTGTGTTAAAAGTCAACGAATGAAAATGTAATGTGTATTTGTGGACTGTAAATACAGAGTTTGATGGCAGGGTATACTTTATCATTTCTGAAAGGCATTACCTATCAAAACCACTTCTAACCAAATTGGTTAAAAACTTCCTTTTCAAAATAAGGGAAATATTATTTTTGTTCCAGTTCTGTTGCGGAAACTTCCAAGATCAGTTATGAGTAAAGCAGAAACTGTTACATAATGACAATTTATTTAAAAAACTTTAGTGGAACATCCTACTACCATTTCTCAGCATTTAATTTCTGCTGCCATAACTGTTCAACACGAATTATAAAATTTACTTAGTGCCTTTTAAAACCAAGTGTTTGCGGGTTCCTAAAATGAGAATCGCTGAAGTAATTTCACTCGGGATTCAATCGCCATGTATTATTTTATTTGATGTCACATTGGTCTAGCCTATATCTCAACCTTGATCCAACTGTTCATTACAAAATATTACCCAGTAACTGATCTTCAAAATAATGGACGGTCACTTTCTTGTGCCAATAAAGATTTCAGCAACTTCAGGCAAGTGGAGATGTGCAGAAATTCAAAATCTTTGGTTAGAGCTGCACTATTTTGATTCACAAAAACAGTACCTGCAGCTCTTATCTGAAATGTATTGGACAGTGTGTAGTTGCTATTCTTGCGTGTTAGATACAAACCAAATTCATCACAAGGTTAATTAACGGGTCCAACTCCAGTCTCTTGCAGTCGTCTTGATTACAAGTCTTTGGTACGGAGAATTAACTACTGGAAATACAACGTCTCATTTTAATCAAAGATTTTAAAAAAAATGACTGTCCTTTCTTCCCGTCCTAACCCTATCTTTCTCTACCCTAATTTTTCATTGAAAACCATCCATTCAAACTCCCTTCTCATCCCCCATGCTGTACGTTTTAACCTTTTAAACTGAAGCTTTCTTTCCCTGTCTGCTCATGCCCCAGATGTTCAGTTTCCTGCACTCCCATTATCAGCCTACAGACACAGCAACATGCCTTGACAATATTTTCAAAACCTTTAAGATGCCTAACAGCAGGCATCATTCCATGTCATTCCTCAACATGGTATTCCCCTTGTCATCATTGGTCCTGTAAATCTAAATGGAAAAAAAGGAGCTTACCTTTGCATACACTTTTGCAAAATTGCTTAATGTGTTCGCTGTCGCTTGTGTGACTCTTCTCGTGGAGGATCAGCTAACATTACTTTGAGCTTGATACCATTAACAACCTTTCCATGCACGGTGTCCATGGCATTAGTAGCACTGTGTCGCTCAGCATATTTAACATAGCCAATGTTACGACCTGGCACCAAGTACACTTCAATCAGGCTTCCAAAACGACTAGGAGAGAAGCATTGAGTGTATGAAACAAAATAAACCTCAAAAATGTTTTACAAAAAAATTAAAATATGCAGATATTTCACTAATTTCACTTTTTCACTTAGACAATCAGCAGTTTTATCATCCAATACTTGCTTAAAATATCACTGTTCAAATACAATAGTTAGAGCAAGAGGCTCTACAAATTCTTACAAGTAAGAATTAAATGATCCAAAATTTAAATTGGGAGTAAAATGTGAGAGATTATCTCTTAAATTGATTGTAGTACAGAAAGCACATAACTATTATGAAAACACAAAATTATTCATTCATTCATCTGGTGAAATAGTAAACAATTTTTAAAAGTGTATTAGTAACTTTTAACCATATACAATTTTCCCCAAAGAAACAGTCATTTGGTTCACTAAGCCTCTAAAAATTATCCATGACTGCATCTCCTCCTCAATCACAATTTCTGCCTCCCTTATCCCTACTACCTTTTTTCCCAAATGACTTAAATCCAATCATTTAACTGATAGGTGTCCTCTATTCTTTCCTGTCCCCAAAATGGATTGGGGAAAAGAGCAGATCCCTGTCTAGCCCATTACAACATCATTAATGTAAAATGCTCAATCAGATCACTTCCTGTCTGCACTGTATATTGATTTTAGAAAATACACTACCCGGTATAGCAGTGATTTTTGGCCATCTCCTCCTCCGCTGAGCCAGCCCCGAGGATTTTTCCCATCGATGATAAATAAAAAAGTTATGAGTGTTTAAAAAACCGTGAGATTAGCTTATTGGTCCTCTAGCCTGTCAATCACCGCGATGAAGGTAACACCCCTTCCGGGGGGGGAAGGGCAGGACTATATAATCCCGGATGCCTGGATGCGAGTCAGTCGCTCTGCAAGATCGCGAGGGAGAAGCCACCACTGTCATTCTAAGTTGTGAATCAACTGAACTGTGAGTCTGCAATGTACTTGCAATAAATGATTTGATAGCCCTTAATGACAATGCCATGAGTTGTTTGGCCTGCTGCCCTGCCGATGCTTGAAACTGCAATGCTTTATTAGGTCCGACTGTGTTTGGAAGGAATAAATGCTTTATTAGCTCCCACTGCGGACTTACCATCAAAAGCTCGCCGTCTCAGGGAGAGGCTAGTCGGGAAGCTCCAACGTCGCGGAAGGTTCGACCAGCGCCGACGCGAGGTTCGATCACCCAGCGCGGGGGAGCTGACATCCCCCCCGATGCGGGAGCTGATCGCCTCGATGCTGAGGGCCCAAACGCCGCCGGCTACGGGAGTCAAGACCGTCCCGTCAACCCGTGCTCGAGGCCCACCACCGAGGAAGAACTAAGGGAGGGACTTGAACTTTATATCGCCTTCCATCACAATAAAGAATGTGTAGGAGTCACTGTGGTGGATTTTCATGGTAAAATGGGTTTTTGACTGATCTGTTGCTTTTAATTGTATGACTGACCTGGCCAATGAAATTCCTCGTATGTTGCAAAACATACTTGGCCAATAAAGTATGGATCTGATTCTGATTCTGTGTTTAGTCCAAAGGTCCCTCTCATTTTGTGACTTCCGCTTAGTGGACAGGTCTCGCTGATTGCATAATTTCCATTGAGTGCAGAGGTCACGCTGATTGCGGAAGTGCCGCTGACTGCGGAAGCCCCACAGTGGAGAGGGCCATGCTCAGCCGTGTGAGTAGATTCAAGAAAGTTTACTGTCATATATATGGTGTGTGTGTGAGTGAGTGTATGTGAGAGTGAGAGTGAATGTATGTGAGAGTGAGTGAGTGAGAGTGAGAGTATGGGAGAGTGAGAGTATGTGTATGTGAGTGAGTGAGTGAGAGCGAATGTATGTGAGAGTGAGAGAGAGTGAGAGTATGTGTGTGTGTGTGTGTGTGTGTGTGAGTGTGTGTGTGTGTGTGTGTGTGTGTGTGAGTGTGTGTGTGTGGGTGTGGGTGTGTGTGCGTGTGTGTGTGTGTGTGTGTGTGTGTTGGAATTGGTGGAGAGGTGGAACATTGCGTTGCGGGACCAGCCCTCCCGTGTGAAGCTTAGTCTAGTAATAAATTACAATTCTACATTGTGACAAACTCACTTCCATCCTTCACATCACCATGATCCAACTGAGATTTGTGACTGCCACTTTTGAAATCCAGGAATCCCCACCCATTCGCCGCCAATGACCAGGCCAAATGTAGAATAAGTGTTATGGGTAGCATTGACAACCACCATTCATTAGGATCCCACAAAAAAACAAAGTAAATGCTGGTAGAAGTGCGCCTTAGCTCCCAAATCACTCAATTGCCTGCCTCAACAAGAATCTCTTGCTCCACCTCTAGTAGTGCCTGCAAGTTCTACTTTGCCCTCATCAGCCACTTCAAAACCCACAAAACTGGAATGAAAAGAAGACAACCTCAATCCCGAGGGACTGCCGAAGATGACGACGAGTGTCTTCTTCTACGGCTGGGATAAATTTCCTAAAATCAAGAGATTGTCATAATGTTCCAAAATGATTTATATCCCTTTTCATTTTGAACATCTTTAAAATTCTTGTTATATTCCATACAAAGGGAAAATAATTACATCGGAATTTGATCGCTTCAGTCTAAAAGTTACCAGCCAAAACCCAATGTCTTTTTAAGGCACTTGAGAAATGTAAATATATTCCTTACCAAAACAGGTCCTCCAATACATCAAGAGGCAGAACAGTTGGATTGAAGACCACAAAGAGTCGCTCTCTGACTATGCTATCAGAAGCAGCAAAATTTTGAGGTGCAGGTATAAGAAAGTCAATTTGCAACCTTGACATCGGGGTACTGGTGCTACGTGCATAACCCTGTAATAAACATTAGTCACATTATATTTGAGCCATTCTTCCCTATAGGTATTATAATAAATACTACCAATCTATAAGAGCAATATCATTCATTTAGAAATTATAATGTGTCTAAATTCATCAAAAACCCAAGCATGGTGATATGGTTCTCACTCCTTAAATGAGCATCTTTCAAACAAATATAATCAACTAAAAAGCAAGAATCATTGCTCCTTTAGATTAATATCAATTCTAGATCCCTGATTATTGGTAGTTCAGGAGGTTATAATGTTTATTTCAGGCAGAAAGAGATGATCAGCCTTTATAAATTATTATTATTTTTTTTTTTTAATATTTTTTATTAGAAGTGATGTACAATAATATAAGACATGAATAACATATTACATTTCATGTACAACTTCTTATTTTAAATTTAATAGTAGAAAAAAAAGAGTAAGAAAAGCAAGAAATATAGAGATAGAGAATATTATATTGCTCGAAAAAGGAAAGAAGAAGGTGATGGGAAATAAGCAGATAGAGAGAAATTGAAAGGGATATACCTCCTTCGTATCTTTACCCACCCTTCACCTGGTTATGACACAATTAATTTCTAAGGTTGTGTTGCACCACATGCTTGTAATAAGTCGATAAATGGAGACCAAATCTTTAAGAATTGGTCTGATTTGCCTGATAGGAGGAATCTCATATCTTCAAGGTGTAACATTTCCGACGTTTGAAATCCACATTTTGAGTGTCGGTGTGGGTGCATTTTTCCAGAATTTAAGTATGTTTTTTTGCCGTTATTAAGCCATAATTAAGTAGACATTTTTTAAACGAAGTCAGCTTACATCCGTCTTCCATTGATCCGAAGATAATCAGTTCTGTATTGGGTTTCAATTTTATTTTAAATAGTTTTGTAAAAATTTCATTCCAGAATTTTTGAAGTTTTATGCAAGACAAAAGAGTGTACTATAGTAGCGTTTTGAGATGAGCATTTATTACAGATGGGAGAAATATTTGGAAAAATTTTATTCAGTTTGGTTTTCGAGCAATATAATCTATGTAAAATTTTAAATTGAATTAAGTTGTGTCTTACATTAATCAAGCATTTATATACATATAGCAAGTATTTTTCCCATTTGTCTTTCGGAATTTTTATAGATAATTCTTGTTCCCAGTCCCTTCTAATTGCTTCTGTCGATGGTATTTCTGTGTTTAAAATTATGTTATACAAATATGATATTAAATTACTTGATTCCGCATTTCTGTTCATTCCTTCATCTAATAGATCTGAGGTTAAGGTTTGATATTCTTGTGTGTGTTTTTTCAGGTAATCTCGGATTTGAAGGTATTTGAAATATTGATTACTTTTCAGGTATTTTAATTGTAGTTGTTGAAATGATAAAAAGTTTCCCATTTCATACATGTCTCCAAGCGTTTTGATTCCTATTATTTCCCAAAGGGTTAACATTTTATCAATAATAGATGGTTTAAATGATGGATTATCAACTATTGGAGGGAGGAGCGATAGATTTCTTAATTTGAGAGTTAATTTTATTTGTTTCCAAATTCGTATTGTAATATGAATAATTGGATTCTTCTTATATATTGTATTGTTCAGTTTTATCGGGGAGAAAAGGATCGCTCCTATGTTAAAAGGAGAACAATCCTCTTTCTCCATTATTATCCAGTCTACTTGTTGAGCAGAGTTGTCCAACCAATGAATTACATTTTTAATATTCACTGCCAATAGTAGTACAAGAAATTGGAGAGTGTCAGTCCGCCGAATTCTTTAGGTTTACACAGGTGTTTTCTTTGAATTCTATGTGATTTATAGTCCCATATGAAATGTGTAATATCAGGTCAAGTTTTTTAAAGAATGTTTTAGGTAAGTATATTGGTATTGATTGCAATAAATACAAAATTTGTGGTAGGAAAATCATTTTTATAGCATTTATTCTGCCTATTAAAGACATCGGAAGTGTTTTCCAAAATTTAATCAACGCATTTAACGCACTTTGGTAGCAAAAACAGGAAGGCAGATTGCTATCTAAATGGTGTCAAGTTGGGAACAGGGGAAGTACAACGGAATCTGGGGGTCCTCGTTCATCAGTCAATGAAAGTAAGCATGCAGGTACAGGGCCCTAGTGAGAACACACCTGTAGTATTGTGTGCAGTTTTGGTCCCCTAATTTGAGGAAGGACATTCTTGCTATTGAGGGAGTGCAGCGTAGGTTTACAAGGTTAATTCCCTGGATGGCGGGACTGTCAGATGCTGAGAGAATGGAGCAGCTGGGCTTGTACACTCTGGAGTTTAGAAGGATGAGAGGATATCTTATTGAAACATATAAGATTATTAAGGGTTTGGACACGCTAGAGGCAGGAAACATGTTCCCGATGTTGGGGGAGTCCAGAACCAGGGGCCACAGTTTAAGAATAAGGGTAAGCCATTTAGAACAGAGACGAGGAAATACTTTTTCTCACAGAGAGTTGCTAGTCTGTGGAATTCTCTGCCTCAGAGGGTGGTAGAGGCCGGTTCTCTGGATACTTTCAAGAGAGAGCTAGATAGGGCTCTTAAAGATAGCGGAGTCAGAGGATATGGGGAGAAGGCAGGAACGGGGTACTGATTGGGGATGATCAGCCATGATCACATTGAATGGCAGTGCTGGCTCGAAGGGCCGAATGGCCTACTCCTGCACCTATTGTCTATATCACATAATTAACACAATGCCATAATCGGCCTGGAACTTGATGCTTTATTAATTATGTTTGCTATTTTAAGAAATTAGCAGCAGTTTTCAAATTAAGATAGCAAGCTCTGGCAGAAATTAGAAAACATTGGAAGTACTCATTAGATCCAGGAACATCCGTGGAGAGAGAAGCCGGTTAACATTTCAGGTCAATGGCCTATCATTCATTGATAAAAGACCTGCAACATTAACTCTGTTAGCATTTAGTTAAAAAAATTAAACCTTTCACCCCAAAGTTTTACTCATACAGAGACTCCCCAATTTACACAAGGATTACGTTCCGTAAACCCCAATGCAAGTCAGATTTTATGCAAGTTGGAATCACCTTAAAAATAGGTAGAAAGATAGAATGGCTCACGCTGGTTAATACACAAAATGATATAAAGTGCTGGAGTAACTCAACAAGTCAAGCAGCATCTCTGGAGAACTTGGATAGGTGACAATTCGGGTTGGGAGCCTTCGACAGACTGATGCAGCACTTTGTTCTGGCCGCCGATACCAACAGGTCATGCTTAGTTATTGTGGGGCCCCGGAACCTTCCACTTCTTCACGTCGCCAGTCGCTTTGCCCGCTCCACCTTCCACCAATTCTGCCTCCTTCTCCTTCTCCCCTAGAGTCGCCGACATAAGCAGGAAGATGTTGCCAACTCTGCGAGAGAAGGTGGAGGAGATGGCGGTGGAGGAGGGGAGCAGCGGAGTGAATAAAGGGATGGAAGGAGGTGGCGGCAGTCACAGGGGTAGCAGACAAAGTGACGGCCGCCAGGAAGAAGCGGCAGCTAGTGAGAGGGGAGAGATCCCCACGGTGATCGGGCATGTCCTGTCGGTGGTAGCAGCCTGAAGAAAGCACCATCATCTAGGGTCTACAATGTGAGCTACAACAACAGCCACGTCAACTGCACAATGCGGCAGCTGGTGAAGAAGGGCTTACTGGTGCACCTTATAGAAGGTGTTGCCGAATCAGCCGTGAATTACTATCCACCATCCATCTCCCTTGTTCTCACTCGCCTTTCCAGTGTCACACCCACAGTGACTGAAGCTGGAAAAATAGCGAACTCAAACAGCATTTTTATAGCTATGAAGTGGACAGAAAGCCCTCGCTATCCTCCCGTTACAATAATACAGGTCATTCAGCAAACAGGACCACCTAGTGTGAATTGTTTACACAAATAGGAGTTTACAGAACTCCCCAATCACGTAAATAGGGGCGTGCCTATAAAAGTGCTATGTATCGTATACACTAGTAGGAAAATATGCAAGTGTGGTTCTTAGGGGTCAGCATCAGGACCATTGCTCAAATGACCTGCTTAGAAAAATGGTAAATGGTAGGGAATTGAAGAATGTAGGTGAACAGAGGGATCTGGGAATAACTGTGCACAGTTCCCTGAAAGTGGAATCTCATGTAGATAGGGTGGTAAAAAAAGCTTTTGGTGTGCTGGCCTTTATAAATCAGAGCATTGAGTATAGAATAGAGTATAGAAGTTGGGATGTAATGTTAAAATTGTACAAGGCATTGGTGAGGGCAATTCTGGAGTATGGTGTACAATTTTGGTCGCCTAATTATAGGAAGGATGTCAACAAAATAGAGAGTACAGAGGAGATTTACTAGAATGTTGCCTGGGTTTCAGCAACTAAGTTACAGAGAAAGGTTGAACAAGTTAGGGCTTTATTCTTTGGAGCGCAGAAGGTTAAGGGGGGACTTGATAGAGGTTTTTAAAATGATGAGAGGGATAGACAGAGTTGACGTGGAAAAGCTTTTCCCACTGAGAGTAGGGAAGATTCAAACAAGGGGACATGACATGAGAATTAAGGGACTAAAGTTTAGGGGTAACATGAGGGGGAACTTCTTTACTCAGAGAGTGGTAGCTGTGTGGAATGAGCTTCCAGTGAAGGTGGTGGAGGCAGGTTTGTTTTTATCATTTAAAAATAAATTGGATAGTTATATGGATGGGAAGGGAATGGAGGGTTATGGTCTGAGTGCAGGTATATGGCACTAGGGGGGATTATGTGTTCGGCACGGACTAGAAGGGTCGAGATGGCCTGTTTCCGTGCTGTAATTGTTATATGGTTATATGGTTATAATTTCAAAAGTGCGTCAAGTGAAACTGTATTAATTTTAATTAATGTATTAATTTTAGAGAATGACAACAGATTTTCTGAGCAAATGGACATGAAATATGATAGATGAAGTTTAAACTAATTTTGGTCGGAAGAGTATAAGGTTATGTAGAAAGAAATATCTGAGGATGCATGAACGAGAGCATTTGAAGGTCACAAGAGAAATTGAGCTGGTAAAAAGGAGAAACAATTTTTGACTGTAGCTGAGAACAAAAACAAAGTAATGCTAAACCTTTTTCTTTCCAACAATTGGGAAGTCTGACACTTGGTGCCCATCCCTAATTACCCTCGAGATTGTTAAAATAGGCCAAGTTCTGAAAAAGTCAGATATTGTGGAAAAATGTTCCCCAACTAATGCAAGTTAAGGAATTTGGGAATTTTAATGTCAAGTCAAGTCAAGTTTATTTGTCACATACACATACGAGATGTGCAGTGAAATGAAAGTGGCAATGCTCGCGGACATTTGTGCAAAAGACAAACAACAAAACAACCAAACAAATTATAAACACAATCATAACACACATATTCTTTTACATAATAAATAATGGAAGGAAAAACGTTCAGTAGAGTTAGTCCCTGGTGAGATAGGCGTTTAAATGTTAATTTAATTCTGTCTGCCAAGATACAGGCACCATTGTGCAGAAGATACTGGCAACACAAATTAGATGACCAGTAGCAATAACAAGCATTGAAGAGGTGTGTGGTAAATTTCAAGAAATGTTTTTAAATCCAAAAGCCACATTCAAACAGCAAAAAAAATTAGATAAGTAAAATAGTCTACCATTTGGTACTCACAGGGGATGTTGCAACCATATGCTGACCCACGGGACTGTTACAGGCAAGTGACATCATCTGAGCTGCCACAAGTTGCAGGGCCATCATTCCAACCGGGCTGAAATGGAATTTAAAAAATGGTGAAAATTAACTTTATCACGAGTGCCAAGGGTCAATTATTCAAAAACAAAACAAAATTCACAGAGCTGTTTTCTCAGATATACTTACTTTGATCGCCTGTCACTAGGTTCGTCAAGGTAACTGACTCCCAAACGATTACCAGGTGGATACTCAAATCCATGCAACTTTTCTTTAGCATATACTGCTGATGCCACGTTGTTGTACCGAATAAGTGCATATCCTAAAAAAATAATTTCTTGTATGTATCAACACTCGATTTTGGTCTTTTAACAACTTTTTTGAAATATAGTTGCTCATTTACAGCCCAAGTAATATTTTGCGTAATAGCTTAAGTAAGGGGTTCCCAACCTTTTTCGTCCCGTTTATCCCTGGCGACTTTAATAGCACATAACAATGTTATTTCACTAATTTATGAACAACTAATGATGAACAGATGAATGATGGGAGTAAATTTAGCCCAGGTTGGGAACCCTTGTCCTAGGTGACATTTCAGGACAGAACCTATCCAAATAGGTTTTGACCTGAAATGTCATCTGTTCCTTTCCTCCAGAAATGCAGCCCGACTCGCCGAGTTACTTCAGCATTTTGTATCTATCTTTAATATCTTTTTCTTCTCTACATAGAAATAGTATCTCCCTATGGAAGATACCAGCTTAAACAGTCAATAAATAGTTTAGTAAATCTCAAAGAATCCTCATAATCACATAAACCGCAAGACACTCTACAATTGTGCCTAACAAGACATATTGCTCAAAAATACCTGGATTTACAGATCCAATTGCAAATATGAAAGCAGATCTTTGCTATTTCAGAATGTACAATGCTTTTTCAATAATGGTGTTTACAATGAAACACTGAACCACTGTGCCATCTACAGGTAAAATAACTTTTAATTTTCTGAGTGATAAAGCATTTAAAAACTTAAATCATTTGAATTCTGAACGTTGGAATTGCAAAATATTAATCATAATAGGATTTATTTTTTTAATTGTCAATTGCAATGTACAAATGAGGTAAAATCCAAAATTAAATTACTGATTTTTTTTTATTTTTTTAAACAGTTTTTATTTTCCAATTTTCTGTTCATGACAATGGCAACTGATAGTTAAAAATTAGACCTAAATACTTGATATAAACCTTTGCTTAAGCAGGATAACAGAAATTGCGGATGGCCTTCCATGGTTTAATGAGCACTAATCCTATCCCGATTCAGATTAACCCATTGTGCACTTTTAACTCTGAACAAATTTCGAGAACACAAATTTATTTTCATTGCCGCTGTGAGAAAACTATTAACCAATATCATCCAGTCAAATACTCAGCCAAGATTAACTTCCTATCACTGGGTGTATAGGAAGTTAATATACTGATGGTCATTAGTGTTGTGAAAGACAACGCATTAGAAATACTGTACATGTCTGATTTACCACCAATTTCCAAATACAAGATCTCGACTGAAAAACATGCACAATAACAGTAGTTTTGCTGCTTTACATCAAATATGTTTATTCTCAGAAAATACCTTGCACATGAAATGCCTTGTAATACATACATAGATGCTGTAATGTCATAATTCAGTTTTAATATGGTAACACCTAGTTCACATGTTTTACAAATGTTTCAAATGTTTTACACAGTAAAAACATTTTTACTCTGCTTTTAGCAAAGTAAAAATCACTTCCAGAAATGCAAATATTTAAGATTATCTGTTGTAATCTTAAATGGTTAAATTTATGCATCTGTTCATGTTGATTCTATTAAATTAACTCAATCTGGTAGCAGTAGGACATTAAGGCAATTCAAATTGACTAAGAATAAGCCAAAATAATTGATTTCATGCTTGAAGAAATGGGGAATGCGGAAAACAATATATTCCAAAGACAAGTTAACGAATATCAGGCTGTTATTTGCTTTATATATTGTTCAGGTCAATGGTACTTGCCTTTGCTATAAACCATGTATGGATCTCTCTGAATTTCACAGTATTCCAATCCCGGGATGATATCAAAGAGACTATATACTTGTTCATGTGAAAGTAGTCCTCTAGTCGACACTGAGAGACTAGAGGAGATATTTTCTCCACCTCTCATTTCACTTCTTATTTCAGTTCTCAGTTCACCACCCCTGACTTCATTTGCTGCAAAGTTGGGAAATTCACCTGCATCGGTATATAAACAAATATATCTGAAATCAAAATTTCTGAATAGTAACTATTAATCCTTCAATATCATCCACGATAAAAGTATAAATTGGTTGTATTTTTAGCAGGACACTATTGTATAATTATATGAAAGTATAAAATTGACAAATAAGTAGCAACATGGATTGCTGAAATATGTCGAGCAGTTATTCACTCGAAATGTTTATCGGAGATTAAATGATATGCTGCAAATGACAAAAAACTTTAACAGCAGTCACGTCAGTTTCAAAACAATTGCGCAAATGGATTTATATATAACCATTGGAGCCTTTCACCACTGTTTATTGCTTACCCGGTTTTCTCTTGATTTACACACTTACCATAAGGGAACATACTTTGACCTCTTTGAGAATCAAATGTTGACGTGTACGATGATGATTCCTGTCTTGCCCCACTACTGTACTCATTGTCATTGTATGGAGGTTTGTTTCTTGGCTCAGCAAGTATTGCCTTAAAAGCTGTGCAAAAATTGAGGAGACACACTCTATTAAGCCTGGATGAGAACATTTTGTTAATTCTCTATGAACAAAACTCTGCAGACATCAAAAGATTTCATTTCTTATGCACAAATGTTTGTAAATATCTAAAGTAATAAATGCAACTAATGGTACCCAGATGTGGGTCCGACTGATGAGAAACCGAAGCAAAGAAGTGGAAGCCAAATAACCGAATGGAAACAAAGCCGAAACGCCAAATAGCCGAATGGAAACAAAGCCGAAACGGCAACTAACCAAAAGGGTGGGACGCCTAAATGCAAACTAACCGAAAGGGCAGGACGCCTAAAAGCCAACTAACCGAAAGGTTGCGTCACCTAGAAAGCAAACTCACTGAATGGCTGCTCTGCCGAAACGCCACCTACCCGAAAGGCGGCGTCGCCTACAAGCCAACGGACCGAATGGCACTCAACAGAAAAGTCAAATAACGGACAGGACGTTGCCGGGGGCGGGACTTGTCAGCGATTGGTCCAGACCCCCGCGTCCATCACATCACTGTGGAGGGATGAACATGGTCCCACACCTCTGCTCCACCCGACCCACAGCCCGCGGAGGGTGACTGTGGGAAAGTGTGGGCTGTCCCGAGGGATGCGCACCTTCGGCCGCTTACAACTTGGTGGGGGGGGGGGAGGGGGAGAGGGGGAAGGGGGGGGCGAGAGGGGGGGGGAGAGAGGGGGGGGGGGAGGGGGGGGGGGGGGGGGAGGGGGAGGGGGGAGAGAGAGAGGGGGGGGGGGAGAGAGAGGGGGAGGGGAGGGAGAGGGGGGGGAGGAGAGAGAGGGGGGGAGAGGGGGGGGGGGAGGGAGAGAGAGGAGGGGGGGAGGGGGGGGGGGGGGGGGGGAGGGGGGGGGGGGGAGAGGGGGGGGAGGGGGGGGGGGGGGGGGGGAGAGAGGGGGGGAGAGGGAGAGAGAGGGGGGGGGGGGAGAGAGAGAGAGAGAGAGAGAGGGAGAGAGAGAGAGAGAGAGGGGGGGGAGAGAGAGAGAGAGAGGGAGAGAGAGAGAGAGGGAGAGAGAGAGAGAGAGAGAGAGGGGGGGGGAGAGAGAGAGAGAGAGAGAGAGAGAGAGAGAGGGGGGGGGAGAGAGAGGGGGGGGGAGAGAGAGAGAGAGAGAGAGAGAGGGGGGAGAGAGAGAGGGGAGAGAGAGAGAGAGAGAGAGAGGGGAGAGAGAGAGAGAGAGAGGGGGGGGAGAGGGAGAGAGAGAAGGGGGAGATGGGAGTGGGGGTCATTTTCCCACACAAGCCGGACAATCTGAACCCAAGCACCAAGTTGGAAGCGGCCGAAGGTGCGCATCCCTCGGGACAGCCCCCACTCTCCCACGGCCACCCTCCGCAGGCTGTGGGTCGGGTGGAGCAGAGGTGTGGGTCAATGTTCTTCCCTCCACAGTGATGTGATGGACGCTGGGGTCTGGACCAATCACTGACAAGTCTCGCCCGTTATTTGATTTTTCTGTTGAGTGGCATTCGGTCCGTTGGCTTGTAGGCGACGCCCACTTTCGGGTAGGTGGCGTTTCGGCAGAGCGGCCATTCGGTGAGTTTGCTTTTAGACGATGTAACCTTTCAGTTAGTTGGCTTTTAGGCGTCCCGCCCTTTCGGTTAGTTTGCATTTAGGCGTCCCACCCGTTCGGTTAGTTGGCGTTTCGGCTTCGTATCCATTCGGTTATTTGGTGTCTCGGCTTCATTTCCATTCGGTTATTTGGCTTCCACTTCTTTGCTTCGGCTTCTCGTCCGTCGGCGCCACGTCCGCACACGGCAACCAATACAAAAAAAGATGTTAGCTAAACTTAACTTCAACAACATAATTTAAACAAATTATCATTGCCCACCCATGGTTTCACAGCATTTTTTAAAAAATGTTTTAAATAGTCTGACTACATCTAAGAACAACTTCCTTATTTTCATGTTAGATTTCCACACTCTGGTTGAGCTGATATCAACTTAAATAAAAGAAACATCCCAATTGTTTATTTGCAATGGAAATACATGAATACAACACATAACAATTTAATCCACACATTGGTTTCATCTTTGTTCAATTATTGATCAGATATCTGGAATGATTAATGAACAAACTCTAATTTTACATCTTAGGCACGAACAATTCCAAATTAAAGGGTGGAATTCCCACACAGTAAGGAACATTTTATTTATTGTTCTGATGTCTCAAAGTACTCTTCTCAACTTCCCAATTATATAGCATGCAATTTCTATCAGAATCATGAAAGATGCAAGTTCATACATGATGGAACAGAATTAGGCCATTAAGCCCATCAAGTCTGGCCCAACCTGCTATTCAATTATAGCTGATTTAGCTTCCCCCCTCTACTCCATTCTCCTGCCTTCTCCCCATTACCCCTGACATTGGGCCAGAATTTACAAGAATCAGGTTATCCTCTAAGTCACTGCTTAAAGTCCCTGCCAGCATGCACTTATCTTGGCTGGTAGCACAGGGCCAATCTGGCATCCTATGCCCAGCTGTCAAGACTGCAAGACGTAATGAAGCCTCAGGTAGCATAGTTCCATGGCCCTAAAGCTTAAACATGTCATCAAAATTGCAACTATAACCTTAAACCTTTACAGTGGGTTCAAATTATTAATATCTAAAATATAATCAACCAACTTTAAAAAAAATCAATAAGCACACATTAAAATACTAGGAAACAATTAAAAATAACCCAGTATGATTAAATGTAAAACTTAATTTACCTTTTACTTCCTAATCTCCAGGCTCATAAAGCCCATCCAAATGAATGGAGAAAATATGTTGCGCCAGATCTGACTGAAAGACCCCAAGTTAGAGCAATCTTGGGGGGGATGCCAACTAGACAGAGCCCCACCACTGAACCTGCACGGCATAATGACAGATGCACCACATCTGTTATTTGGTAGGTTTTGATGTTATGTTTTCAGCTACACTCCTACTCAAAATGCTCAATTGAACCACCAAGTCAGCAAAATTTGCTCCATTATGATTCATCGTTCCATTTCAAAACAAGCATAACATGCTTTAAAAAAAATGTTGAGGCATTCTCACTCCGAAGCAAAATAACCTGGCTAGTTACTCTATTGCTGAAAACTTAAAATAAACTTAAAACTTAAACACTATCGTCTAATGTTACAATGCTAACTACAGTAGTGGTTTTATCACCACTTAAACAATAAACTTATTTTATCCAACAAAACAAAAATGAAGTTATTATTTTCTTTAGAAAATTCCGTTGCAGTTTAGTTTTAGTTTTCTTTAGTTTTGTTTATTATTGTCACGTGTACTGAGGTAAAGTGAAACGCTTTTTTGTTGCATGCTGTCCAGTTAATAAAAAGGCTATACATGATTACAATCAAGCCGTCCTCAGTGTACATATACATGCTAAAGGGTATATAATTTAGTGCAAAATAAGTCAGATTAAGGATAGTTTGAAGGTCTCCAATGAGGTAGATGGGAGGTTCGCACCGCGTTCTAGCTGGTGAGAGGACAGTTCAGTCGCCTAATAGGAGCTGGGAATAAAATGTTCCTGAATCTGGAGGTATGCGTTATGTTGGTGGCCTTGCCAAGGCAGCATGAAGTGCAGAGGGACTCCATGGAAGGGAGGTTAGTTTGCATGTTGGTCTGTGGTATATCCACAACTCTCTGCAATTTCTTGCGGTCTTACATGGAGCTGTTTCCAAACCATGCTGTCATATGTCCTGATAAAATGCTTTCTACGACACAAAACAATTGTAGTTTTAATGGATAGTTTTATGTTCTGCAGGTCAGCGTGGCTAGTGGCTCAGATCTACCACATGCAATGGATTATCTGTATCATAGTCATCAATGGCACCTAATAGAAATAGTGTCCGTTATGACTTGAGGTCATTCAAAATGCAGACTAAGTACTCCAGATAATCTTAAATGCATAGCTCAATTTTACTAGTTTCTTTAAAACTCAGATTAATATTCATATACCTCTACTATTTTTCACTCAACATCCTGAAAAAAAGAATCTTTATTCAAAAATATGGTTTAATTTTAGTCATAGTCTTACATCGTTCGCAGTTTTCAATGGCCTGAGCAGCCTGAGAAGGTTTCAGAAATCTCACATAGCCAAAGCCTTTGCTCTCTCCTGTATTCTTGTACTTGATAACACTGCAGTATTCAATATCTCCAAATTCCTAAATATAAATGATAGGTTAAAATTCAGTACCTTTTGTCCAATTTATAATTTATTTTGTAAAGGTCTATGAAACAAAACTTTAATTTGTTGTTTTTCCTCAGAAATAAAAACCTCCATTATTCATGATATAGATTCAAAAACTTGTGTGCATCACAAAATTACATATAACCAATAACACATTCATTTGCTTGCATATTTGCCTCCACTCAAATTTAATCCTAACAAGTGGACATCAAGATCACACATAATTAAGGCAAGGCAAGGCAACTTTATTTATATAGCACATTTCATACACGAGGCAGAATCAAAGTGCTTCACATAAAAACATGTCATACAATAAAATGAAATAATAAAATGAAATAAAATAGAAGAATTAAAAGAAAAGAAAAGCAAAATTAAAAATGCATTATAAAAAGTGCAAAAGTTAAAAGTGCAATGTAGTTAAGATTTAGCTGAAAGCTAAAGTAAACATAAAAGTTTTCAGTCTTGTTTTAAAAGTGGTCAAAGTTGAGGCAAGTCTTAAATCTTCAGGAAGTTTATTCCAGCTATTTGTTGCATAGTAACTAAATCCTGCTTTCCCATGTTTTGTATTTACTCTGGGAATCACTAACATATTGGTTTCAGAAGAGTTTAAATATGTTAGGAGTAATAAACTCAAAGCAAAAGGACCTGCCCAAATTTAGCAAATGCCAGCAACCCTTATCCTTCCACTTTGAATTCCCTTCCCATGAGCTGTTCTTTTTCTGTGCCGTACAATTTTACACTAAACTCACTCTACTTTCACTCCAAGTATGACCTAAGCATTATTTTTAAATATACATTTTACAAAACAAATGCTGGTTTGTGAAAATCTCATGCAAGTTCTACCAGACACCCTTCATGTCTAAATTTATTCTGAATCATTATAAAAACTGGAGTCAAGAAACCTAAATATAGTTGGATAATTCACCTTAAAATTTTCCCGCAGATCATCTTCTGTATAAGATCTTGGAATCATTACAAAAATCCTGGTCAATTCTTCATCTTCGACATCACGATGGCTGCCAGACCCTCTAGACTGTGCAATGAACACCTGTTTTTTTTTAAAGATAATTGGAGAACTGATAAAACTATGTCCCAGAAATTACTTACCATGCTATCGCACACCAACCACCATGCACCATTTGTTTTACAAAGCTGAGAGTGTGCACAAATATTTGTGCATTAGAAAGAGAAAACTCAAGAAACCATATATTTCGTGAAATACATGGTCAATATTTTGCCCACTTTTGGAAAGAAAGGTGCTAAATATTCACAACGTGTAGATTTGGAATTCATAGTCAATGGTGAGAACATTCCCATACTTAAAAGTAATAATAATGGGCTGGCCTGTAATCTTTCAAATAATTTCTGCGCCTTTATACACCAAAACTACGTGAACTATAAATCAAACTAGATTTTTTTTAAAGAAAGGCTAGTACTGCATCTGGAAATGTACCTACAATAGCTATATGCTCAACAGAGAAATAACTCATGTCAGGCACTGAATATATTAGATTTTTAAAAAATTATTTGCACGACTTCAACAAATATTCTTTCGACAAAGCATTAACATTTTGACAGCAAAATTCTGAAGAGCCTTTATTAGGAAATTCTGATTATAGCTTGAGGACTATGAACAAAATTATGGCTATTCTATGAACAATGCTTATAGGTTTGATCTGTGGGATTTTTTTATAGATGGTAAACAAAATATCTATCAGTCTGATTTAAAATTAACAAGAGATCTCACATTCAATGCCATTTTTCAGAAAACTACTTCAATCTTTCTACTTATTTCTCCTAGACGTTTACATGTTCTCCCTGTGACTTCCTGGAAGTTCTGGTTTCCTCCCACTGGCTGTTAGGTTTATTGTCCATTGAAATCTTGTTAGTTGATAAGAGAATTAGGATGGAGTTGATCAACTTTTGTGAGAAAATAGGTTAAATGGAACAAGTTGGTGAATGGAGAGGATAGTGTTATTTATGGTTGCTACGGAGTCAATTAACTGAATTACCTTCTCCTATGTTGAAAGGATTAAAAAAAAAATGTTTTTAAAGTGTCTCCTAATCATAGATTCCGCAATCAGGGAAAATCATTTCTCTGATCACATTATCTGGACCTCTCAACATAATGAACATTTGAAGCAAATCAATTTACATCCAATGTTTTGAAAACATATCCCGAATTGTATCCCTTTTGCTCAAAATGTAATGTAGTCTTTGTTTTATTCTGGTATATTTTAGGTGCACTCCCCCAAAGTCCAACATGTTCGGCTAAAGATGTAATGACCATAACTGCTCAAATTGCTCAAGGTGTGATCTAAGAGGTTTTTGTACAATTGTAAGACAACTTCTGTCTTGCATCCTACAAAATAGTATTTCAACCTTTGAAATGATTTTCAGTAACTGTCCATCCTTAAATTCCACAGAAGTCTTTACTGACTTTCACTGTTCATATATTTTCATCATTTAGAAAGTACACGGGAGATCAGGTAGGTTCAGGCGGGCTGAGCGAAGGTGTTCCGCGAAACGATTGCCCAGTCTGCGTTTCGTCTCGCCGATGTATAAGAGTTCACATCTTGAACAATGGATACAGTAGATAAGGTTGATGCAAGTGAGCCTCTGCCTAACCAGAAAGGACTATCGGGGTCCCTAGGCAAAGTCGAGGGAGGAGTTATAGGGCAGCGGTTGCAGGGGAAGATACCTGGGGAGGGGGTGGTTTGGGTGGGACGGGATAAGTTAACCAAGGAGTTGCGGGGGGAACGGTCTCTGCGGAAGGCGGAAAGGGGTGGGGATGGGGAAAATGTGGCTAGTGGTGGGAAGAAGGATTTCGACCCGAAACATCATCTATGCTCTCTCTTCAGAGATGCTGCCTGACCTGCTAAGCTACTCCAGAATTTAGTGTCTATTTCTCACTACCTCACTGTCAGTCTATTAACCTGTAAACATTTCCTTTTAGATACCAATCCTTTTTGAGGGTGATGAACAAATGCGTTTCCTCATTCCTCAAATCATTTTGGTAAATTATTTCAACCTTTCCAAAGCCTTCAAAGCTTCTCTAAGTCTGGTACCCGAACAATACTCTAGCTGTGGTTGATCCAATGTAGCATAAATGTTGCATTATGGGTGCTTATTATTTAAAGACCAGGATCCTAGAAACTTGTTTCATCACTTTCTCAACGTCCTCAATAATTTTCAATAAACCATATATGTTAAACCCCAGAATTTTGTTCCTGTACTCCATTTAGAATTTAGTTGATATTGCGTTTTCTCATTCTTCATACCAAAATGTAATTCTTTGCATTTCTCAATAGAGTTTATCTCCCTTCTATTTGCCCATTGTACTAGCATGTCCACATTTCCTTGAAGTCTACTGCTATCCTTGAGGTTTTTAATCATCTGCAGTCTTTGAGATTGAGACGGCTGCATGGGACACAATCATTAGTAAATATAAAGAAAAGCAGTGGTCATATAATTACCCAGGAAAAGTCATCCATGCACTTACCAAGTAAAACCTACTTTGAGAAAATAGGTAAGTGCAGATTCATTTGAAGCCATATTTTTTGTAGCCCTGATTCCCTCTTGCAAAACAATGATTTAAACAATTCTCATGAGAATATTCAGTGCTGTTTTTAATTATGGTGGTACGTGCACAGAACTACCCAACAGCTAACATGCTCTCCACACCTCATGTGCCGGAATTTTTATTTTCCAGATTGAAGGTTGATTTTTTTCCTGTTATTGCATCATGGTCTCTGGCATCATTGCTATTCTGTTGTCTATTGGAATAAGGGAGTTTGAGTTAGCCCACAAATCAGCTAGCTGTTTATACGTCTGGATTGTTGTCTCATTCAGTGGTCCAAAGTAGTACTCAACATTAATAAACTGCAATTCTTTCTTTGGCTACAAATGAGCCGCGTATGAATGTGAAAGATTTGACTTCTTAAGGTCAAAGTTAAAAGGAGCAATCTACAACTTATGTATAGATAAATAAGTGTTCCAACATCTCAGGGTTCTCTGAAGCAAGAAGTAACGTGCATAATACATCATTGGTATTGAGTCTGAAGAAGGGTCCCGATCTGAAATATCACCCATTGTTTTTCTCCAGGGATGCTGCCTGACTGACTGAGTTACTCCAGCACTCTGTGTCTATCCTTGGTATAAACCAGCATTTTGTCCATAATACTCTCCTGGTAATATTAACACCCCTGTTGTGATATATGGTATGTGCCATGTCAGAGAATGTCCCTCTGTGTAAGCTTACAGGATGCCTGTATCAAAGCAAATCTAAAAAACATCCTGTTTTGGATTTAAGAATCTGGAACCATCATAGCATACAAAGTTCTCTATATTGTGCGTATCAAAAGTCCTAAATCAATAGACAATAGGTGCAGGAGTAGGCCATTTGGCCCTTCAAGCCAGCATCACCATTCAATGTGATCATGGCTGATCATCCCCAATCAGTACCCCGTTCCTGTTTTCTCTCCATATCCCCTGACTCTGTTATTTTTAAGAGCCCTATCTAGCTCTCTCTTGAAAGTATCCAGAGAATCTGCCTCCACAGCAGAGTATTCCACAGACTCACCATTCTCCGTGACAAAAAGTGTTTCCTCGTCTCCGTTCTAAATGTCTTACTCCCTATTCTTAAACTGTGGCCCCTGGTTCTGGACTCCCCCAACATCGGGAACATGTTACCTGCCTCTAGCGTGTCCGAACACTTAACAATCATATATGTTTCAATGAGATGCCCTCTCATCCTTCTAAACTCTAGAGTGTACAAGCCAGGCACATGCCGTGAGTAATTACTCAGGGTAGGCACTCAGTCGGCTTTAAAAAAAAATTTAAACCACGCATGCGCAGATTGTTCCCTCCGTAAAAATAAAAACAGTAACAATTCAATTTGCCCAAGGCTTCGTAGTCTCCTTTATTCTGAATTACTGAATGGGTGGGTGGTGAAGATTGATGGCAGGTGGAGAGATGGTGGGAAAAACGGGAGTACCGGGAAAAGTTGTCATCTAATTGAAAGACAACACTTGTTCAAGGGACCAATTGGGGGGAGAGTTCCTTTCACAGCGTGTGGAGACACTGTGCCAGGGATTAAAGTTGCGGGGAGGGTACTAATGCCAGTAACTCACTCACTCCGGGCACGAATCCACGCACTGTAGCCGGGGATAAAAGCAGCTTGGGGAGCTGTGAGCGGCCGCCGGGACCCGACAGCAGAACTAGCCGCAACTTCAGCGCCCTCTGCCGGCCCGCTCACCTTTGGCAGTGCTCTCCGTCTGAACACCTCTTACCTGCCGCTCGCTCATGTCAGCCGCTTCCTGCAAATCCTTAAATTCCCCCAGCCGAGTAACCTCAATCGCACTGTCGGAATTTTAATTTAAATCTTTTTATTTGAATTTTGAATTTAACAGCAATTTGCATACATACAATGATAACAGACAGTGATAGTCAGGACATAATTGTACAACAGTATGTAAACGACCCTCAAAACCTTTACCCTTACCCTTACCCACCCTCGCCGCCCGGGGACAAACAACACTCACATACGTACACATCCACACAAATACGATAAGATAAACAAAAATGGAAAAAAAAAAAAAAAAAAAAAAAAAGTGTGGGGAGGGTTGAGGGGATAGCAGCTGCAATAAGACAGAGCTGTGATAGAGGGCACTCAGTCCTCTTCCGAATCCGGAAACAAGTTAAGAGAGTTAACAAGTTCCAGGAAAGGGTTCCATGTATCTAGGAATGTCTTGGTAGAGCCTTTGAGAGAGAACCTAAGTTTTTCAAGCTTTAAGTTGTAGAGCACCTCCTTGATCCAGCGGGCGTGTGTCGGGGGACAGGTAAGCCTCCAGTTAAGCAAGATCAGTCTCCGGGCTAACAAGGTTGTAAAAGCCAGGACCCGCTTCAACGCAACAGAGAGGTTGGTGTTGGGAGGAATACCAAAAATAGCTGACAGTGGGTTTGGAGGAATAGTCTGGCCATAGGCTCTGCTTAGCACATCGAAAGCATTCCTCCAAAAGCTTGCTAGCTTAGGGCAAGACCAAAACATATGACTATGGTTGGCAGGGGATTGATTGCATCTGTTGCAGGTGTCTTTAACAGCGGGGTATATTCTAGATAATCTTGCGTTTGTGTAGTGGACTTTGTGAAGGATTTGCATTGGATTAGGCCATGACGGGCACATATGGAGGAAGAATGGATCAAATCCAAGGCAGAGTCCCATTGCTGGTCTGTTAGTTTCGTATTCAGCTCACCCTCCCATACAGCTTTTAATGAGGTATGAGGTTTCAATATGACCGACCCTAACAAGTTGTACAAAAAAGAATGCATTTCTTCCGGTTGGGATCTAGAGCTAGGATGGAATCGGTCAGGGTTTCAGGGGGACGATTTGGGAAATGGGGGAATATCTTCTTCATAAAATCCCTAATCTGGAAAAAACGAAAAAGGTGGGAGTTTGGGAGGCTATAGTTGGACGAAAGCTCCGCAAAAGACGAAAAGATGCCATCCTTGTATAGGCTTTTGATACTACTGATGCCATTACTATGCCAGGTTTTGAATGCGGAGTCTGTACTTGAAGGTTTAAAGATGTGATTTTTAAGCCATGGGGTCAAGATGGAAGGGCCTTGTAAACCAAAGTTTTTTCTAAGTTGACTCCATATCTTGAGCGAGTGGGACGCAATTGGGCCTGCACCCGCAGATGTTATAAAAAGGGGGAGTTGAGAGCATAGGACAGACCGCAACAGGAGATGTGAACTCGCCTTTTCCATGTGTACCCAGGTCGGTAAGTGGTCGCAATCATCATTCATCCAGTACAGGATTTTTTGCAAGTTAGCAACCCAGTAGTACAGTCGCCTAAAGTCAGGAAGTGCCAAACCGCCGTCACTCTTAGGAGACTGTAGTACCGTCTTTCGAATTCTGGCCGGTTTGCTACCCCATAAAAATTTAGATATTCTCCTTTCTAATTTATCAAAAAAAGATTTAGTGATAAATATAGGAACATGCTGGAAAAGATACAGGAATTTGGGTAGGACGACCATCTTGACCAGATTTATCCGGGCCACGGGGGATAACGGTAAAACTGACCAGCGGTCAGTCTCTTTCAGCTTTCTCAACCAGAGGCAGGAAGTTTGTGCGGAACATATCAGATATAGGTATTGGGATAAAAACGCCGAGGTAGCGAAATCCGTCCTCCGCCCATTTAAATGAGGTTTTACTTCGGAGTCACGCGAGTGACTACGTGAAGAACCCACCCAGTGCGCAGGCGCGGCATTACGTCAGCAGCGCAACAGCGGCAGCAGCTGGAGCCAGGCTCTCCAGCGGCAGGATAAAGACAAGACCTCAGGTAAGTGAGTCTTTTGTATTACAGAGAGTCGCTAACGGAGGAAAGCTATGGCTACCCGCAAGCGACCAACAAAGAGGACTGCCTGCCCAACTCCACCCGAGGAGGGGTCAATATCTGGGCGGCAGCCACTAGCGGCTGAGGAGCTGTTTGAACGCTCCCGCACACCCGACACCGAGCCGCTCCCTGTGCCGCCGATTGCGACGCCCCGCACAGGGAGAAAATCAACCCGAAAAACAGACCGGCCGGTGGCCTCCGACTCGTCGGAGGAACGGGAACACTCTCCACCGGCGAAACGGGGAGACAGCCGCTTAAGCTGCATAAGGCAGCTGCTCGAGCAGATGCTCGAGGAGGAGATGCAGGCAAGGCATCTCCAAGGAGGACGGGCTTTGGCCTCCTCCAAACCATCACCACACCCTTCTGTTCCCTCCTTGTTTGAGGTCAGTAAGGGAGGCCAGGACTGGACTGGCCTATCACAAGGGCAGGCGGACGACAGCGCAAGCATGCCAGGCGAGCTGGAGGAAGAAGAGCTACTGGGTGTAGTCAGCAGGTATGCGGCGCCCCCGAGGACCGGAATGATGCTAGCGCCAAGAATGGCGGCCAGTATCAACAGGCTCTCCAATAAGCCATTGCAGGAGAAAATCATACAAGAGGCCCTCGACACTTACACAGCGCCGGAAAACTGTGAAGCGCTCCGAGTAAAGACCGTAAACGGCCAGATATGGAGCCAGCTGGGACAGCATATCAGGACACAAGAGCTGAAGATGCAGCGTATCCTGAAGCTCCACACCGCAGCCATTACCGCCTTTGCTCGGTCCACGGGGAACGAGGAGCTCTCTACACCTCAGCAGGACGTGCTGGCCCTAATGTGTAACACGCAGTATGAGCTCAACAATTTAAGGCGTGAAAACATCAGGCCTGCCCTCAACCCCAAATACGCGGGCCTTTGCAAAGCTCCGGCGCCAGAAAAGGAGGCGCTACTATTCGGGGCCGACTTGGTGAAAAGGCTCAAGGAGCTGGAAGAGGCGGCCAAGCCTGTAGGCCTCATGAGGGCAGGGCCAGGACCGAGCAGGGTGAAGACACCCAGTTGGCAGCACGCCTCGGCATCCACCAGCAGGTACCGAGCTGGTGAAAGCCTGGTGACCGCTTCCCACTACCCCCAGAGCTCTTTTTTAGAGCGGGGCCCAGAGCGGAGCCGTGGGAAGATACGCCGCCCCACCACAGCACCAACAAGGACACCCTCGGGCCAAACCCATCGCAAACGCTCCCAGAAATGAACATGGAGGTAGGTGGGTCTGGTTCCTGTCAACATACGCAGACAAAGGGTGTTGTATTAACAGGAGGGCGTTTAAGGTTCTTCAAACATGTTTGGTGCTCCTTTACTAACAACAAGTTCATACTCAACAGTATCAGTGGATACAAAATTGAATTTAAACCAGGCATAGAACCGCCGGTTCAGCACATACCCCAAAGGGTATTCCTTCCCACACAATTAGAGAAGGTAGAAGGACAAGCTGAACTAGATAGGCTCGTGTCCAAAGGCGTCATTGAGAGGGCCAGACACGAGCCATTGGAATTTGTATCGAATATATTCATCAAAACCAAAAAAGATGGTGGATGTCGCATTATTATTGATTTGACATCACTAAATCAGTCTGTTGAGTATCAACATTTCAAAATGGAGACATTTGTTACTGCCAGACAACTGATCTCCAAGGGATACTTCATGGCAAGCATAGATATTAAGGATGCTTACTATTTAGTACCCATTCATAAGGATCATTTCAGATATCTGAAATTTATCTGGATGGGGCAACTATGGCAGTATAGAGCATTACCCAATGGGTTAACGACAGCTCCCAGATTATTTACAAAAGTTCTCAAAGTGGCCATGAAAAAATTAAGAGAACAAAAACATTTAGTCATGGCCTATCTGGATGATGTTCTCATATTGGGGAGAACAAGGGAACTAGCTGTCGCAGGAGTCTTAGCTACTAAACAACTCCTTGAAACATTGGGATTTGTTCTACACCCAGATAAATCAATATTGAAGCCAACAACTAACATGGACTATCTAGGCTTCACTATCGACACTATCTGTATGACTGTCACTCTGCCAAGAGACAAAAAGGCTGCATTAGCAGAAGCCTGTAACAACTTAATCGCAAAAACACAACCAAAGATCCGGCATGTAGCCAGAGTCATTGGTAGTATAGTAGCAGCATTTCCAGCTGCACAATATGGTCCCTTGCATTATCAGAATTTACAAAGAGCAAGGACTCATGCACTACGTCTAAGTAGGGGGCATTATGACCGACCTATGGACTTACCCGCTGAAGCCAAAACAGAACTTCAGTGGTGGGTGGATAACATTTGGCACAGTTACAGTCCTATCGCCGTCACCAATCCTAACATAGCCATTACAACGGATGCCAGTGCTTTAGGCTGGGGAGCTACTAACTCTATATCCAGCACAGGTGGCAGATGGACTAATTCAGAGGCATCGCTACTACAATCACTTGGCATAAATTATTTGGAGATGCTAGCCGCCTTTTATGGGCTAAAAGCATATGCATCCGATATGAGGCACGTGCATGTCAGGTTAATGATTGATAACACGACGGCGGTGTCTTACATCCGGCACATGGGTGGCATAAAATCAGTATCATGCGACAAATTGACTACTATAATCTGGCAATGGTGTGTCGAGAGACATATTTGGCTATCAGCTGCCTATTTACCAGGCAAGCTAAACACAGTGGTGGACACCAGGTCACGAAAATTCAATGACAACATCGAATGGATGTTAGACCCAAAAATATTTGCTAGAATTGTTAAGCAATATGGTACGCCAGATATAGATTTGTTTGCGTCTAGATTAAATCACCAGCTACCCATGTATGTGGCTTGGGAACCAGACCCAGAGGCAGCAGCGGTAGATGCCTTCACGCTGGATTGGGGAAATTTCTTCTTCTATGCTTTCCCTCCCTTCTGCCTCATCAGCCGGGTACTCCAGAAAATACAAGCAGACTCGGCTTCAGGTATTCTGGTCGTACCCGACTGGCCTACCCAACCATGGTTCCCAGTTTTCCACGACATGGTGGTAGAGTCACCTATGGTTTTTCACAGCCACCCACAACTATTGACTCATCCGGTAACCGGCATAAGCCATCCATGCCATCAAAAATTGAAACTCCTGGTTTGTAGGTTCTGAACAGGCCTTACCAGGGATTGGGGTTATCGGAACGAACAATCGCCACCATGTCGGCGTCCCTGCGAGTCTCTACCAAGAAACAGTACTTGACCTACATCAAGAAATGGGAGCAGTACTGCTTGGATGCAGGGACATCATACAAGACAGCCTCGATCACGGACGTGCTGGAATTCCTGGCCCACTTGCACCATGACCAAAAGATGAGCTACAGTGCCATCAATGCAGCACGGAGCGCCCTGTCCGCTTACCTTATGCCTACAGGACATCACAGCGTTGGATCCCACCCTCTGGTTATAAAACTCCTCAAAGGGATTTATAATACTAAACCCCCTACACCCAGATACACCCATGTATGGGATGTAAGTGTAGTTTTGTCACACCTTAGAGGTTGGCCTCCGGTGGGATCCTTGAGTCTGGAGCAGTCCACTATCAAGACCCTCATGCTCATGGCGCTCGTCTCTGCACAAAGGGTTCAGTCGCTGCATCAACTAAGACTGGACAACATGGTAACCACCCCAGATTCCATTACATTTACCATGCCGGGGTTGGTAAAACAAAGCAGGCCAGGTATGCCCAACTCTCCGTTAATCTTCCGGGCCTATCCTCCAGAACCTAGGCTGTGTGTAGTGACCCATCTATACAACTACGTAGACACAACCCAAACGCTTAGAGGGAGTGAAAAAGCCTTATGGGTCAGCCACAAAAAGCCTTTTGGACGGGTTACCAGCCAGACAATATCTAGGTGGTTGAAACAGGTCTTAAAAGCCGCGGGGATTAACACGGATGTTTTTAAATCCCATTCTACCAGGGCAGCGTCCACGTCAGCGGCGGAACGGATGCAGGTTCCCATAGACCACATCCTTAGTACAGCGGGATGGTCAAGGGAATCAACGTTCCAAAAATTCTACCACAAACCGCTGATGGAGAAGGACTTGTTTGCGGACAAAATTTTAGAATCTGCAAACTTATAATTTAAAGCCCAGGGGAGCTATTTTTTGTTATTGTTAAATAAACAATTTTGTTTCAAAAAACTAACAAATTCGTTGGTCTTTAGATACCACTTCCTCCCTCGATGAACTTTCGGCAGTCAGTGATATAGCTATTACACGGTTTGAAATCACAGACCTTTGAAGTCTTCACGTAGTCACTCACGTGACTCCGAAGTAAAATAGTGAGATTAAACGAGTACTTACCAGTACGAAGTTTGATCTGTATTTTATGAGGAGTTACGATGAGGGATTACGTGCCCTCCGCTCCCACCCTCGTTGTATAGATCAAACTCGAGCTGATGTCTCATTAATCTTTACTATCTTTACTTCAATATTGTGTCTACCTGTGATTCCACACCGCTGCTTGGAAGTATGCCGCGCCTGCGCACTGGGTGGGTTCTTCACGTAATCCCTCATCGTAACTCCTCATAAAATACAGATCAAACTTCGTACTGGTAAGTACTCGTTTAATCTCACTATTAAAGAGCGAGGGAGCTGCTTAGCCGATGAGTTAATCGGTAATAGTTCACTTTTTTGGTAGTTAAGTTTATAACCAGAGTACGCACCAAACCGTTCTAAAATATTCGTAATCACAGAGAGAGAGCTGACTGGATTCGAGATGTACTGGAGCAGGTCATCCGCATACAATGAGACTTTATGAATTGTGTCAAACCGTGTGATACCTTTAAAGCCCTTCTCTGAGCGTAACCAAACCGCCAAGGGCTCTATCGCGACAGCAAACAGAAGTGGTGATAACGGGCAACCCTGCCTGGTACCTCTCCGAAGGGGGAAGTGGGGCGACAGTGGGTCGTTTGTATGTACTGAGGCCACCGGGGACGAGTATAATAGACTGACCCAATGAATGAAACTATTGCCAAGGCCAAACCTGTCCATCGCCTCGTATAGGTACTCGCACTGTCGGAATTTAAGGACATGAGTGAGGCCAGCGAGCGGCAAGAGAGAGGTTTTTAGACGGAGAGCTGCCAGAGGTGAGCGGGGGCCGGCTGAAGGCGCTGAGGTGGTGGCCGGTTACGCTGTCCGGCCCGGCCGCTCACAGCCACCCGAGCTGCTTCAAGGACATGAGTGAGCCCAGCTGCTCCATTCTCTCAGCATATGACAGTCCCGCCATCCCGGGAATAACCTTGTAAACCTACGCTGCACTCCCTCAATAGCAAGAATGTCCTTCCTCAAATTAGGGGACCAAAACTGCACACAATACTTCAGGTGTGGTCTCACTAGGGCTCTGTACAACTGCAGAAGGACCTCTTTGCTCCTATATTCGATTCTTCTGTGATAAAGGCCAACATGCCATTCGCTTTCTTCACTGCCTGCAGCCTACCTGTGCAATAAAATTCATGGAACGACAGATCAGTTATCAGTCATCAGGAAAATACTGGAATTATTCACAAATTTGTGGCCGAACATTTAGAAAATCATCTTATAATTAGGCAACAATCAACTTTGTATTACAAAAGTCAAATTGCTTTTGAAAAAAGTTACTGTACAAGTTAAGGTCGCATGTTATTGATGGTAGTAAATTAGCACAGACAGAATTGGTCAACTGTCAGAAATAGTAGTGATGGATGAGTCAATTTCTGGCTGGCAAGTTGCAATTAGTGGAAAATCTCAGGATCAGCTGAGAGCCTCAACAGCACACAAAGCAATATTATTGACTTGAATGCAGGGATCGAGTGCCTCTTGTTTACCAATGATAGAATGTTTGGTGGGAAAGTATACGGTGAGGAAACGTCAAAAGGATATTTACCCACTCAAGTGGAGAAAATGCCAAATGGAATAAATTGTGGGAGAAAGTGAGGTTATTCACTTCAGTAGAAAGAATAGTAATATGGAAATTTAAAAATGATGCAAGACTAGTAAATGTCAAATGTTCAGAAATATCTAGGTACCTTTGTACAAGAATGTAGGTAAGGCAAATAATTAAGAAAGCAAATGGAATGTCGACATTGGGATACAAAATTAGCAATTTATCTTCAAGATAAACACTAAATGCTAGAGAAACTCAGTGGGTCAGGCACCATCTCTGGAGAAAAGGAATAGGTGATGTTTGGGGTACCAATTTTGGTAGCAATTTATCTTATCATGCTTCTTTGGCTTTTGGCAAGAATACACCTGAGGAAAAGCTTACAATGTCTTCTTTAATCTCCTAATAAAAGAAAATGCTTTTTAAATTGATTCCTGTGTTGAGTAAGTTGTATTTTGAGGATGCATTGAGTATGTGCCAAACATGGAAGATAATCTCATTGAGACACAGATTTTCAGGGAATTAACATGGCAGATACTTTGAGGATGTTTTCTCTGTTGGAGCTAGTCTAGAACTAGGGGCATAAATTCAGGACAAGGTGTTGGCATACAAGAAGGAACATTTTTGAGTTGTGATCATATTTAATGGCAGAGGCAGTGTGATAAGCCCTTGGCCTACCGCTGTTCCTACACTTCCCAGGGCATTTTTTTCCCAGGTACTCTGAATTAATAAATGCCACACCATTTAACCTACACTGGTTTGTTATTATCCCCAGGTTTAAAGGTCAAGCTTTTTCATTAGCATTTAAATATCAAGTCTGCAGACCAGACACAGGTTCCATAATATGATGTACAGCACTTGAAAATCCAAACTTTTATTTCCCCTTGTTTTGGACCTCACTTCAACGTTTTGCCTTCAAAGAGTTTGCTTTCTTGGGAATCGAAGCTTTGAGGTCTTCCTAGATTATTTCACCTATAGTCATCACCACATGCCTATTCGCCAGTACCAGTACTGCAGACTGGCAATTATCATCAAGACAGGGCCTTAGATTTAAGGGCCTGTCCCACGAGCATGCGACTAGCGCGACCTAACGTGGTCGCTTGAGCAGTATGGCCTCGCGAGGCCGGTCCCACTTCGATCGCCGGAGCCGTATGGAGTTGTGCGGAGCTGGTCCCAACATCGCGCGGGGCTCCGAAAAACTGACGGTCCAGAAATTCCGCGCAGCAACGGCCTGCCGGCCCGCAGCCACATTGAGGCTGTACGCACCGCCTCAACGCCGAACTTCCTGCGGACTTCGCTCGAACTTCACATCAACTAGTACGGGATCACTCGACCTCCGCGCGGCCCTCACTTCCGGTTTGGTCGCGCTCGCCGCATGCAGCCGTATGCTGGTGGGACAGGCCCTGTATGGGGATCACTCGACCTCCGCGCGGCCCCCGCTTCCGGTTTGGTCGCGCTTGCCGCATGCAGTCGCATGCTCGTGGGACATTCTTTGTAGAATCTGCACCAGTAGGGCAAGTACAGGTATGGAAGCAAGAAGAAACAGATTTTTGTAAACCTGAGATAGACACAAAATGCAGGAGTAACTCAGCGGGACAGGCAGCATCTCTGGAGCGAAGAAATGGGTGATGTTTCAGGTCGACACACTTCTTCAGACCTTAAACCTGAGTTTGCAGAGGCCATGCATGAGAGTACAAATCTTGAGGCAATGAGTCAAAGCCCTTTATTCTCCTGGTGAAGAAGGGGTTCCACATTAAAAAAATTAAATAAAGATCAACACCAAGTAATACAATGCACGTCACATGATAGGTGTATGTACTTGATGGGAAATGTTTGGCTTTGGGCCATTGATTCTTGTATCAATGGGTTTTACTTTATATTATATTTTGGAAAATAATTAATACATTTATTTTATGATTGGTGGATATAATTTTAATAAAAGTGTATTGGTTGACTAGCCAGAATGCTAATGCTATCCTTGATGGACTTGTTTCTTTGTTTAATGCTGGCTATGTTCAAGGATTACTAAGTCTGTAAACTCGTTAACGTGGCGCTCCCACTCCTCCAGAATACAGTAGGAGCTGTATCACCTAGTGTGTATCCAGTTGAGCAGTGTTCTTAAAAGTTAATAACATATATTCGTCCAGATTTATAATGGCGTCCACATTTTCTTTACCGTACACCTCTTTACTGAAGTAGGTCTCCTGTGAAACTGGGTGGTGCTAAGTAGCTAGTTAGTCAATGATTAACTAGGGAGTTACTATGCTTCCACATACTCAATTAAGCAGTTTTGTACCCCTTTAAACATTATTTTCAGTATCTCAGTCCGTTAATCAAAGACCAAATTTCTGATTGTGAAAGAATAGGCAGCAATTATAGAGCTCCAAGGAAGAACATGTGTGTGCGTAATTCCTATGTCATTGTCATAGAGTGATATAGTGTGGAAACAGGCCCTTTGGCCCAACTTGCCCACACCGGCCAACATGTCCCAGCAACACTAGTTCCACCTGCCTCCGTTTGGTCCATATCTCTCCAAAACTGTCCTATCCATGTACCTGTCTAACTGCATCTTAAACATTGCGATAGTCCCAGCCTCAACTACCGCCTCTGGCAGCTTGTCCCATACACCCACCACCACCTGCAAAAAAGTTACCCCTCAGACTCCTATTAAATCTGTTCCTCTTCACCTTAAACCTATGTACTCTGGTCCTCGATTCACCTATTCTGGCCGAGAGACTCTGTGCATCTACCCGATCTATCCTCTCATGATTTTAAATACATCTTTGCCTGTATTCAAACATATTTTGTGCTAGTAGGGAACAGTGGGTAGAAGGTAAAGCTGATATTCATGTCCATAAGTTATGGGAGCAGAATTAGGCCATTCAGCCTATCAAGTCTAGTGCATCATTCAATCATGGCCGATCTATCTTTCCCTCTCAACCCCTTCTTCTGCCTTCTCACCATAACCCCCGACACCCATACTAATCAATAATCTATCCATCTCTGCCATAAAAATATCCATTTAGCTGGCCTCCACAGCCGTTTGTGGCAATGAATTCTACAGATCTGTTGACACATGGCATTTTCCTGTGGTAAATTACAATTGTAATTGGTGTGCACACAAGAAAGAAAACTGATGTTTGTCCATCATGTGATATACTTCAGTTTTGCCCTACTTATCCTCCACATGAATGTGGGCTCCACTGGTCAGCCGCAGATGTAGTATAAACAACAAACTTCAGCGTCAGCGTTAATCGACTTTCTTCTTGGAAAAGTCAATAGAGAAATCATGCCAACTTCTTATATAGCCTGTGTCATACAAAAAGATAAACATTATCCTGAAATTAGCTGCCAGCGTCAACCTCAAATATTTGGCAGGCTCTGTGGCACAAATGTATTTCAATCTGCTGTTCATTTAGGCGGTTTATATGGAAAATGGTATTTCCAGCAGTTTCAACAAATCTGACAAAACTCTCACAATTAGTCAATTAAAAAGCACAGATTATAATTAGCTTATTAATCACTATATAGAATGCAATGTAAAGATTAGACCATAGTAAGTGCAATAAAGTAGGAATTTCAAGAACTTAATCTATCCATTCTATCAAGAAATTACAGTTTAGTACATTACATTGCAGACACCTTTCAAAATAAAGCAAAAGCTGGAGTGTTATGAAAAAACATTCTATTATACGTGTCAGGGGTTATGGGGAGACAGCAGAAGAATGGGGTTAGGAGGGAGATATAGATCAGCCATGATTGAATGGCAGAATACACTTGATGGGCCAAAGTGCCTATTTCTGCTCCAATCACATGATCTTATTAGAATAGAATAGAAGAATATAATGCCTTTTATTGTCATTCAAACAGCTTGGTTTGAACAAAGTTGCATTTCTACTAGATGCAACACTTGTTCCTTTACCTCCCCCCTCGACTCCGTTCAAGGACCCAAGCAATCGTTCCAGGTGCGACAGAGGTTTACCTGCATCTCTTCCAACCTCATCTATTGCGTCCGCTGCTCTAGATGTCAGCAGATCTATATCAGTGAGACCAAGCGGAGGTTGGGCGATCGTTTCGCCGAACACCTCCGCTCGGTCTACAATAACCAAGCTGACCTCCCGGTGGCTCAGCACTTCAACTCCCCCTCCCACTCCGTCTCCGACCTCTCTGTCCTGGGTCTCCTCCATGGCCACAGCGAGCAGCACCGGAAATTGGAGGAACAGCACCTCATATTCCGTTTGGGGAGTCTGCATCCTGGGGGCATGAACATCGAATTCTCCCAATTTTGTTAGTCCTTGCTGTCTCCTCCCCTTCCTCAGTCCCCCTGCTGTCTCCTCCCATCCCCCAGCCTTCGGGCTCCTCCTCCTTTTTCCTTTCTTGTCCCCGCCCACCCCCGCCCCCGATCAGTCTGAAGAAGGGTTTCGGCCCGAAACGTTGCCTATTTCCTTCGCTCCATAGATGCTGCTGCACCCGCTGAGTTTCTCCAGCTTTTTTGTGTAACCTTGCATTTCTACAGTCTTACAGCAGCTTGATAATTAAAAGTCTATTTTCAGTACAATACAATAACTTTCATTTACACACTTCTTCACAAACTTGCATTTATGAAGTCACAAGCCACTTTTTAATACATCGAGACCAACTCTCTAATAAATATTAATTTTAGTTAAAACTGTCTAGTGGAACATTATTGACTCTTGGCTAGATCATCAATTTCTCCTATCTAGTCAGCTGGATGGTATAGGGACAACTTTTATTCCCTCTTTTAACTTTTTTTTTTTTAAACCTTTGTGACAGTGCATTTTCCTTTCGTATCACTGCTCCAGCCTCTAAAAAGTTGGAATCTTGATTCCCTATTTCAACATGCGTGTACCATATCCCAGTAATACTATTTCAGACGAATATCAACTTTCACATGCTTATGACATCCAACTTCACCTCACCATTCTTCCTCAGCCATTTCACTGTTTGTAGTATCTGAACTGGATAAGCAGACATTTTCGATGAATATCAGAAGAGCAAACCCAATATCTTGAGCATTGATTAAAAATTAGCTCTTAAGACACAGATTTCACAGTTGTCTAAAAGTTTTCTCTCCACTCCTCGCAACCCACCCCTTCGGCCTAGCTTGCCCATGCCACCCAAGTTGCCCCATCCACACTAGTCCCACCTGCCTGTATTTGGCCCATATCCCTCTAAACCTTTCCTTTCCATGTACCTGTCCAAACCAGCCTCAACTACTATCGACATGCTTGATGTCAATGTGAACTCAGATGTAGATAACATCATAAGTATCAGTACTAAGACTATAACTTCTGTCTCAGCTGCAATGCCTGATTCTGTTCCTTCTCATCCCCGGTTGTAACCATTTGGGTTTTGTTGCCTGCACATTTGACTATTACAACCCCTCTGGCCATCCTGCATTTTTTTGCATTATGTAACTTACAGTTCATCAAAATTCTGCAACAACATCATAACTCACATTGATATTTTTTTACCCATTGCCTCTAGACTTGCAAATCTAATGGGATCCATCTTAAGCAATGCTTTGTTTTGAATTCTCACTTACACATTTTCAGATCTTACAAAAATACAAGGCCTATCTGTCCTTTATGCCTGTTACACCGTTCAATGGCCAAAGGTGATCTTCTATCTCAGCCCTACTTACCTGTCAGTTCCCTAGACTCCCTCAACCATCCAACGGTCGACTAATCTCTACAGTGACCATCAACAATTCAGCCTCCATTTACACTTGGACAGGGACTTCCAAATATTCATGATCTCTGGGTGAAGAGATTTTTTCCTCATCTCAGTGCAGAATAGCTGATACCTTATTTTGAAACAGTGACCTGTGGATCCAGGCTGCTAGCTGATGAAGAAAAATCGTTATCGCTACCGTCCCCAGGTTTAAAAAAAAAAATCTGCTGGACCATTGCATCGCTGGATTGAAGTTAAACGCGACCAGGGCCGGCCTTAGGAGGTGCGGGGCCCAATTAGGAATAATTTTGGTGAGCCCCAGGTTCCCAGCTAAGGTCTGTAGAATCATAGAAATATAAATATATAGTTTATGAGTCATTTGCAGGCATGCCGTGAGTAACTACTCAAGGTAGGCAGTCAGTCGGCTTTAAAAATATCTTAAACCACACATGCGCAGAATGTTCTCCTCTCTGTAAAAATAAATTAAAATAAAGAAAATAACAATTCAATTTGCCCAAGGCTTCCAAATCTCCTTAATTCTGAATTACTGAATGGGTGGGGGGTGGAGGTTGACGGCAGGTGGAGAGATGGTGGGAAAAAAGGGAGCACACCGGGACAAGTTGAATCAGTTGTGATCTTATTGAATGACAATACTAGTTCAAGGGACCATTGGGGGGGGGGGGGGGGGGGGGGGGGGGGGGGGGGGGGGGCGGGGGGGGGAAGTAAAGTTGCAGGGTGGGCAAGCAGCATTGAGAAGCGTAGCCACGCATTGTAGGGAGTAGTAGCTCGGGTGCCTTCTGTAGGAGTGGAGTGAGTGGAGTGGGTCAGTGGGTGATGGATAACAGGATAGCGGGCGGTGTAGCTTACCCCTGTGTCAGCGCGAACGAGGGACCAAATTGAGGTTACTCGCACTGACACATGGAGTAAGCTCCACCACCCGCTGTCCTGTTATCCATCATCCGCTGACCTGTTCTTGAGCTGGTTGCTGGCATGATCCCAACCCCCTCTTTCTCAACGTTCCTATCCTCCCCACAGCTTTACCCCTGGCCAGACACCCCATACGCTGTGAAAGGACCTCTCCCCCCCCCCCCAGCGGCGCTCTCCTTATACAGCCGCTTCCCATCAGCTGCTAGCAATGAGGGATAGACTTGGCTATGCCTCAGTACTGCAACATCGTTCTTGATGTTGCTATATTGAGGGATAGCCAAGTCTAACTTTCTTGGCTAACAACCTAATCTTCGGCCTCCAAGATACAGGACCTACAACGTGGTGTTACATATATATTGCAATCAGTGATGGAAATGTGTTTAGGAACTAGGGTAGGGTCCGTGAGGCTGAGTTTGGGAAGGAATGGGGGGGGGGGGGGGGGGGGGGGGGGGGTGAGAGTGCTTGTGATTGTCTGAAGAAGGGTCTCGACCAGAAACGCAACCCTCTCCCCAGAGCCGCTGCCCGTCCCGCTGAGCCTCCACAGCGCGCCTGTGTCCACCTTCAACTCCAGAGCCAAACAAAAAACACAGAGTGCTGGAGGAACTCAGCGGACTAGGCGGCACCCGTGGAGGGAACAGACCAGGAGCCCCACGGGCCAGGACTCCCCCCCCCACCAGAAAGGAACCGCAGATGCAGCCGTCACCGCAAAACATTAAATGATTCCGGGAATGCCAAAGCGACAGGGTGAGAGAGAGGGAGTGAGAGAGACGAGATGGGGAGCAGGAGAGAGAGAGGGAGAGGGAGGGAGGGAGGGAGGGAGGGAGAGAGCAAAAGACAGAGACACAATGTGGGTGAATGACTTTACTGGCAGGAAGAAGCCCGTGCTTGCGGTCCGGAGCCCTCAATGACAGTGAGTTTTAAGAAATTCTCACAATGTGTCATCAATACATCGATCCACATTCCTCAGTAAATGTAATTGTGTTTTGACCAAGTATTAATGACACTGCATTCCGTGTCATTTTATTCAAAGGAACGCGGCGTCATTAATACTTGGTCAAAACACAATTACATTTACTGAGGAATGTGGATCGATGTATTGATGACACATTGTATAACTACGTGTTAACTACTGGCTGTTAACAAGTGCTAATAGTGGTAGTTAACAAACCGTTTTCGTCTCATGGCCAGTGTAGCAGTCAGTAACTCATTGTAACGATTACCCATGTTCGTTTTTTTTTTAAATCCGTATTTAACAACGCAAATGGTTTTTAAAAAAAATCCGTATTTAAAAAAGCAAAATTCGTATTTCCGTATTCGTATTGCATTTCCATACGAAATATGGAAAATTAGCACGGGGCCCTCTTAGGCGCGGGGGCCAATTGGAAGCAATTGGTCCAATTGGCTTAAGGCCAGCCCTGAACGCAACTTCTAACGCCTTCAACATCACGGATCGCAATATCAGGACAAAACAAAAGGTATGTCGTTTTTTAATATATTATCTAGTTTTTTGGCGTGGCTTCATTTTAATCTTATGATGCAAAAAATGTTATTTAGGCATTTTACGAATAGGCCATGTCTTGCCTGCCGATATGGGCTTAAAATTTATGGCAACGGCAACATTCCAATCGATCACATTCCAGAAACATCCACTCTCAAGATAAATCAAATTCATTATTTTTGTTTTGCGCAATCATGTCATAAGAACATCTAAATCATCTATATTTTGTGTTATTGTCTATCCATGATCAATATTTTCATACTAAATATCCACAGTACAATGTTAGTCAGATGCATTGTGCAAAAAATAGTGATTTTGATTATCTTGAGAGTGGATGTTTCTGGATTAATTTACGGGAATTAAACATTAAATTCCTTCCATTTGGCATATAAATTCTTGACAAAGTGAGATTTGAAAACCATGTTATATTGTGAATTTTTGTGTGGATGGGATCAGTTTGTTATCGCAGCATGGTCGACACGAGGTCCTAGGAAGTCGTATGAGGTGGCCGGAACTCTCCTTCATGCTCGAGAGAAGTTCCCGCCTATGTGCGGCCTCAGCTAGGTCCTAGGAGGTCGTATGAGGTGGCCGGAACTCTCCTTCATGCTCGAGAGAAGTTCCCGCCTATGTGCGGCCTCAGCTAGGTCGCGGAAATTTTTTTCAGGATGTTGAAGATTTTCTGCGAGTAAAATTTGGTCGGCATGGGTCTTTTTCACTCGCAGTGCAGTGGAGTGGGTCGCTATTTACTTACAGGCACTCGAGGGCAGCCGTAGTCAGGGGCGGAAAACCGGGGGGGGGGGGGGGGGGCAGAGGGGACACGCCCCCCCCCCCGTGTTTTGAGAGGTGGGGGATATCCCACCCAAGTTTTTGTAATCCCGATTTTAAAATCGCCGTTTTTAGCGCTGGATTGTGCCTCCGAAGCCGCACGCGTGTGCGTGTGCGTGTACATGCGCGCGTGGCCACCAAAAAATTGTGTCCCCCGTCCCCTCCATGTTTTGATAGTGAGTTCCGTTCTTGGCCGTAGCCAATCACCTTGCAGACCGGCCATTTTGATTGGCTCATTGGAGTTTCACGACCTAGGAAGACCTACCGGCAGGTAAAATGCCCGCTAAACTTTATTAAACTTCTTAAAAGTGTCTCCACTCCTTCTCCCCCTCCCTTTCTCTCCACTTCCCCTTCCCTTCTGTCCCCCTTCTGTCCCCCTTCTGTCTCCCTTCTCCCCCCCCCCCCACGCTCTCTAAAGGACTTACCATACTCTGTGGCAGCCGTTTACCTTCCTCTTCATCGAGCAGACAGTGCTCCTCCTCTTTCCCTGGCCCCCACCTTCGCGATGTGTGTGTGTTTGTGTTTGTGTGTGTGTGCGCGCGCGGTCGGTCGATGCAGCTCGCTGTTCAGTCGATCCAGCTCGCGGTTTCAACGCGGCCGCTCGATCCAGCTCGAGGCTTTCCAGGAGAGTGCCCTCGAGCTTGAAGGTCGAAGGCACTCTTCTAGACATGCGGATTAGGTCGCCCAAGTGGGACAGGCCCTTCAGGCTATTAAAAAAATTTAGCCTTTTCTTAAGAAGTGGATAATGTTTAGATCAAGTAATTGAATTTAGATGAATTTAAACAGATGTCTCTGAAGAAGAAATGCAAAATTGTCAATCCTAATGCCCAGCAAAAGAGACTGATTTAGACAGCATTTGCAGAGATTATCCGAATTTGGACTACTCCAAATGTGATGATCTACAGGACATTCTTAATGGGAAAGTAGTGGACAGAAAGGCATGTCATGCGTGGTTTGAAGAGCAAAAACTTGTAGTTTATAATGCCAAAATTGAAAAGTTGAGGAATAACAAGGTGTACAAAGTTGCTTATTGGTTACAATCTGAGGAGTATGATGATGCTACCGATCACTAAATGCCAATGTACCAGCTCTGATCTTCTCGATAAAGACTTGGCCTTTTGCTAGAAATTGTAATTTCTTTACCTGTCTGTTACAGACTTACAGCATATAATACAATAATATTAAAGTTCTGATCTTGAGAATATCACATTTTTGAATTTTCAAGGCATTCTCGGTGTTTATTTACTATTTCCGTCACAACGGTCAATTTTGTAATTAGCTACAATTAGGTAACTAACTAATTATATGCTTTAATTTCAGGTCATCCAAGTAAGATGTTTCATATTTGTTTCAGAATGCTTCAATCTGTAATAATCTATAATTTGGCTTCCCAATTGCCTAGAGTCTGCACATTTTCAGTGACACATTTTCAGATCACTTCATAATCTCACACCATTTAAAGAAAATAACATGTTTCTTGATTTATTCTGCGAAAGTGGTCGATTTTACACGTTCCACATATTCTATTTGCCATGCTATTCTTCCCCATTCGTTTGATTTGTCTACATTTTATTTTTTAAAAAAAACTTATGTGCAACACTTCTCAATTTACATCGCAAACCAACTAATTCACGTTTTAATGACTCATTTGTCAGCTGTGCCTTCAGTTATCTACAATAAGTTGCAGAATTTCCTAAACCCTTTGGTGCTTTAACTTTCTCATGCACAAACCGACCTTTTCATTAGTTTTGCTTTTGTTTGTCACTACTATCACCTTGTGTGCGCTGCTGTGAAGTGCCTTGGGGCATTTCGCAACGATAAAGGGGGACATTTAAATGCGAATTATTATTGTAGATGAAAAGATCTTCACCACCTGATCGACGGGGGAGAGGAAACTAACTAAACCGACACCAATTCCTTATGAGATTAAGTTAGAGGAACTGGTGGTGGGCTGCAGGGAGGGATGGAGAAGGCAAGGCGATACCTTAATGGGCTTGGTGTCCTCGGTGAGGGCCTTGCCGTGCATGTCCTCCATGGCCCTGCAGGCCTGCGACGATCGGCTGAATTTCACGTAGGCGATGCCTTTATGGTCTTTGGACTGCTTGTCCCGCACCACCCAAATGTCCTGGATCTCTCCGAAGAAAGAAAACTTCTCCCTGATCACCTCCTCCGACGTCGACTTGCTGATCACCAGGAAGAGTCGGCTGTTGGGAGGGTGATCGAGGTTCGCAACGGGACGGGAGCTACCGCTGTCCTCCATCGTTCAACACACCCGCAGCCACCGGCTTAACGTCGCACCTCTCGCCGCCCCTCGTCGGGCCGAAGCGCGGCCACCGTCTCCTGCAGAACTACTCGCCCCACACATCGCCCCCTAGCTCGGCATGCACCAACCGGACAATTCCACCCTTCAGTATCATTTACTCCTGCTGACTGACTGCAGTCCAGTTTGCACCTTCAAATCGAAGACGTGGTAAATCATTATCATTTTCTAGGTTCACGTGAAAATATATTCGATTTTCTTTGGATCCCTGTTTAAATTGCTGTGTTCCCTCCTGCATATATATATATATATATATATATATATATCCATAACACAGCGAAACAGTTCAAGGAGCCATGGGATGTTTTCGCCTGTCTCCACACGTGTGTATAATTTTAGAAATGTATCTTCCAATTTTATCGCGTGGAGGTTTTCCACACTGCCAATCTGATTCCAGCAACTTACCGTCAAGTCGTTTAAAATGAGCACGGGTTAGTGCTTAAGTAATAAACAGCAACACAATCATGGTCTTGGCATATGTCGCTGAGGCTGGTAACACTCTTTGGAATATGCCAGACTGGCAGATTTTGTTGGCCAATGCAACTGGCTTTTTTGAGGCATTAATAAAGTGTTTTTGATCTGGGCAGTGCATATCTGTGGTTTAGGATATAGGATAAAGAGGGCGATGATAGAACAGACACAAGGCACAGAACCTCCTGGGCTATGGTTGAGTTCTATTCCTGAGAACTATTCATAACATAAGGTCTGAAATGCTGCCCAATGCATGACCAAAGTCTGAAATGCTGTGTGTGTGTGTGTGTGTGTGTATATATATATATATGAGCACAGGCAACCAAAGGCAATATGTAGTTAAACCATGGCATTTAGATCAATAATTTGGATTTTGCCATGAACTGTTTCCAAGCAGCAGAAGATGCCTGCAGTCACATAGTAGCTGGCAAATCCATACTCCTGGTCTCCCTAAAGGCAGTATATAAGTCTAGCGTTTGTAACTTGCATATGGAATATTAATAATATACAATTATAGGCATTACACATCAGCATTGATGTACAGAAGGATCTAAGTCCATAAGGGTCTAAGTCCATAAATTTCTGAAAGTGGCAACAAAAGTACATAAAGAGTGGTAAAGAAGGCATATGGTATACGGCAGAACTCAGACAGCTCCGACGGTCTGAAGAGGAGGCCTACAGGAGCGAGGATGCAGACCTCTACAGGCACGCCAAGTACAAACTGAGAAGAGGAATCAGAACTGCCACGGAAAGGTACACTGAGAAGTTGAGGAGCAAGTTCTCGGCTAGTGACTCTTATAACCATATAACAATTACAGCACGGAAACAGGCCATCTCGGCCCTACAAGTCCATGCCGAACAACTTTTTTTCCCCTTAGTCCCACCTGCCTGCACTCATACCATAACCCTCCATTCCCTTCTCATCCATATGCCTATCCAATTTATTTTTAAATGATTCTTCTTCTTCAGTTTGGAAGGGCTTACAAGAAATTACCAGCTACAAGAGGAAAGCCCCCCGCTCTTTGGATAATCGTCAGCTGACCAACGACCAGATTGAGTTTTACTGCAGGTTTGAAAATCAGAAACGTAACCCTGGTACCCCCTACCCTCCCTCCCCAACCAACACAGCCAGACCCAAGTCTGCAAAGAATGGACCCTGCACCCTCTCCTTCCCATTCACCACTTCACACCTAAAGGCTGGAGAAAAGACTGGACCATTTCCCACCACAACCAACACTCCACACCCACTCACAGCCTGACCTCAATCTGCAAACACTGGGCCCTTCTATACTCACCCCCCTTTCACACCCTCACACCCTCTCACACTCACTCACACCCTCCTTGCTGAACAACATCACTTTATCAATAATAAAAATAGAGGAGGTGGAGAGTCATTTCAGAAGACAGAAAAGCCGGAAATCTCCAGGACCTGACAATGTTTCCCCCTCTAGACAATAGATAATAGGCACAGGAGTAGGCCATTCGGCCCTTCAAGCCAGCACCGCCATTCAATATGATTATGGCTGATCATTCCCAATCAGTACCTCGTTCCTGCCTTCTCCCCATATTCCCTGACTCTGCTATTTTTAAGAGCCCTATCTAGCTCTCTCTTGAAAGCAATCAGAGACCCCGCCTCCACCGCCTTCTGATTCTCTCAAGCTCTGTGCGAAACAACTGGCACCGGTCTATACAGACTTTTTTAACCAGTCCCTGCAAACATGTACTGTCCCTGCCTGCTTCAAAGTCTCCACTATTGTCCCTGTACCCAAAAAGACACGGATAACTTGTCTTAATGACTACAGGCCTGTCGCACTGACCTCTGTAGTCATTGTAGCGGCAGATTTTTCATATCTTTCAGGTAATTAGCACCCTAGCCACTAATTGGATGAGAATGGATAAGGGGAATATCTTCGGTACGCATGCAAGCTGCCTCAGAGACCTTCAGAGCTTCTCCATTCATAAAGCTTCAGCACACAGTCTTTTAATGAATATTTTCTTTATTGTAGATAGAAAACAGTAAGATACATCCAAGGTTTTTCCGACTTGTTACATCAATCTTCTTCGAACTCCAGCTCATTACTTCAGATATTAGAAAGCTCCTCGTATCTCCGTAACAATGACATGCCTTGACATGCTTGACATGGTCGAAGGATTAACCTTCTCCATCGTCTCTTCAAAACGAATCTAAAAACGAAACTTCTGCGCAAGCAGTTAAGCTGCAAACATGCCCAAAGACACGTCATAAATCCCACCCACATTATAACAGGCAGTCTAAAATTTAAAGGCACATGCCATCCACAATGGCATGCAAAACAGGCCAAATGGCCACTACAGTCATGAAGACACTTGAAAGGCTTGTGCTGGCCAAGCTAAAAAATATCACGATCCCCCTGCTGGACCCTATGCAGTTTGCATATCGGGCCAATAGATCTGTGGATGATGCAGTCAACCTGAGCCTGCACTTCATCCTACAACACCTAGACCGCCAGGGGACCTATGCGAGGATCCTGTTTGTTGATTTTAGCTCTGCATTCAGCACCATTGTGCCAGAGCTACTACACTCCAAACTTTCCGAGTTGACTGTGCCTGAACCCCTCTGTCGGTGGATCACCAGCTTCCTGACAGACAGGAAGCAGCAAGTGAGGCTGGGAAAGGACATCTCGGTCCCGCAAATGCTTAGCATAGGAGCACCGCAAGGCTGCGTACTCTCTCCTCTTCTCTACTCTCTCCACACCAACGACTGCACCTCCACAGACACCTCTGTCAAGCTTCTCAAGTTTGCGTACGACACAACCCTGATTGGACTGATCCAGGATGGGGAGGAATCTGCCTACAGACAGGAAGAATCACAGCTGGCGTCCTGGTGCCATCGCAACAACCTAGAGCTCAATGCTCTTAAGACAGTGGAATTGACTGTAGACTTTTGGAGAGCTCTCCCTCCCCTCAACCCACTCACCATCAACAACACCACACTCACATCTCTGGAGTCTTTTAAGTTCCTGGGAACCATCATCTCCAAGGACCTTAAGTCGAGGGCTACCATCGACTCCAGAGTAAAAAAGGCACAACAGAGGATGTACTTCCTACGGCAGCTGAGGAAGCATAATCTGCCACAGGCAATGATGGTCCAATTCTACACGGCCATCGTTGAGTCTGTTCTCACCTTCTCCATCATGGTCTGGTTTGGCTCAGCCACCAAGCATGACACCTGGAGGTTGCAGCGAATCGTCCAATCAGCTAGAAGGTTATTGGCTGTAACCTTCCCTCCATTGATGAACTGTACACTGCAAGGGCCAGGAAGCGAGCGACAAGATCATCTCTGACCTCTCTCACCCTGGCCACAAACTCTTTGAATCACTTCCCTCTGGAAAGCGACTCCGGACTGTCAAAGCTGCCACAGCCAGTCATAAAAACAGTTTTTATTCACGAGTAGTTGTTCCACTCAACAGGCAAAAATCTGTAGCCTCTCTTTGATCTGGTATTTTGTTGGTTCACATGCTTGATCAATGGTGTTTTATCATTAATGTTTTATTATTATTAATGTTTTTATGTTTTTCTGAGTCATTCGTATCTGCCACTGTATGTCATGTTGTTACTTGTGGGCGGAGCACAAAGGCAAATTCCTTGTATGTGAATACTTAGCCAATAAACGTACTTACTTAAAATGTGATCCGTTGGGTCCCTGTCAGACGGGAGGCATGGTCCCCCAACACAACCCGTTCCCCCAACATGATATTCGCCCACTCATCCATAGCACCCAAGGGAGGCCTGGTCCCCCAACGCAACCGGTCTCCAACATTACATTCCACCACTCACCCATTCCCCCAATGCAAACCGTTCCCTCAACGCAATATTCTACCACTCACCCATAGCCCCCAACTGTGCAGGTCGGCTCTCCCTCATATTAAACTTTAAAAAAATGCAATTCCACTTCCATTTTTTAATTCTTTAATGTGATGTAAATGTCACCGACAACGCCATCTTTCGTTATCCAAATCTAATCATTAAATTTTTAATTTAGAGAGCAATTAAAAGGCTTTGCAATCACATATGTGCTGGGCTAGGCTGGCAGATTCTTCCCCTGAAGGACATTTGTTGCCAAGGACTCAAGGTCCTGGGATAGCAACATTGTAGCCGATAGGGCGGGGGGTGGTGATGTCACTCGCAACGCGATCAAGACAAAGGGGGCAGAGGAGGTGGGGCGGGAGAGGAGGGGGGTAGAGGAAGGGCAGCGAGGAAGGGTGTCGAGGAGGGGGAGATGGGGGGGTTGAAAGGGTTACGTCTTTTGAATATTGGGGGGGAGGGAGAGGTGGAGGGGACGTCACTCGCAGCGCGCAGATCCAAGACGGCAGCACGCAGTGCCATTGTGACATCATCAGCCAAAGCCAGACGTTTTTTTTCAATATTTCTTCAGATTTGTGAACATTTTGATTAATAACTCGAGAAATAAAGCAGGAATTGTTCAGAAGACGATTTTGGAGTCCACGGGATAAATCTCTACCGGTATAAGTATTTTACCTGTTAGCGCGCTGTTTTTTTGAGAAGATGTGATTATACACACACACACACATCCAAGATCAGAGTTTTATAATTATAGAGATATCGATGGATGAAGTCGATCCCATAAATTGGTGGGTGGGAATGCTAACCTTTTTTTTTTTAATCCGAAGAGAGAAAACAGTAAACCGCACACTGACATTAGTAATGGAAAAAATGTTATAAATGTTATAAGCTATTGTCAAACTTGGGATTACATGACATTTGGAATATATCAATTGAAAATCAATTGAAAATTGGCAGACAGGTAGGAAACAGGCAGTACGAATAAATGTATTTAGCGACAGGAGATAACTAATGGTGTTCATCAAGGATCATCAAGGATCAGTGTTACAACAATTCACCATTATATATCAGTGATTTGAAATGAGGTAATCAAATTTGTTATTTCAAAGATTGCGGTTGATACTTGGGGTGGGATTGCAAATTACGTGGAGTATGCAGAGGCTTCAAGTTCCTTTAGATAAATTAAATAGTATTATGTTGGTAAATGTGAAGATGTATTTTGTAAATAATACTTTGCGGAGTGTTAATGTACACAAAAATCGGTGTTCTGGTCAGTCATTGAAAGCAAACATATAGGTGCAGCAAGATAGCAATTAGCATGTTGGGCTTCACTGCAAGAGGGTTTGAGTACAAGCACAAAAATGTGTAATTGTACTTTTAAATTATGCAGGTCTTGATGATATCTCACCTGCATTTTGGGGCTAATTGTAGTGGGGGGGGGGGGAGAGTGAAAGCTGGAAAAGAGGTGGGGACAGTGCAGAGCTAGGTAAATAAGGAGGGTGGACACAAATGAGGGTTTGATTGGAAGATGATAGGACAAAGGTTTGAGATGAAAAGGAGGCAAATAGATAAGGGGAGGTGTGAAATGTAAAGCCACAGGGTGATGGGGAAATTAATAGATGAAGGGGAAATGAAGATGGGGCGAGTAGAAGGGTCAGACAGTTGGTGAAATTGCTGCAGTTTTACAGGCCTTTGTTTTGGAAGATTAGATCATATGGCCACCAGCATGAACTAACTGCCTGGATACAGAATTGGCTTCATGGAAAGGTAGAGGTGGTGGAAGGTTGTTTTTCAAACTGGTGTGCCTCAAGCATTGGTGCTGGGCCCATTGCCATTTGTTGTTTATATCAACGATTTAGATGAGAACGTGCAAGGCATGATTAGTAAGTTTGCAGTTGACACAAAAGTAGGTGGTATTGTAGACAGTGAAGATGATTATCAAAAAATACAGCAGGATCTTGATCAGTTGGGCAAGTGTGTTGAAGATTAACTAATGGAATTTAATGCAGATAAATGTGAGGTATTGCATTTATGAAGTCAAACCAGGCAGGACCTTCAAAGTGAATGATATGGCCCTGGGGAATGTTGTAGAGCAGAGGGATCAGGGATTTAGTAGTATAGGGGCATCACAGGTAGAGATGGTAAAGAAGGCTTTTTGGTACATTGGCCTACATCAGTCAGGGTATTGAATTGGGGCATTATGTTACAATTGTACAAACGCTGCTGGGGCCACATTTGGAATATTATAGGAAGGATGTTGTTCAGTTGAAAAGAGTGCAGAGAAGATTTATGAGGATGTTGCCAGGACTCGAGGCCCTGAGCTAGAAGGAGAGATTGGGCAAGCTGGGACTTTATTCCTTAGAGCACAGGAGGCTAAGGGGTGATCTTATAGAGGTGCATACAATCATGAGGTGAATTGATAGGGCGAATGCAATGTCTTGCCCTGGATGGGGGAACAAAGAACCAGAGGACATTGGATAAAGGAGAGGGAAGAGATTTAATAGGAACCTGAGGGGGCATTTTTTTTAATGAAATGAGCTGCCAGAGGAGGTAGTTGAGGTAGGTACTCTCACAACTTCTTTGAAAGAATTGGGTGTCAATTAAACTTTTTATGCTTTATCTGATTACAGGACAAAATTTTGGCTACTTATCTGGATAGGGCATAAAATCATGAGGGTGAATTGATAGGGATGAATGCAATGTTTGCCCTGGATAGGGGGAACAAAGAACCAGAGGACATTGGCTTGATGGACCAAATGAGGGGGCAAATGGACTAGCTTAGAGTTGAGGGGACATCTTGGTCGGCATAGACGAGTTGAGGTGATGGGGCTGAAGGGCCAGTCTTAGGAAAGGGAGGGTGGAAAGACGTTACCAAAAATTGGAGATTTCAGTGTTCATACCTTTGGGTATTAAATGACAGAGCAGGATCGAAGGCCTTCTGCTCCGATGTTTATGCTTATACATCTGATATGAGCTCCAGGCGGTTTGCTGCTCACTGGAAGCAAGTGGCTGAGAGCAAAGATACTAGAGGAGCATCCTTTGGTTGAGAGCACCAGTGATCCTCCCATTGTGACGCGGGCGGGGGGCGCTGTTGCCCCGGGTTTCCCTCGCGGGCGGGCGCCGGCTGCCACGTGTCGGGGTGGGTCGCGCCCAACGGCTGTGCCGCGTGTGTGGCGGCGAAGGCAGAGGCCGAGGCGGCCGCAACGGAGCCGCCGGCTGTCCGTCCGTCCGACCGCCGGTCAGTACATCCAACCGCGCCGCTTTCACTCCCGCTCCCGCGGCTCGGAAACTTTTCTCCTGTGCAGTCTTGTCCGGGTGGATGATTTGTTTCCACCCCGCGGGTCCCGGGACCCGCCACACACTGGTGGGGAGGGAGGAAGCCGTTGGGCGGGGTGGATGGTGTACGGGAACAAACGTTGGCATCAATGATAACATCGTGCACCTTCGGCTACTGTCGGTTTGAGGGAAAGAGCTTTTGACGTTCTCCTTTCTCCATTTACACGGCTTTCGGCGAATGAAGACCGGGTTCTCGCTGTTACCCCCGATGCCCTTTCTCCAAAAGAAGGAGTTTTGGGATCAAGGATTCTACAGGGTCGATCTTTTTTTTTCCTTTGCGAATATTCTCGAATCCTTTCTCCTGTTAATTCCCTGTGACAGTGCTCAGGGAGTATCGGTCTCTGCAATCACTGCCAAGCCGATGAACAAGGTGGACTTCCCATCAGAGCTGACCAAATGTAATTGGGGGCCTCACTGTTGGCTTGAGAGAGGACACTGATGCAGGTCTTCCAAATATAGATTTAAAAACACTTGAGAGAAGTCACCAATGTTGCCCCTGCAGGATCTTCCAAATCTACTCAAGCAGATTTCAAAAGACTTGAGATAAGCCATCGATACTGTCCCTGCAAAATCTTCCAGATCTACTCAAGTAGATTTCAAAACACTTGAGAGAAGCCACCAATGGTTGTCTCTTCCAGACCTACTCAAGCAAACCACAGGCACATACATTCAAACAGAAAAAATATATACATCATTTTTGCATAAATTACACATAATATGTCTAAAAGAAAGACTGCAAAAAAAACAAGATATTAGTACAAAACTTAATTGTAAAACAACAAGTCTATGGTAGTGCAAAAGGAGGACCATCGTGTTCTGTTGTGATAGGATTTGTGTTATGCAGGTTCCAGAACCTGATAGTTATAGGAAAGTAACTGTTCAAGACCCTGGTGGTGTGGGACTTCAGGCTCCTGCCCTATGGTAGCAGCGCAAAGAGGGCACGATGCGGGGGATCCATGGTGATAGATGCTGCCTTCTTGAGGAAGTGTCTCATGTGAATGCTTTAATTAGAGGGAAGGCCTGTGATAGACCAGGCTGAGGTCGCCACTCTGTGCATCCTCTTGTGTTCCTGTACCTTTGAATTGCCACACCAGGCTACAAGGTAACAAGTCGGGTTGCTTTCTACAATACATCTGCAGAAGATTGTTAGAGGATTCAGAGGTGCAGCTAATCGTTTAAACTTCTAAGAAAGACGAGGCGCAGGTGCAGTTTCTTATGATTGCTGTGCCCAAGGGAGGTCATCCATGATGTTCATGCCCAGGAATTTGAAACAGCAAACTCTCGCCATCAGTGACCCACCAAAAAAAAACTGGCACACGATCTGCCAACTTCCCCTTTCAACGATTAATAATTTGGTCTTTTCGATGTTGAGATAGTTGTTGCGGCAACATTCAACCAGGTGTTCTATCTCTCTCCTGTACGATGAATCATCACCACCAGTAATTCAGCCAACCACATTCGTCAGTGAATTTATAGATGGCATTGGTGCTTAGCCACATAGTCTTAGATGTAAAGAGAGTAGAGCAGGAGGCTAAACACTTAGCCTTGAGGCGCACCTGTGTTGACGATCAGCGAGGAGGAGATGTTGTTGCTGATTCACACTGATTGAGGATGGAAATTTGCCGAAGGTTGCATTCTCTTTCAGTAGCAACCTTTTTCCTTCTAGGAGCTGGACATCTTGTGTTAAAGTATTATTGATGAAACCATGGTAAGTTGACAGATTGTATTTTGTAGATGGTACACAGTATAGCCACAGTGCACTGGCAGTGGAGGGAGTGAATATTAATGTTTCCGGGTGCAGTTTAAAAGACTCTGTTTTTTCTCAGCGGCTGTTGTACTCTTAAGTGTTGTTGCAGCCGCACTCATCCAGGTAAGAGAATAGTTTTCTATCATATTTCTGGTGAAAAGTCTTTTACACCAGATTTTTCCAGCCACACTATTTAGTTTGTGCCTCTGAGGATATTGCCACTCCCTTTGATTCTGTCAATTATTTAGTTTTTTTAGTTTAGTTTAGAGATACGGCATGGTAACAGGCCCTTCAGCCCACTGAGTCCACACTGTCCAATCCCCGCACATTAACATTACTCTACACATTACTCTACACGCACTAGAGAAAATGTTCAATTTATACCAACCCAATTAAGCTACAAACCTGTCCGTCTTTGGAGTGTGGGAGGAAATCGAAGATATCGGAAAAAACCCTTGCGGTCACAGGAAGAACGTACAACTCTGTACAGACAGCACCCGTAGTCGGGATCGAACCCGGGTCTCTGGCACTGCAAGCGCCGTAAGGCAGCAACTCTACCGCTGCACCACTCTGCCGCAGTTATTATGGGGTTGTTATGTTTAGTTGTAAAAGAATGGTTAAGAGACCTTTGTATTAATTTGCTCTTAGATCTCCTCGTATTAGCAAGTAAGGTGGAGTTCAAATGGCATCCCACAGATTGTCCTAAGAGAATGATGCTATCCAAAAACTGCAAGCAACTCCACAACTCCCCTTAAACATTCCAAAACAGGGCAACGACTAAGTGCTGCCCTTATGTTTTGTCCTCTTACTATCTGTAAAGGAGTTAAGTCTGACACACTGTAACTTTACTGAGTCTTTAATAAAGGCACATGTCAAACACGTCCCAGTACTGACTGCATCTAGTCTTCAGGCGTACTGTGGAACCAAGGGAGGAGCAAGGGGAAGATATCACAGTTATACTGAGATGACTGGGCATGGTTAGTGGTATTGAGGTTAAGGTAGCTACATTATAGGTTGCATGCATAAACCATCTACATCCTTTCCCTTAGAAATCTAAAATTGAAGTTATAACAGTGGCAGTGTGATTATACAACACATGCAAATTTAAACGAAATCACCGTAGCGGACAGGAGTTTTGACAACCCGACCCGAGCGTGTGCGTATAGCACCATCACCCTCCCCACCAGATAGAAGAGGAGGCGGAGCAGTAGCAGCCGGGAAGGAGAAAGTCGGCGAAGACCCAACCGGGAATGCGGGAGGTGACCCAAGCACATGGTGATCCAGGAGGAGCAGCGGGGGAGAAGGAGGAGAAAGAGAACGAGCGAGGAGATCATCTGCCCGAAAACCGGGAAGCGCAGAGGGGAGGAGAACCCAACCGAACACTGGTGGGGATAACGACAGGGTCGAAACGCAGGAGGAGCGAGGGATCCGGGGGAGAAGGCTCGTTAAGGCCAACAGGTGCTGGCGGCTCCGGCGGTAGACAGTTCCATCAAAGATACAATACAATACAAAATTTATTATCGCCCCAGTGAGACTCAAACGAAATGTTGTTTCCACAGCCATACAAACAACGACACTGTCTTACAGACATACGGATTAAATTCACACAAACATCCATCACAGTGAAGCCACTGTGAGGAAGGCAAGAGGGAGGTCCAAGCCCCAGGGGCGATGATAAGTCCCAGCGAAGGCCGCTGACCGGGGCAGGTTGGAACCCCCACGGGCATGGGGAGCTGTGGGGTAATGTACTGTCCCGGTCCGGGTTGTTAACGTGACAGTCGCGTTGAGCTCCGGGAACGCAGACCCGCGAGCTCCCGATGGAGGCTGCGTTGCTGGAGCCTCCGAGCCCCAGGAGGCGAGTCACAGCAGCGAGTCACCGCCGCTCCCCACGCTCCGAGGCCGGCCACCCCCGACGATGGTGAGTCCGCAGATCCGCAGCTCCGCAGTCTCCGGGACTGGAGCCCCCGGGTCGTTCAGGTTGGAGGCTGCTCCACGGTGCTAGGCCCCAACGACAGCCGAGACCCGACAGGGAAAAAGTCGGGTCTCCCGGACAGGGAAGAGATTTAAACAGCCCCCCACATTTACACCATCTAACAAAAAAGTCAGGCTGTAGGGGCCGCTGCAACGGGTGAGTCGCGCCGCCAACACCAGGTAAGATCTCGGGGAAGTGTCCACACCAACAACGGTTGCGAGTCGGGAGAATCCGGTGGCTGTCTGCATGCAGACGACCTGGCCAGGCAGTAGTGTTGAGAGCGGGCGGCAGGACTTGTCGTGAGAGCGGCGCTGTACCTCATGCTTGTGAGCAATCCGTTGCTGAACGGCGGCAAGCTGGAGGACCTTAGGCACCAGGGATTGTTGGGCGATCGACATCGGTGGGCGAAGCACGCGGGACATCAGACGCTGGGCAGGGGATCGCATGGTAGGGTCCCGTGAGATGGTGCGAAGGTTTAGTAGACCCAGGTAGAAGTCACCATTGGAGAGACGAGACTGCTCGAGCAAATTCTTGGCACTGCGGACAGCTCGCTCGGCCAGGCCGTTGCTCTGCGGGTATTCGGGGCTGCTGGTATAGTGAGTGAAGTTCCACTTCACAGCGAAAGCCTGGAATTCTGCACTGGTGAACTGACGGCCGTTGTCGGTCTGCAAGCGGACCGGGGACCCAAAGGTAGCAAAGTGTCTGTGCAGCTTACTGATAACCATTTCAGAGGTGAGAGCAGGGAGAAGCTCCACTTCGAACCAGTTGGAGTATGAATCAACCAACACCAGGTAGTGCTTGTCTCGCCGTTCGAATATGTCAGCAACCAGCGAGGTCCAGGGCATGGCAGGCGCAGGCTGCTGCAGAAGTGGCTGGCGCTGCTGATGTGGGGCAAGAGTGTTGCAATCAGGACAGGAGGCTACTCGGGCTTTAATGTACTTGGCCATGCCGGGCCAATAGTATTGTTCTTGGGCATGTGAGACGGTGGCATCGGCTCCGGGATGCCCCATGTGGACAGCGTTGTAGTACAAGTCATATAGGGAGGCAGGGACGACCACCTTGTGACCCTTCATGATGATGCCGTCCCGGAGCACAAGCTCGTCATGGACCAGAAAGAAAGGGTGGGCACCCGCAGGCAGTGAGGTGCGTCTGCTGGGCCACCCCCGCTGGATGACAGCTGCGAGCTGTTGCAGGTCGGGGTCGTTGGCGGTGTGCTCAACCAGGCACTGCAGCTGCTTAGAGGGAACAAAGTTGACATTGAGTACCTGCAGATCCTCCTGCTCGTAGGGGTGCCTGTCACAGGAGGACCGGGGGGGCCCGGGACAGCGCGTCAGCCACATGCATCTCGGTGCCTCTCTTGTACACGATCAGAAAGTCGAACCGCTGGAGCTGTAACATCATGCGCTGGAGTCTAGCTGGAGCGATATGGATAGGCTTATTGAGGATGGTCACCAAGGGTTGATGATCCGTCTCGACGGTGAACCTGGTACCGAAAAGGAAGTCCTTGAACTTGGAGCAGGCGAATACAACCGCAAGAAGCTCCTTCTCGATTTGTGCATAGCACTGCTCAGTGTATGTCATGGTACGCGAGGCATAAGTAGTGGGCTGCAGCGAGCCGTCATCATGGAGTTGCAGGCAGGCAGCACCGAGTCCGAAGCGGGAAGCATCACACGTAATTACAATTGGACGTTGCAGATCAAAAAACTTGAGAGTCGGTGTGCTAATCAGCTTTGTTTTGAGAAGGTCGAAAGCCTGCTGGTGTTGGGGAAACCAGGACCAGGCAATGTCTTTTTTCATCAGTTGCCTCAGGGGTGCGCTCAACTCGCTGAGGTCGGGGATGAACTTTCCCAAATTGTTGACCATGCCCAGGAAACGCTGCAGGCTGGTCACGTCGGTCGGGGCAGGCAGCTCGGAGATAGCGTTGGTCTTATGTGGATCAGGTTTCAGCCCGTGGGCTATGAAGATGTGGCCAACATAGGGTACTTCAGCTACACGGAACTTGCACTTTGACGGGTTAAGTTTTAAGTTGATCTGGCGAGCGCGGTCTAGAACACGTCGGAGGTTGTTGTCGTGCTCAGCAGTATCTTTCCCATAAACCAGGATGTCATCCACGATAATGGCACACGGCAGACCGGCAAACAGTTGCTCCATGGAGCATTGAAACACTTCGCTAGCAGAGTTGATGCCGAATGGCACCCACAAAAATTTGAATCTTCTGAAGAGGGTGCCAAAAGTGGTTAAGTCTGAGGAGTGTTTGTCTAGAGGTATTTGCCAGAATGAGCTCCTGGCATCAAGCACAGAGAACACCGTGGCCTGACCGACCTGGGCAGCAACATCTTCTACAGTCCTCATGGGGTAATGAGGACGTCTTATTGCCAGATTTAAGTTTTTGGGGTTGATGCACACCCGTATCTCGTTCTTACCCTTCTTCATGGTGGCGACCATGGTGGAGAGCCACTCGGTGGGTTAGCTGACAGCTTCAAGCACTCCCATGTCAACCATGTTCTTCAGCATGGCTTCGACCTTGCCCTTCATGGCAAATGACACCCTGTGTGGAGCACTGACCACTGGTACAACCGACGGGTCAGTTGCGATCTTGTATACTAGGGGCAGCTTACCCAGATCATCATCGAATAGGTCAGGGTACTCAGAGAGTGGATTCAGCATCACCCGCACTTCGTGGACAGTACGGTCAAAGGACACCAGCCGAGATCCTGACACGCCTGATTGCTCAACAGAGTCACACAGTCACAGTCAAGAATGAAAAACAACAGGTCACGCGAAGATTTCTTCAGCACACAGTGGAAGGTGGCCCTCCCCACAGGTTTTAGCTCCTCTCCCCCATAAGCACGCAATATGGAGCGATCAGCAGTTAACAGCTCATTATTCCTTATCTTCCTGAACAGGGATGTTGACATAACATTCACCTTCGCCCCCGTGTCCAGCTTAGCAATGAAGGATTTGTTGTTGACAGTGACAAGCACATAAGGATCGGGGAGGCGAGATTGATTATGAAGGAGAGAATAAACACTGGCATCTCCCATGGAAATACTGGGCTCAGAGTCAAGGGCAGTGTCGACAGAAGACTGGGAACCGAATTTGTTATCAACTTGTTGAAGGTTGTTTAAAACTTGTCTGGGAACTGGAGGAACGTTCCCACGGGAGCGACAGGCAGCTGAGAAATGGTTCATCTTCTTACAGAAATTACAAGCTTTACCAAATGCTGGGCACTGCGACTGCATAGAGTGGACATAATTGCAGTTGGGGCACTTCTTGACAAGCGGGACCCGAGCGGCATAAGTCAGCCGCGGTGCAGGGCGAACGTTGTCTTGCTTGCGACGGGGCATAGCAACACCAGTCAGATTAATAGCCCGATTGTCAGATCCCCTCTGCCCATGTAGCGGGGCAACCACCTCAGCTATTTGGCATGCATGCATAGCCTCAGTCAGGGTGAGATCCGGTCTTCGCAGCAGCTCCGCTCGTAGCTTCTGATCTAGCATGCCAGTGAGCAAAATATCTCTGGTGAGCTGATCACGCATGTTCTCGAAACAGCACCGTTGAGCAAGGTAGCGCAGGTCAGCGATAAAACATTCAACAGGTTCATCAGGCTGCTGTTTCCTTGTAAAGAATCTAGCCCGCTCCAATATACGGTTGGAGGGCAAGTCACAAATCTCCGCAAACATGCGTAAGAGACATACCGGGTCGTTGGCAGATTCCGCCGGCTCGACGACCTGGCCATTGCCATCCAGGACCGCTGGATTGTAAGTGAAAGCCTGAGCACGCTTCATAGCATCGGGACCGGCAGGGTTCTGCAGGAGTGAGGCTTTGACCGCATCGGGATCGGTTCGGTGCACGATGTTGATGAAGAGGTTGTAGTCCATCACGAAAGTAGCCCATCGCTCCGCAATGTCAGTGTTAAAGACAAGGGTAGAGGGCTTGCGGCACGAGAATGCCATGGTAAATAGGGAATTAAACACTAGTAAAACTAGGAGCAAATAAAACCCGATAAACAGGAGGCGTGCGTTTAACTTACTGACACCATGTAAAGGAGTTAAGTCTGACACACTGTAACTTTACTGAGTCTTTAATAAAGGCACATGTCAAACACGTCCCAGTACTGACTGCATCTAGTCTTCAGGCGTACTGGAACCAAGGGAGGAGCAAGGGGAAGATATCACAGTTATACTGAGATGACTGGGCGTGGTTAGTGGTATTGAGGTAGCTACATTATAGGTTGCATGCATAAACCATCTACACTATCCAAAAATAATTTACCATTTCCAATGTAGATAGTTTCCTATCGTTTTAAAGGACTATAGTTTTCAGACTCAGTCGAACAACTGAAAGTATGGTGAATATGCATTATATTGTCACAAGTAACATTCAGTGTTAGGGAAACAAATAATGTGGGAGTTTAGTTTAAAGTTACTTCCACATGATTTACAAAAACCTACAATCTTAAGTAGCTATTTCTAATTCAGCTTCTCTATCGAAAGTTTTTTTTTTTTTTTTTTTTTTTTAATTTTATTTTTATTAGAAGTACGGTAAATTACAATACTACACAACACATATCTTAATACATTTTTTGTACCGCTTCATTTTTTTTGAGCTTTAAGAAAAAGGTAGAAGTAAGGAAAGTAAAGAAAGTGCGCGAGAGTCGTGAAGTGCAAGAGTGTTGGGAAAAGAAAGCCCCTTAGAAAAGAACTTAGAGAAGGAAGTAAAGTGAGAAAATAGATCCTAGAAAAGAAAGAAAAAGAAAATAGGAACAATCGCTCTATTATAACATTAAACTCCGCAGAAAGGGGACTACCAACCAAGTCTGTTTTTGTTGTTTTACCTCCCGTTACCAGGTCCTGATACCACTTATTTATTTAGTTCTCTATCGAAAGTTGATGTATACTGGAAATGTCTGTCAAGTATAAATAGGTATGAGACCGAGATATGATGCCTCGTTTTGCTTTGTGAAATTGAAATGCATGGATGTAAGGGAAAGAAAAATCAGCCTCACTAAATTAGATTATGATTTGTCTAGGTAACTAACAAATCTATTTTTCTGATTAGCATGTGAATAATAAAACGTTCATTAAAAAAATAATATTTTATTTACAATTTACAGAAAGACATGTTAAAATTAATTTAAAAATTTGACAGAAAATTTCTGTAATTCATGTGAAATGTCTAATGTTTCCCACTTTGTCACATTAGTATCTAAATGGCTGATCCAGAGAAAGGAAAGAAAATCTTTGTGCAAAAATGTGCTGTGTGCCACACCATTGAAAAGGGTGGAAAACATATGGTTGGACCTAATCTCTGGGGTCTTTTTGGACGTAAAACTGGATCTGCTGCAGGATATACCTACACTGAAGCAAACAAGAATAAAGGTACTGCAATTTTGACTGCAACTTTACTGCATACATTTTGTTATTACTTGTCCCCAATCTAAATTATCCGTTTATATGCAGGGATTACATGGGGAGAGAATACCTTAATGGAATATTTGGAGAATCCTAAAAGCTACATTCCTGGAACAAAAATGCTGTTTGCTGGTCTCAAGAAGAAAACTGAACGCTCTGACCTAATTGCTTATTTAAAAAAAGCAGCATCATCATGAATAAATCCTTTAATAAAATGTTTAATTTAATTTTGAAATGCATTTTATCTGGGCAGTCATCTGAAAATTTAGAGAGACGTTAATAACTACGATAAATTACCTGCTTATCGCATTCAATGTTAATTTGTCACTTGATATTAACTACTGTAATGGAAATTATTTGACCAATACAAGCTTTCAACTTCCAAAATAACGTTAGATACTTTTGAAAATGTATTAGTGTATAAAATATATTAGCACAATCACATTCAGTTTAGGCCATATGTTCCCTTGGATTTACAAACAAATTGCCTTGTTTTGAAGTGTAGTCAAGAATTATCTATTGAATTATTGCTAAGAACCGTTGTTTCTTAAACAATAAAATCAGTGCACTCCTGTAGCATTCTTCACATCTACCAACATCTGAGTGTAAGAGGGAATAAAAAAAAAATTCAATACAGCAATTTAAGAATGTTCAAAAATAATTGGTTCCCTTTAATTTCCTCTTAGTTGAGCAATACATCAAGAAATGTATACTTAACTAAAACTCTCATCTTGTCCTCTTCCAGTTTGCGTTGTTTTAAATTTGTGCAAAAACGGTACCCGATAGCGCTACGATATTTCGCCACCTTATTCACCGTTCTCCTGTGCTCCAAGGAGACCATTTTATGTCCGATCGGTGGAATATTACAAAAGTTATGAAGGTTTAAAAATCCTAAGATCAGCAGATTGGTCTTCTCTCCTGTCTGTCACCAGGAAGGCAACGCCCCTTCTGGCACCCGCTGTCAATCACCGGGACGAGGAGAATAAAGCATTGAATGCCGGGCTGAGTCCAGAAACTGTGAGTCCAGAAGCCGTGAGTAGTGAGTCCAGAAGCCGTGAGTCATTGAGTAGTGAGTCCAAAAGCCGTGAGTAGTGAGTCTGGAAGCCGTGAGTCAGTGAGTAGTGAGTCCAGAATCCGTGAGTAGTGAGTCACATACACATATGAGATGTGCAGTGAAATGAAAGTGGCAATGCTCGCGGACTTTTGTGCAAAAGACAACAACAAAACAACCAAACAAATTATAAACACAATCATAACACACATATTCTTTTACATAATAAATAATAGAAGGAAAACCGTCTGTAGAGTTAGTCCCTGGTGAGATAGGCGTTTACAGTCCGAATTGCCTCTGGGAAGAAACTCCTTCTCAACCTCTCCGTTCTCACTGCATGGCAACGGAGACGTTTGCCTGACCGTAGCGGCTGGAACAGTCCGTTGCAGGGGTGGAGAGAGTCTCTCATGCCCGTTTGCTCTGGAGCTTGCACCTCCTGTTGTATAGTTTCCTGCAGGGGGGTGAGTGAAGTTCCCATAGTGCCGACGGCCGAACGCACTACTCTCTGCAACCTCTTGTCCTTGGGCAGAGCAATTCCCGAACCAGATGTAATGTGGGGGGGATTGATGCTTTCCACGGCCGCTAGCGTAGAAGCACTGTAGGACCCTCGCCGACACTCTGAATTTCCTCAATTGCCTGAGGTGGTAAAGGCGCTGCCTTGCCTTACTCACCAGTGCTGAGGCGTGCGATGACCATGTCATATCCTCGGAGATGTGGACTCCCAGATATTTAAAACAGTTCACCCTATCCACAGGATCCCCATTTATACTCAATGGAGTGTACGTCCTCGGATGATGTGCCCTCCTAAAGTCCATGATCAGCTCCTTCGTTTTTTTGATGTTCAAAAGGAGGCGGTTCTCCTGGCACCAGAGTGCTAGTGAGTCCAGAATCCGTGAGTAGTGAGTCCAGAAGCTGTGAGTCAATGAGTAGCGAGCCCTTAAGCCGTGAGTCAGTGAGTAGCGAGTCCAGAAGCCGTGAGTCAGTGAGTGAGTCTAGAAGCTGTGAGTCCAGAACCAGCCGGCCCGGTGTGCAGAGGCAGCCCGGTGTGCGGAGACGGCACGGTGTGTGGAGCCTGGCCGACTACGACGACGACTGCTGCAACCTCGAGATCTTGGGGAAGTGAGGAGTGAGTGTGGGGGGGATTGAGGGGGCCGGGCTCTAGCGAGACACATCACCCTCGCCGACACACCCCCAACCCCTCCCCTCGCAACCCCCCCCAGCAGCAGGCTGCAGCAGTGCTCCCTCCCACTGGCCCCAGTCAGGCCGTCCCCCTCCCCCGACTACGGAAGCTGCAGGTCTAAACCAAGAGGTCCATTTGGCCCACAATGTGCGAACTAGCCCTCTGGAAGCCAGTCTATTTGGCCAACAACGCTCATACTAGCCCTCCAGAAAGCACCCTCCACTGGCCCATGCCAGAAGCCCACCCCCTCCCGCGTTTGAAGGATGCTCCGACCCCCGCCTGCAGCCGTCCCCGTCCCCAGCTGCAGGACGCTTCCACCCCCACCTGAAGCCGTCCCTGTCCTCAGCTGCAGGATGCTCCCCACCGGCCCCCCCTTCTGAAGCCGGTGGGGAGCGGCAGTGGAAGGCGATGGCAGCGGAAGGCCACCGCAGCGGCAGGCAGTGGCAAGCCAGAGTCGCGGTCACTGCAGTGGTAAGCCAAGGCAGCACTCCCTTACCACCCTCCCCCATCGGCCCCCGACAACCCCCGCCTGAAGCCGTCCCCCTCCCCTTGCTGCAAGACTCTTTCTCCCACCCACCAGCCCCCGACAGCCCCCGCCTGAAGCTGTGCCCCTCCCCGGCTGCAGGATGCTCCCCCTCCCCCACCGACTCCGACAGCCCCCGCCTGAAGCCATCCCCCTCCCTCGGCTGTGTAGGATGCTCCCCTCACCAGCCCCTGCCTGAAGCTGTGCCCCTCCCCGGCTGCAGGATGCTCCCCCGACAGCCCACGCCTGAAGCCGTCCCTCTCAGGATGCTCTCCTCTCTGCCCCCCCCCCCCCACACACTGGCTCTTGCCTGGAGCCGTCCCCCTCCCTCGGCTGTAGGATGCTCCCCCCCCCCCCCCCCCCCCCCCCCCCCACCAGCCCCAGCTTGAAGTCGTCCCTGTCCCCAGCTGCAGGATGCTCCCCACCTACCCCCTCCTGAAGCCGGTGAGGAGAGGCAGTGGCAGGCCATGGCAGCAGAACTCTACTACTACGTAAGTCAACATTACTACGCTGATGTGTTCAAGAAGGAACTGCAGATGCTGGAAGATCGAAGGTACACAAAAATGCTGGAGAAACTCAGCGGGCGCAGCAGCATCTATGGAGCGAAGGAAATAGGTAACGTTTCGGGCCGAAACCCTTATTACTACGCTGATGTTCCCCGATTTTACACATGGAACAATAAGAGATGGCAAAGAAGGAAGGTTGGGAAGAGAGTGGAAGATCTTCCAGGTCTTTTTGAAGCCAATGTTCTGGGATGAGTGTATACCATGTCCCCAAGATGTGATGACCTCTACTACTTGAGACTGCTTCTCCATCACGTAAAAAAGCCAGTATCCTTCGATTCATTGAAGACACATGATGGAGAAATTCATCCTTCCTTCAAAGACGTCTGCAGACAAAGAGGTTTGTTGCAGACTGACGACCATTGGCAACAAACAATGTAAGATGCTGAGAAGACAAGACTCCCCAGTGCAATGAGAGATTTAGAAACAAAGAAAATAGGTGAAGAAGTAGGCCATTCGGCCCTTCGAGCCTGCACCGCCATTCATCCAACTGATCATCCAACTCAGTATTCTGTACCTGCCTTCTCTCCATACCCCCTGATCCCTTTAGCCACAAGGGCCACATCTAACTCCCTCGTAAATATAGCCAATGAACTGGCCTCAACTACCTTCTGTGGCAGAGAATTCCACAGATTCACCACTGTGTGAAAAATGTTTTTCTCATCACGGTCCTAAAAGACTTCCCCTTATCCTCAAACTGTGACACCTTGTTCTGGACTCCCCCAACATTGGGAACAATCTACCTGCATCTAGCCTGTCCAATCCCTTAAGAATTTTGTAAGTTTCTATAAGATCCCCCCTCAATCTAAATTCTAGTGAGTACAAGCCAAGTCTATCCAGTCTTTCTTCATATGAAAGTCTTGCCATCCCAGGAATCAGTCTGGTGAACCTTCTCTGTACTCTCTCTATGACAAGAATGTCTTTCCTCAGATTAGGAGACCAAAACTGTACACAATACTCCAGGTGTGGTCTCACCAATGCCCTGTACAACTGCAGTAGAACCTCCCTGCTCCTATACTCAAATCCTTTTGCTATGAATGCTAACATACCATTCACTTTCTTCACTGCCTGCTGCACCTGTATGCCTACTTTCAATGACTGGTGTACCATGACACCCAGGTCTCGTTGCATCTCCCCTTTTCCTAATCAGCCACCATTCAGATAATATCCTAATCGGCCACCATTCAGATAATAATGTGTTTTTCTTTTATTTGTTTGTTTTGCTGACGAATACTTGACAATTATGGGATCACTTCAAGAATTCAGTGTCTGAAGATTACCTTGAAAAAGAACGGAGAACAATGAGTGATCCTAATATAATGATTGAAGAGAAGCATCATGATCAGGCTCTGTTGTATATTCAAGACAAGCTTGAGAATTACAACAAAACAATGGAATGCTTTCATTTGCCTTGACCAAGAAATGGAAAGATGCACCTTGATGATGACAATCCAGAATTGCTGCAGGAATTGTAATACGATAGAACTGAACAAGAACAATTTGTTGAGGAGAATGAGCTTCTCCTGAATGCTGAGCAGAGAGCAGTGTACGACCAGGTGTGCAATGCAAGCTTCCTTCAATGTTTTTCATTGATTTGCCAAGAGGAACGGGAAAAACATTTATCACCAATTTGATCCTCTCAAGTTAGAGGTCAAGGTGATGTGGCTATTGCTGTAGCATCCTCTGGGATAGCAGCTACATTCATGCCTGGTGGAAGAACTCCGCATTCTTGATTCCATATACCCATCCAAGTGACCGAGGATACACACTGCAACATTGACAGGAACTCTAACAGTGCACGTTTGATGAGTCATTGTTTGAGCTGAATTCCCAATGATTAGGAGAGAGAGCTTTGAAGTGGCGGACAGAACTCTTCAAGATGTACGCAGCAACACTAAGCCTTTTGGCGGCATTCTTACCATTTGTTGTGGCAATTTTCAACAACTCCTTCCTGTAGTGAAATGATGCTGATGTTGAAAATTCCTGCATCAAGAAATCCTACTTGTGGGCACTTTTCACAAAGTTTCAATTGCACACAAATATGCGATTGATAGAGGGAGAAGGCGACTATTCTCAATTTTTGTTGAAAGTTGGAGAAGACGACATTAAAAAAAATGAAGATTGTTACGACTCCCGAATGCAGGTACTTCAGAGTCGCGTAACATAATTCAAAAACCAGGTTCAAGTTCAAAAATAGTTTTAATTATTCAATGGAACACAAAACCCAAACCTGTTTCAAACAACCCAGTCAGGGATATGGATGGGCTAACAAACAATTAAACAATGCTCCAGCCAGCCACGTGATGGGCCGTCGAACCAGAGACTCTAAAACCTGCCTAAAGAGATATAACCCTGAAACAAAATACCCGAAAACACTAAGGTCAGCCCTTATCCGTCCCAATTCAATATTTGTTAACAAGTAATGGTGAAAGTACACAAAGTTCTATGCCATGTGGCCAGGCCTTCCTCAGCTCACACCAGCAGGCTGCTCACAAGTCAGGGTCTACGAAGAAGAGAGAGAATCCTGGGATTTAAGCTTCAGATGAGTCACCCGTCACCTGACGCAGCTTGGCCAATCGGGTACAGGAGCCTTTAACCCCTTGATTCCAGACTCACAGCCACGAGGCCTATACTCAGGAGAGAAACAGAGAAAGGTAAGTACATAGCATTCACCGGGGGGGGGACAAAGATGATGAAATTAATATGCCGCAAGACATGGTTCTATCAGCAAAAACACTGGAGCATTGTATTCATTTCATCTATCCCGCATTTGACAATCCTGCAGAATTATTCTCTGACAATTGTATCTGGCTTCCGCACAACGATACGATGAGAAGGATCAATTCTACATGTATCATACGCTTCCCTGGAATCATTAAAGAGTACTTTTCTTTCAATGCTGTCACTAAGGGAACTAATGCTACTCGCTTCCCAACAGAATTCCTCGATTCACTCGAGATCTCTGGATTAGCATCATACAAATTGGAGTTGAAAAAAGGATCTCCAATGTTAGTGACAAACTTGGAACCCTCAAAGCTATGCAATGGAATGAGGATGATTGTGGAAAAGCTACACAATCATCTGATCGTTGCAAGAATCAACATGGGATCCTTCAAAGATGACATTGTTCTCATTCCTAGGATAATGCTCAAACTTGACATTCCCCTCAAAGCTATAGCTATGACGATCCATAAAGGCAAATGAGGATGATTGTGGAAAAGCTAGGGGTCTGAAGAAAATGTCGACTTTTTTTGTCTCGACCAAGAATGTTGTCATTAAACGCGTGCCTCTGCTGATTTTCTTCAAGTTGGCCAGTGACCATAAAGGCTGCTGACGCAGGGCTCTGCTTGAAAACCGCAGACATTGTCGCCGCCTGCTGGCCAGCCACCATAACTCAGTGCTAGGGGTCTGAAGCATTTTGTCGCCTCCTGCTGACCATAAAGGCTGCTGACGCATGGCTCTGCTTGAAAAACGCCGACATTTTTCCCAACCGGGGTCTGACGCACGTTCGGGGACCAGACCCAACAGGTCTGCACTTGGTCTAGTATACTATTAAAACTCTGTGTGGGTGTGTGTGTGTGTTTAGTTGTGGGTGTCATATTTGGCCTTTGATTCCTTGGTCCGCCAAAACCACACGCAAAAACTCCGAGATTTTTTCCATTTCGCTAGCGAACTCATTTTTATATTCACTGATGCACTCTTCAAAACTTTTGGACATTTTTATGTACATATTTTATAATAAAATCCCTCCCCCCACTCACTCATTTTGTCGCCTCCTGCTGCCCAGCGACCATAATGGCTGCTGACGCCTGGCTCTGCTCGAAAAACGCCGACATTTTTCCCAACTGACGCCCGGCTCTGTCACCCTGCCTCAAGCCAAACATCAGATGTGGGCGAAAAGCAGCTGGGAAACAATCAGCGTGACAGAGTCATCGTGTCAGAAGCGCCGAGGATGCGAGGCCTCACAGTCTCTGATGGGGCCGCTTTCACACACTTTACCCTCCATTTCGCTAGCTAATTCACTTTTACATTCACTGATGCACTCCTCAAAACATTTTGACTTTTTTATGTACCCATTTTTTAATAAAATCCCCCCCCCCGTACTCGGGGTCTGAAGCACGTTCGGGGACCAGACCCAATGGGTCTGCACTTGGTCTAGTATACTTTTAAAACTCTGTGTGTTTGTTTGTGGGTGTATGTCAGATTAGATTTTCAGATTAGATTTTTGGCCTTTGATTCGTTGGTCCGCCAAAACCACATGCAAAAACTCTGAGATTTTTTCCATTTCATTAGCGATTTCACTTTTACATTCGCATATTCACTCCTCATTACATTTAGACATTTTTCTGTACACATTTTTAATAAAATGTTCCCCCCCCCCCCCCCCCCCCCCCCCTCCATTAACTCATTTTTTCGCCTCCTGCTGGCCAGCCACCATAACGGCTGCTGCTGCCCGGTTCTCATCCAAAAACGCCGCCATTTTTCACATTTCGCTAGCGATTTTCGCTGCTGCCGCCCGGCGCTCCTCCACTTCCCCCTCGGCTCTCCTCCACTTCCCCATACGCAGCGTTTCGACATCGTACACAGTGTCTCGACATCGTATGCAGCACCTTGACGTCATACGCAGCGTCTTCACGGCGTACGCCTAGCGAGTGGCGTTGCGCGAAGACATCAGACCGCCCCCCCCTTGCAACTGCGCGTTGCGGGAACAGACCCAACGGGTCTGCACTTGGTCTAGCAACATTTAAATTGTTGTTATGTAATGCCTGCATGTTCTACGTTACAATGGGACCCCATCAGGGGGGGGGGGGAGCGTCACAATGGGAACCCGTCAGCCGCTCCTGTGCAGCTGGGGGCTATGGGTGAGTGGTGGAATATGGTGTCGGGGGACCAGGCCTCCTGTGTGAGAATGGGACCCAACAGGTCCCACTTAGTCTAGTGTAATTATATAGACAAGGAAATAGGTCTGAGATTGTGTCAATGAAAACATATTTTTGGAATAAGCCATAAGGATATGCACACCTTAACACTGGGCTTACAGCATTGTTACATAGTTGCAACAAGCTGCTGACTTGTGGAGAGGTGGGAGTGGGAATCTTTCAATGGATTATACTTGGAAAGAAAAGAGCAGAGATACCACTTATTTAACACTACCCTACTTTATCCCACCCCTACTAGCCAACACTTGACCTGCTGCTACCTTCACACCACCCCTAGAATCTCACATCTTGTGGTTGCACATCACACAAACTAAACTGTATAAGATCAGGATTGAATCTAGGTTTCTGGAACTGTGAGGCAGTATTGTTATGGGCCTGTTCCACTTAGGCGATTTTTTGAGCGACCACAGGCGACTGCCGCAAAAATGTCAACATGTTGCAAATTTTTTGTCGACAGTGGTGCCAATTTTTGCTGTTGTAGGTTGACGTAGGTTGTCGCCAGGTGTCGTAGGTGCATTCCAGTAAAACTAGTCCCTGGCAGTCACCTAAAGAGTCGCCAAAGCGAGACAGGCCTTTTAATGCCTGTGCCTCCATTTGTTGATATCATTGGCAAGCTTCACCTTCCATCAGCACCTGCACCATCACACTCTTCAAGGTGCTTCATGTACCTCACCATTATAGTTGCTTATTTTCACAATCACAATCACAATAATACTTCATTAGCCAAATATGTTTTGCAACAAACGCGGAATTTCATTTGCCAAGTCAGTCATACATTTTTTGTTGTTTGTTATATAATGGGAGAAATATGACAGAAAACAGCTTCAAATTCCAATCCAGGAACTGAATTGGTCTGATTTAACAAAGGAGAACTGCTGAAATCACGCCATCTATCATTAATTCCTTTGAGTAAACTTAAAAAATAAAAAAGGTTTCAGTTTAATGACGTTTTAATTGGTTCTGTTGAGAAGTAATTGACTTAACACATAATTGACTTAACACATGTTTTTCTCAAACGACCTGTTGGATATCTCCAGTATTTTTTGTGTTTATTAGTAATTTATAACATACATGGTTTATTTTTGCTATGTGATCGTCTTTTCCACACTGATTTCTGATTTCTTTGGGATATTTGTTAGAGTCATAGACTGAAAATCATAAAGCAAGGAAATGTAATATGTAGCTCAAGAACAGCATCCATTCCAACATCAAATACACATTTACACTAACTCTCCTCTTCCACACCCCCTCCCCATGCATCCCCATTAACTTTCACCCCCTCTGCCACACACCTATGCTCAGGGCGATTTTATAATAGTAAATGTCTTTGATATGAGGTAGGATAATAGAGCATCAAGGGAAACTCAAGAGTTCCACAGGGAGAAAGTTCAAACTCCACATAGATAAAACTCAAGGTCAGGATTGTATCTGGGTATCTGAGACAATAAGGCAGTATCATTAACCATTTGCATTACGAGAACTAATCAACAAAATACTCACTACTCTCGAATAATTATGCAGTAATGCTATTCAATTCTTCAGTTAGTCAGTCGCATTATCTTTATACTTATAAAACTCTGATCTTGGATGTGTGTGGGTGTGTGTATAATCATACTGCTCAAAAAAAAAAACGATGCCCTGACGGTAACATTTTTACATATTCCTGTAGAGATTTATCCGGTGAAGTCAAAAATTGGTTTAGCTGAAAATTTTGAGCTTTTATTTCTTGAGTTATTTATGAAAATGTTCACAAATCTTTGAAAATAAACGAGATGGTGACGTCACAATGGCTCTGCTCCGCTGTATTCCACACGCTGCAAGTGACATCACCCTCCAACCCCTCTACTCCTCCTTGCCCCCCCCCCCCCCGGTTTTTCACTGTGTTCCATGTGCTGCAAGTGATGTCGCCCCCTGATTCCCGTGAGCCTCCCGGCTCATCTTTCCAGAACATTCGCAATGGTCATTCTCACTTTGTGAACCAAATGTGAACAAAGTTTAATGCTGACTGCCACATCTTTAAAGATAAGAGTCCGATTGAACTTCATTTTTTTGCTTTAAATTCGAAATTTTGAATGCATTAACGTTGCTTTAAGGACATCCATGTTTAAGCGTTTTTTTGTCATTACTGTTTCAATAATTATTTATCCCCCCCCTCTTCTGTGTCTCTGCCCCCTCTCCCTCTAATCCATTCCCTCACCAGACAAGCCTGTGAGTTGGGAGTTATGCATGAGTGGATAGGGCGGGGTTGGGGTAAAAGCAGAGAATAATATTAATATAATATCAAGGGGGGTGGTTAGTGTGTGTGTGACGCTGCAGACTGCCCCCCCCCCTCCGGGCAACCGAGGGGACGGGACCCAACGGGTCCTTACCTAGTTGCCTTTAAAATTATGCATAATTTCAGAGCTGCCCTTTTATTTTAATATTGTATTTACTTTCTTATTTGCTGTAATTTAATCTCTAGTGCCCTTTTGGTATTTTGGATATAAATTATTTCCCACAATCTACATTTTGAAGTTCATTTATCTATTTCATTGCGCATTCAATTGATGTAAGTGGGTTGATGGGTGAGTGAGAGGAAAAGATCTACAGAGAAGTACAGTGGTACAGAGAAATAAGGAGAAGGCAAATGGGGCAGGGAAATGGCTTGGAATCAAAGAACTGAATAGTTGCATCCTGCATTGTAATAAGACACCCTACCAGGACAGAATCCACAGTGTGATTCTGGGAGTAGCTCTTTAGTCACTAGTTGAAGGGGATCTCGACAATGTCTTTCTCAGTGGCAGACTGCAGGGAGTCCGTTTTTGTCTGTGTGATCACAGAGAAATTCACCAGACAGCGTCTTTATATTTACAATTTCATTTCCCCATTCTACAGCGATTTTCATCGTTTCTGTCATTTGTTTGCTGACCACCAATCACATCATTACCCTTGTGCATTTCTTGCTGCCTGGTTTCATGTGCCCTTGCCTGTCCTAATACCTTCCAGTGCATAAACACATTTATGTGTTTATGCAATGGCTGCAAATATATGGAAGGTAGAAGGCTGCTGATTTTCAACGTCGGGGATTGTAATAGCCTTTAGAGGATGACCTGGAGTAAGTATTGGGCCTTGACACCTCATGCATGGGTTGTGCCTTCTCACCATAATCAACAGCAGTCCGATTCATAGGCAATGATTCATAGGCAATTGGTAGAGTAGTAAGTCTTGATATCTATCATATCGAGATGATTACCAGATCCATTCTGATGGAGCCACTGCCTCGCCAGCCTTCGCAACGTGATGTAGGATAGATTACTAAATTGTCATGACACTGCACAAGATTTTTTTGAAGCGTGGTTTTCAATGCCAGTTTTCAATATGAGCTTTCACTGCAGCAGTACGATGTCAGGTGTCTTCTCTGCTGAAATAAAAGAAGACATATCCATAAGATGCTGCATGATTATTGTATCTATACATTTGCAAAGGAATTGGTCACAAATTCCATGCTCAAAAGAATGGACTTCAAGTTCTGGGTATAGTCCTGCACAGTATTGGTGGTCATTCATTCTCATTGAGAATGCATGTATGCGGTCTGGCAGGCCAGCCAATCCACCAGGCATTTCAATGCCATTTCCTGTATGCTTGCCAAGAAAATCCTCATTTAAGTTCTCTAACAAAAGAGACACTAATCACTTCCAGCAGAACTCATGAAATCTCTCAGGAGAACTGGTACTGGAGATACCTCTTCTTTCTGCTTTGTCAGCAAGCTATTGTTGCTGGATGATTCATTGCATGCATACACTAAATCTGCGTATACAATAAGTAATGTCAGATTCTAATTGGTGGTTGTGACTTGGATTAAGTGATGTAGAGATTCTGCTCCTCATGTTCACACTATTCAACAATGCCCTCCATGGGAAAATGGAAGGATAAATACATAAAGATAAAGCTATAGCAAGGGGAATTGGGTTGTTTGGGCCAAGAGTTTGCAGTTTGGAAGTGAGAATTGGGATGGGAGGAGGATGGAGTGTACTATTCAAATGGTATGTTAGCTTTCATAGCAAAAGGATTTGAGAATAGGAGCAGGGAGGTTCTACTGCAGTTGTAGAGGGTCTTGGTGAGACCACACCTGGCGTATTGCGTACAGTTTTGGTCTCCAAATCTGAGGAAGGACATTATTGCCATAGAGGGAGTGCAGAGAAGGTTCACCAGACTGGTTCCTGGGATGTCATGAAAGAAAGACTGGATAGACTTGGTTTATACTCTCTAGAATTTAGGAGATTGAGAGGGGATCTTATATAAACTTACAAAATTCTTAAGGGGTTGGACAGGCTAGATGCAGGAAGATTGCTCCCGATGTTGGGGAAGTCCAGGACAAGGGGTCACAGCTTAAGGATAAGGGGGAAATCCTTTAAAACCGAGATGAGAAAGAACTTTTTTCACACAGAGAGTGGCAAGTCTCTGGAACTCTCTGCCACAGAGGGTAGTTGAGGCCAGTTCATTGGCTATATTTAAGAGGGAGTTAGATGTGGCCCTTGTGGCTAAGGGGATCAGAGGGTATGGAGAGAAGGCAGGTACAGGATACTGAGTTGGATGATCAGCCATGATCATATTGAATGGCGGTGCAGGCTCGAAGGGCCAAATGGCCTACTACTGCACCTAATTTCTATGTTTCTATTCTTCTCAATAATCTCAGCCGTGCCATGAGTTATGGATTCTTAATATGCCTAGTGTTCTGTTCCCCAGTGTTTAAGATAAATCATACACATCACCTAAAGGCTTGTTTGTGCTGATGTTGGCTTTGAGCCATCTTGATCATCAAAGAGTGAGAGGAAAGTGCTTTAGGAATGTTATCCAAAGTGCCCGTGATGGATGAATTGTTGGTAGTACATGCGAGCTGTAAAATGCTGTTGTGAGGCCTGGGGCAATAGTGTGAAAATGTGCTGCAGTCGGTAAGAAACAGCATTTGAAAATAAATTCATTGACCTTTACCACATATACAAGTTCATTGAATTTTTTGTTGCAGTACATCCAAATCCTGGAAGAAGCAAGGATGGGGATGGGAATAGTGATCCATGACTGAAAATATCTACTCAATAAGCCAATGTTAGTTGAATCTTATTATTAAAAAGCTTCATCCAGTGACTTCTTGTGCTGTTCCTCATTGAACCTCCTAATGATGAGGAGAAACATATTCCTTAAAGAACGCTGACAATCAATGAAACACTCCTGTGGCCAACGAACAGTAGAAATTACCCCATGCACATGCCTGAAATCCCACAGTCTCACCTGAAATTCCGACAGTCTCTCCTGGAACACATTCCAAATCCACCAACTTTGTTTTTTTGCCGATAAACTAATGTCAGCTCATCTCACAAAAGAACAGCTTTTAGTTGACTAAACATCACCAAACACAAAGTGCTTACTGACAGAACTAATGGAGCCATAGGCTTTAATGTTCCAAGGAAAACATAGGCAACATTCACCTTCTTGAAGACAGGTCAGGGAAGTTGTGGCCAAGTTGAAGAGGAACAACCCAAGTTATTTTGATGGCTATCACCCAAATACTAAATTCCCTGTCTGAAAGATCCACTTCTGGTGGCATCACAACTATTTACCTTGAAAACCATTTGGATTTGCTGACCTTGACACTATTGTATCAGTTTCCCCAGCCGTACAAATATATCACAAAACTGCTGAGAGAAATAACCAGTTTAAGTCAATGAATGTCAGGCAAACAATATGTTGACTACTTGCTTAACAGAGCCAAGACATTTAATGGTAGACATTAAATATGTTCCTTATTTGTGACATCAACTCCCAACTGATAGGGTTTATTGTTTAGTCCCGGATTAACAAATTTGTCAACATCAATATTCATTGCCAAATCTGATATTCATACAAGATGTTTGCTGAGCAAATTTACATGAGATAATAGAAATATTTATTTGAAAAAAAACATGAATTACTCAAGCTTCATGTTATGTGACATGGCAATCTCATTTAACCATGGTTTTCCTTCCAAATCAGGAATTGCCAGAAGCATTATTGTAAACATTAATATGTCCTAATTGTTGTGTTTGAAAAATGCATGAATCTAATCTTTCTAATCACTCACACTTGAAGATTTTACTGAAATATTTACCAACTTTTGGATTGTTTTGGATCCAATCAAAGATCCCAGGGAAAACTTTAACCTGATTAATGATGAATGGGTTTTAAAGAGACTCAAATGTAAGAGGTACATTTTCCAGCATTTAATGCTCAATCCTGATGAGGGGAAGAATTGACACAAGCATAGGCTGCACCGGGGCTGCCTCCTGCACCCATGCAGACTTTGTTGATTTCATTAACTTCACCACTAACTTCCAACCTGCCATTAAATTCACCTGGACTATCTCTAGACACCTCCTTCTCCTCACTTGATCTCTTTGTCTTCTCCACAGGGCATAGATTATCGACTGATGTCTACCACAAATCCACCGCCTCTGTTATCGGGACTGTGAGCTGCTTAAGTGAGCAGCTTGCACATAAATACAACAGTTATACACTACTCTAATTTGATGCACTGCTTATGGAAACACACCTCAGTGTTTGAAACACTGACACTTTAATATTAGCTAAACCTAAATGCTGCTCTTAGTATGGTCTTCAACATTCATCGAAATGGGCAGACCCTCTGGTTTGATGCTGATTACCATCAGGGAGTCAGGGAGATACCAGGCAAGGATGTTAGTGATTATGAATACAGGAAATAAGATGTAATAATAGGAAATACTCATTAGGTCCCGGAGCATCCTGAGAAATAGCTGGAGATAATGTCCGTTGTGACATGTGAACTGAGTTGTAGAAATAAAAGGCTTTATTCATCAGGAGAGTCGGACATCATCTTTGAGATCCTCTCAGTAGAATCTCCAAGTTAGGAAAAAGTTAGGGAAGTGGAAGAGTGGAAAGAGGAGCAGGGTGGAAAATAGATAAGGATTGGGTAGGAAGAGGAAAGGTAGAGAAGTAGAAGAAAAAACTATGGGGAAGATAGGTAGAGGTAGGAATTCAAAATATGCTACCACCTATGCCCTATAACACCAATGCTCTGGGGTTCGCTCTTATTATAATTTCAGGAATAACCAAAACACAAGGCTATTTTTGCTACCAGCAGGAGCTATAACTAAAATCTGCTAGCTCAATCCGCAACTCAAAGCAAGTTAAGTTTGCCTCAGCAGACTGAATACAGATGCTCCGTAGAGCAGTCACGCAACTATGCACATGTAATGCCTGTCGCTGCCAATACATTTAAATATTATGTATTTGGTTGCATCCACACCGCTGCTGGAAATATGTAACATTTTAGTTTCCAACATATTGCAATATGGCCCTCTATCCACACAAAAGCAAGCAAAAGAGATGAGGTTTTACACAAATGTCACATCTGCAATCTTCTCCAACCCTGTAACACCGAGATGTTTGTGTTCTTCTGCCTCTCTCCTCGTTTTCCTCTCACAAAATTCCTTGTCCTCTTTCCTCATTCTGATTATCTCTCTCATTTCTCATGTGGCTCAACAGCAAATTTTATTTGAAATCATTCCTGTGAAGTTTCTTGGGAGGGAGTGGAGGAACAGGAGGGGAGGTTACAATGTATATCACCTTTTTCCAGTAAGATCAATTCATAAGCAACACCAGTACCCTTAATCGGGACTGGAGGCTTGAGTAATGAGGAAAGACTGGATAGGTTGGGACTATTTTTCCTGGAGTGAAGGAAGCTGAGGAGAAGCCATGCAGAGATTTGTTAAATAATAAGAGGCACAGATAAGATGGATTGCCACGTCTTCCCAGGGTAAGAGAGTCTAAGACTAGAAGGCATAGATTTAAGGTAATAGGGGAAAGATTTAGAGGCAGACCTTTTAACGTAGGTGGGTACTAGGACTGAGTACACTCAACACTCAAAACATTTGGAGAGGTATATGGATAGGAAAGGTTTAGTGGGATATGGGCCAAATGCAGGCAAATGGGACAAACTCACAAAGACACCTAGGTTGGCAAGGATGAGTTGGACCAACATCCTAATTTGCATGCTATTTGATCTCTTCCCCACTCACCAATATTCTGCTTTGACACTGGCATCACATTGTCAACTTTCTAAACAGTGCATAAGTAAAAGCCACTAAAAATGCACATTCCAATCACGTAAATTCAATTAGATTATGAATATCAAACTAATTACCTTTGTGCATTTGCTCACCGTTTGTTTTCCACATGTCTTCATTTCTAAGAGCTGCTTACCCATTGCCTGCAGCATGGGTTGTCGAGGGTGATAGCCCTTAATTGCAGTAGATTATAAATGTTTTTTGGAGTGTTACATCAAGTGGCTTGGGAACTAGATGGCCTGGTTTGATAATGTACTGTCTTAGCCAAATGAGCTAGGAATTTTTCAGAAGTTTGCACTGCTTTATTCAGTCTCACTGCTGAGTGAGAGACTGCGCTACAGCTTCAGTTCAGCAATGGCCAGGCGATGGGCTTATCTGCTGGCATTTATCCATAGATTTAGAAAAAAGAATGTTTTCCGTGCGTCAATGGAATATAATGCTGCACTTGCACTGTGTTAAATGGAATAGATTCAAAATAAGATTTTCCGTCATAGACAATCATGCTTTCTCTGCGGAACCAGTGTACGATTTATAAGATGCACAACAGCAACTCGTCAAGTCTTCCGACAACAGACTGGGTGCCACTTTGGTGTGATTAATAAAGGTTTGATTGGAAAATCCAGATGTGTCTGTGTGGAGTTTACATGTTTTTCCTGGGATTTTGTGGGTTCACTCTAGGTGATCCAGTCTCCTCCCACATGCCAAAGATGTGCAGATTGTGGGGAGTGTTATCCAAAGTTGGAGAATTTAATATTAATACCATTGGGTTGTATACCAAATAACCAAAATGCGAGGTGCTGTTTCTGCAGTGGAGTGCTTTGTTGTTGTTGTCCTGGGGGCGAAGAGCCTGTTTTCATGCTGCATCTCTCTATTATTCTAAATACCACACAAACCCACAACTGGAGACCGCCACCCGACCCGTGGAGCTGGAGACCGCCACCCGACCCGTGGAGCTGGAGAACGCCACCCGACCCGTGGAGCTGGGGAACGCCACCCACCCGTGGAGCTGGAGACCACCACCCACCCGTGGAGCTGGAGACCACCACCCGACCCGTGGAGCTGGAGAACACCCTGGAGCTGGAGACCGCCACCCGACCGGTGGAGCTGGAGAACACCCCGGAGCTGGAGAACGCCACCCGACCCATGGAGCTGGAGAACGCCACCCGACCCGTGGAGCTGGAGAACGCCACCCGACCCGTGGAGCTGGAGAACGCCACCCGACCCGTGGAGCTGGAGACCGCCACCCGACCCGTGGAGCTGGAGACCGCCACCTGGAGAACGTCACCCGACCCGTGGAGCTGGAGACCACCACCCGACCCGTGGAGCTGGAGAACGCCACCCGACCCGTGGAGCTGGAGACCGCCACCCGACCCGTGGAGCTGGAGAACGCCACCCGACCCGTGGAGCTGGAGACCACCACCCGACCCGTGGAGCTGGAGACCACCACCCGACCCGTGGAGCTGGAGAACGCCACCCGACCCGTGGAGCTGGAGACCGCCACCCGACCCGTGGAGCTGGAGACCGCCACCCGACCCGCTGGGCTGGAGAACGCCAGGTAAGCCCCGGGGCTGGAGACCATCAGCAGAGCCGCGGGGCTGAAGACCGCCTGCGGAGTAACGCAGACGCGGAGCAACGGAGCGGCAGAACACCAGCGCGCACCAAGCCAGCTCGGCCCACCAGAAGCACCAACAGACGGCGACGGGTACGAAAACACCGCCGGAGACGCAGAGGTGGGTTAAAGGCCAGGTTAGAGCTAGCCCCACACAGGGCAGTGATTCCTAGCCTTTTCCTCGCCAACGTGCGCTCACTGGCAAACAAAATGGATGAACTCCGGCTAAGAATCACCTCCCACAACCGGATCAAGGACTGCAACATCTTGATCTTCACTGAAACTTGGCTCAACACTGACGTTCCTGACAACGCCATCCAGCTATCAGGGCGTCATTTACTCCGAGCGGACAGGACATCAGACTCTGGTAAGACCAGAGGGGGGGTCTGTGCATTTATGTAAACAAAGCATGGTGCACGGACTCCACCATCATCGAGAGTCACTGCTCAGCTAACCTTGAGTTCCTCTTGGTTAGATGCAGACCGTTCTATCTGCCCAGAGAGTTCACCTCCACTGTTGTGACTGCAGCCTATATCCCTCCTGATGCTAATGCCAAGCTTGCAATGAAAGAGCTGCATACTGCCATTAGCAAACAACAGACGCACAACCCCGAGGCAGCCTTCATTGTTGCGGGAGACTTCAATCACTCCAACCTGAAGACTGTACTCCCCAAATTCCACCAACATGTATCCTTCCCCACTAGAGTAGACAAGACACTGGACAAAGTCTACACCAACATGGCTGAAGCTTACAAAGCCATCCCCCTCCCCCACCTTGGTCAGTCTGATCACGTCTCATTGTTCCTGCTCCCTAAGTACTCCCCACTCATCAGACGGGTTAATCCAACTGTGAGGACAGTTAAAGTCTGGTCAGAGGAAGCGGACTTCACACTTCAGCAGTGTTTTGGAAACACTGACTGGAAGGCGTTTGCAGCCCAGGCCACCCTTGACTCTCACACGGACATTGATTCCTATACATCCTCTGTTCTGGACTTTATAAACTCCACCATCAATAGTGTCACCTCCCTCAAACAGGTGACCATATACCCGAATCAGAAGCCATGGATGAACAGCGAGGTCAGGCTACTGCTGAAAGCACGGGACACCGCTTTCAGGTCAGGCGATGCTCGAGCCTACAGTTCATCCAGGGCTAACCTGAAGAGGGGCATCAGGAAGGCCAAGCACTGCCATAAGCTCAGGATTGAGGAGCACTTCAACAACAACTCCGACCCCCGACGCATGTGGCAAGGCATCCAGGCCATCACGGACTACAGACCCTCCAACATCACCCCCACATCCAGCGACGCCTCCTTCCTTGAGGAGCTTAATCACTTCTATGGCCGCTTCGACAGGGACAATCTAGAGACAGCCATCAAGGCTGTGCTACCTGCCGATCACCAACCCCTCACACTCACCCCCTACGACGTGTACGTGGCACTGAGTAGGACTAATGCACGTAAAGCTGCTGGCCCTGACGGCATCCCCGGGCGCATGCTCAGGGCCTGTGCTGCGCGGCTGACAGACGTCTGGACTGACATCTTCAACCTGTCACTTGCCCAAGCAGTTGTCCCCACTTGCCTTAAAACCACCTCCATCGTGCCAGTGCCAAAACACTCCACTGCGGCAAGCCTCAACGACTTCCGCCCAGTTGCACTTACCCCCATCATCACCAAGTGCTTCGAGAGGCTGGTCCTGGCACACCTCAAAAGCTGCCTACCCCCCACACTGGATCCCTATCAGTTTGCCTACCGCAAGAACAGGAGTACGGAGGATGCCATCTCAACGGCACTTCACTCCGCCCTCTCCCACCTCGACAACAGAGACACTTACGTAAGAATGCTGTTCATCGATTACAGCTCAGCATTCAACACCATTATACCATCAAAACTGATCACCAAACTCGGTAACCTGGACATCGACCCCTCCCTCTGCAACTGGATACTGGACTTTCTAACCAACAGACCCCAGTCTGTGAGGTTAGACAAGCACACCTCTTCAACCCTCACCCTGAACACCGGCGTTCCTCAGGGCTGTGTGCTGAGCCCCCTCCTCTACTCCCTCTTCACCTATGACTGCACACCTGTACATGGTACTAACACCATCATCAAGTATGCAGATGATACAACGGTGATTGGCCTCATCAGCAACAACGATGAGCTGGCCTACGATGAGCTGGCCTACAGGGAGGAGGTCCAGCACTTAGCAGCATGGTGCGCTGACAACAACCTGGCCCTTAACTCCAAGAAGACCAAGGAGCTCATTGTAGACTTCAGGAAGTCCAGAGGCGGCACGCACACCCCCATCCACATTAACGGGACGGAGGTGGAACATGTTTCTAGCTTCAGGTTCCTGGGAGTCAACATCTCCGATGACCTCTCTTGGACCCACAATACCTCTACTGTGATCAAGAAGGCTCATCAGCGTCTCTTCTTCCTGAGGAGACTGAAGAAGGTTCATCTGTCTCCTCAGATCCTGGTGAACTTCTACCGCTGCACCATCAAGAGCATCCTTACCAACTGCATCACAGTATGGTATGGCAACTGCTCTGTCTCCGACCGGAAGGCATTGCAGAGGGTGGTGAAAATTGCCCAACGCATCACTGGTTCCACGCTCCCCTCCATTGAGTCTGTCCAAAGCAAGCGCTGTCTGCGGGAGGCGCTACAGGTCTCTCCGTTGCCGAACCAGCAGGTCGAGGAACAGCTTCTTCCCGGCGGCTGTCACTCTACTCAACAACGTACCTCGGTGACTGCCAATCACCACCCACCCCCCGGACACTTATTATTATTTATTCAAATCGTTTGCTATGTCGCTCTTCAAGGGAGTTGCTAAATGCATTTCGTTGTCTCTGTACTGTACACTGACAATGACAATTAAAATTGAATCTGAATCTGAATCCACAAGCACTTTCTCCTAGATTGACAAGGAAGGACACACTTTGGAATACCATCACCAAATTTATTTCTGATCACACATCTGCACCTGAATATGCATCACTATTCCTTTACTGTTAATGGGTCAAAATCACAGAACCAGTCCTCACCCCCCCAAATCTTGCAGTTATGTTACTTTCACCAGACAAAAGACGACAGCCATTTATGTCTGTTCGCCAAAACCTACAGAAGTCCAATTATAAATTGTCAATAAAAATTACACAGATAACGTATAAATGAAAAACAATGTCCATTCAAACCATTTTGACTGCCAGCTAAGATATTTATCTATATTTGTCATGCACCCTGCTCTATCCCCCAGCACCGCCATTCAATATGATCATGGCTGAGCATCTAAAATGGCGAATGTGCAGGAGTGGGCGCCGTTTGTGTATGGCAGCTTGCCCGCAGACCGTCTCTTCACCTTTTTTTAAAATTTTAAGTCCTGTTAAAAAATGTTAGTTGGAGGTCATTTATGTGGTGGGTGGGGGTGGGGAAGGGGGAAACTATTTCTTAATCCCCTACCTGGTCTGAGAGGCAGCATCCCTTCTTCGCCCCGTCCTCGCGGCCTACCATCGAGAATGGAGCGGCATTTCCTGTCGGGACCGGCCGGGACTACAGCTTTGGCGGCGGCGCAGCGCTGGGACACCATCATGGAGCGGGCAATGCCTTACCGGGTCGCCGTGCGGTAAGCTCCGGAGCGCTGTGGCCGCCGACTCCCAACATCGCGGAGCTGGGGGTTGCGGGCGTCCGGCCGCGGGCGGCGCTGGATTTGGAGTGCCGCGGAGCCTGGGATCGTGTTCGCCGGGGTCGGAGCTCCAACCGGCGCGGCCTGAGGACTACGAGTGCCCCGGTCTCCGGGGAGGAGGCAGCCGCTCCAGGCTTTCCAAGCCGCTGAGGAATGTTTCACCCGACGCCGGAGTTCCATCTTCACGGCAAGAGGGCCCTGAAAATCATCGGACTGGCTGCAAGGCCACAAATGGGCCCCGACCTCGGGTGTTTCACAGAGGAAGAGGATTTAACTTTCTGGTGCCTTTCCCCACAGTGGACATTTTTGATTCTGCTGTGGGGGGACGTTTGTGTTGAACTCTATAATGTGTTGTGTCCATTTTCTTTATTTTTTTAAACCTTTTTCTATGGTTTGTATGGAAACTTATTATCTATTTTATGTAAAGCACTTTGGTGTCAATGCGAGTTGACTTAAAACGTGCTATATAAGTAAACTTACTTACTTACTAAAATTAGTACCCTGTTCCTGCTTCCCCCCCCCCCCCCCCCCCCCCCCCCCCCTTTACCCCTAAGAGCTAAATCTAACTCTCTTTAACAACAAGCTACAAGCTGCAAATTTGCTATGGAAGTGAATGGATATGTTTTAGAACTATATGCCATCATAGTTTGTGTTACAACATGACATTTTTTATTAGCAACTATTTTCATCATTTTAAAGTAACAAACATAAACCTAATATATGAAAACATAGCTATTGGCAACACACTTTGACCCAACATCTACCAAATTAATTATAACAGGTATATGTAATTATATAATTTATGGTGATGACATTTTGTAGTGCGATAGATTAGATTTACTGCACACAACCTTTAAGTTGTGACATAGCTATGATGCAAATATTCTTCTATTTGTAGCCATCAGTACTGCATTGCAGTAAATCTTACCCAAGAGTCTTATAAAATGTCCAAAATATGCCTTGGTAATGCAATCATGGAGGTCATTACTCTTGAAGGTGATGTGTAATCATATATCCAGAAGCACAGAAGACCAAAGACTAGCAGATTTCCCAATCTGTCTCACTTTGGAAACTCCTGCTACATTACTGATGAACTTCCCACATTTATTTCAGTTCTAACAATGCAGTTCTAACAATTCAGTTCTAACAATGGACCCATTGTGATCCAGCCACCTCCAATGCTGCCATATCCAGCAAATCAGAAATCAAGTGCTTAATTTCAACCTCACCCCATTATTAGGAAATGAAAAGTCCATTCTTTCCCCCAAACTGTTCCCTAGTTCATAAAAAACCAACACACAATCTTCAACAGGCATCAGCCACAAGTACAGTGAACCCAACATATCTACATCCAATCTTAGTTTAGTTTAGAGATACAGCATGGAAACAGGCCTTTTAGCCCACTGGGTCCACGCCGACCAACAATCACTCCGTACCCTAGTTCTATCCTACACTCTAGGAACAATTTACAGATGCCAATTAACCTACAAACCGACACATCTTCAGGATGTGGGAGGAAACTGGACCACCCGGAGAAAACCCACGTGGTCACAGGAACCACGTGCAAACTCCGTGCACACAGCCTCTGTGGTCAGGATCGAACCCAGGTCTTTGGCGCTGCAAGGCAACTCTATCACTGCGCCACCTTTTCTTTTATATAATTCATCTCTAATTTGTTCTCTGTTCTTCATCTTGATTTTTTTCTCCTCTCTACAATATTAGCTGAACCTGTTTTTGTCAGATGTACCTTTGTTAAAAGCAGTTAAATCCCTAATAAGAAGGTTTTTTTTTGCAGAATCCACATCTTTCCAGAATGTGTTACAGCTAGAGAAATACACCTCAGCTGTTGTGCTTTCAAAATCCAGGAAAAGTGGCAGTTAAGTTATTCTATTGTTTCTATAAACAATAATATGATAAGAACATAATAATGACTATGATATAGTTGGGATCACGGAGACATGGCTCCAGGGTGACCAAGGCTGGGAGCTGAACATCCAGGGATATTCAATATTCAGGAGGGATAGACAGAAAGGAAAAGGAGGTGGGGTAGCGTTACTGATTAGAGAGGGGATTAATGCAATGGAAAGGAAGGACATTAGTTTGGAGGATGTGGAATCGGTATGGGTAGAGCTGCAAAACACTAAGGGGCAGAAAACGCTGGTGGGTGTTGTGTACAGGCCACCTAACAGTAGTAGTGAAGTTGGAGATGGTATCAAACAGGAAATTAGAAATGCGTGCGACAAACGCAAAACGGTTATAATGGGTGACTTCAATCTACATATAGATTGGGTGAATCAAATTGGCAGGGGTGCTGAGGAAGAGGATTTCTTGGAATGTATGCGGGATAGTTATCTAAATCAACATGTAGAGGAACCAACGAGAGAGCAGGCTATTTTAGACTGGGTATTGAGTAATGAGGAAGGGTTAGTTAGCAATCTTGTTGTATGTGCCCCCTTGGGCAAGAGTGACCATAATATGGTTGAGTTCTTCATTAGGATGGAGAGTGACATTGTTAATTCAGAAACAATGGTTCTGAACTTAAAGAAAGGTAACTTTGAGGGTATGAGACGTGAATTGGCCAAGATTGACTGGCAATTAATTCTAAAAGGGTTGACGGTGGATATGCAATGGAAGACATTTAAAGACTGCATGGATGAACTACAAAAATTGTTCATCCCAGTTTGGCAAAAGAATAAATCAGGGAAGGTAGTACATCCATGGATAACAAGGGAAATCAGGGATAGTATCAAAGCGAAGGATGATGCGTACAAATTAGCCAGAAAAAGCAGCATACCGGAGGACTGGGAGAAATTCAAAGACCAGCAGAGGAGGACAAAGGGCTTAATTAGGAAAGGAAAAATAGATTATGAAAGAAAACTGGCAGGGAACATAAAAACTGACTGCAAAAGTTTTTATAGATATGTGAAAAGAAAGAGATTAGTTAAAACAAATGTAGGTCCCTTGCAGTCAGAAACAGGTGAGTTGATCATGGGGAACAAGGATATGGCGGACCAATTGAATCACTACTTTGGTTCCGTCTTCACTAAGGAAGACATAAATAATTTGCCGGAAATAGCAGGGGACCGCGGGTCAAAGGAGTTGGAGGAATTGAGTGAAATCCAGGTTAGCCGGGAAGTGGTGTTGGGTAAATTGAATGGATTAAAGGCCGATAAATCCCCAGGGCCAGATAGGCTGCATCCCAGAGTACTTAAGGAAGTAGCTCCAGAAATAGTGGATGCATTAGTAATAATCTTTCAAAACTCTTTAGATTCTGGAGTAGTTCCTGAAGATTGGCGGGTAGCAAACGTAACCCCACTTTTTAAGAAGGGAGGGAGAGAGAAAATGGGGAATTACAGACCAGTTAGTCTAACATCGGTAGTGGGGAAACTGCTAGAGTCAGTTATTAAAGATGGGATAGCAGCACATTTGGAAAGTGGTGAAATCATTGGACAAAGTCAGCATGGATTTACGAAAGGTAAATCATGTCTGACGAATCTTATAGAATTTTTCGAGGATGTAACTAGTAGCGTGGATAGGGGAGAACCAGTGGATGTGGTGTATCTGGACTTCCAGAAGGCTTTCGACAAGGTCCCACATAAGAGATTAGTATACAAACTTAAAGCACAAGGCATTGGGGGTTCAGTATTGATGTGGATAGAGAACTGGCTGGCAAACAGGAAGCAAAGAGTAGGAGTAAACGGGTCCTTTTCACAATGGCAGGCAGTGACTAGTGGGGTACCCCAAGGCTCAGTACTGGGACCCCAGCTATTTACAATATATATTAATGATCTGGATGAGGGAATTGAAGGCAATATCTCCAAGTTTGCGGATGACACTAAGCTGGGGGGCAGTGTTAGGTGTGAGGAGGATGCTAGGAGACTGCAGGGTGACTTGGATAGGCTGGGTGAGTGGGCAAATGTTTGGCAGATGCAGTATAATGTGGATAAATGTGAGGTTATCCATTTTGGTGGCAAAAACAGGAAAGCAGACTATTATCTAAATGGTGGCCGATTGGGAAAGGGGGAGATGCAGCGAGACCTGGGTGTCATGGTACACCAGTCATTGAAGGTAGGCATGCAGGTGCAGCAGGCAGTAAAGAAAGCGAATGGTATGTTAGCTTTCATTGCAAAAGGATTTGAGTATAGGAGCAGAGAGGTTCTACTGCAGTTGTACAGGGTCTTGGTGAGACCACACCTGGAGTATTGCGTACAGTTTTGGTCTCCAAATCTGAGGAAGGACATTATTGCCATAGAGGAGTGCAGAGACGGTTCACCAGACTGATTCCTGGGATGTCAGGACTGTCTTATGAAGAAAGACTGGATAGACTTGGTTTATACTCTCTAGAATTTAGAAGATTGAGAGGGGATCTTATAGAAACTTACAAAATTCTTAAGGGGTTGGACAGGCTAGATGCAGGAAGATTGTTCCCGATGTTGGGGAAGTCCAGGACAAGGGGTCACAGCTTAAGGATAAAGGGGAAATCCTTTAAAACCGAGATGAGAAGAACTTTTTTCACACAGAGAGAGTGGTGAATCTCTGGAACTCTCTGCCACAGAGGGTAGTTGAGGCCAGTTCATTGGCTATATTTAAGAGGGAGTTAGATGTGGCCCTTGTGGCTAAGGGGATCAGGGGGTATGGAGAGAAGGCAGGTACGGGATACTGAGTTGGATGATCAGCCATGATCATATTGAATGGCGGTGCAGGCTCGAAGGGCCGAATGGCCTACTCCTGCACCTAATTTCTATGTTTCTATGTTTCTATCTTTTTCAAGGCCATTAAATAACTGAAAAACACAGAGAGAGGACTATTTTACTCTTTTTGCACAAGCATCTTGACCTATTATGATAGAGGGCAGACATCAATTTTATCCAAAACACTGTATGATCACATAGATACCACTCAAAAGGCGCTTATGGCTATTTGGGAGGGAGGATGGGAGAGAGGAGGAGAGTGGGTATGGGGGAAGGGAGGATACGGGAGGGGGGAAGGGGAATGCGGGGAGAGGAGGAAGATGGGGTGGGGTGAGAAGGGGAGGGGAAAAGGGGATGAGGAGAGGTGGAGAGATGGGGAGGGGGATGGGGTGAGAGAGGTGGGGAAGGGAAAGGGTAGTGGGGAGAGAGGCCAAGGGAGAGTGGGAGGTGGGGTAGAGAGGGGAGAGATGGTAAGGGGGTGGAGGGACAGGGAGTGGGGAGGGGAGAAACATAGAAATTAGGTGCAGGAGTAGGCCATTCGGCCCTTCGAGCCTGCACCGCCATTCAATATGATCATGGCTGATCATCCAACTCAGTATCCCGTACCTGCCTTCTCTCCATACCCCCTGATCCCCTTAGCCAGAAGGGCCACATCTAACTCCCTCTTAAATATAGCCAATGAACTGGCCTCAACTACCCTCTGTGGCAGAGAGTTCCAGAGATTCACCACTCTCTGTGTGAAAAACGTTCTTCTCATCTCGGTTTTAAAGGATTTTCCCCTTATCCTTAAGCTGTGACCCCTTGTCCTGGACTTCCCCAACATCGGGAACAATCTTCCTGCATCTAGCCTGTCCAACCCCTTAAGAATTTTGTAAGTTTCTATAAGATCCCCTCTCAATCTCCTAGATTCTAGAGAGTATAAACCAAGTCTATCCAGTCTTTCTTCATAAGACAGTCCTGACATCCCAGGAATCAGTCTGGTGAACCTTCTCTGCACTCCCTCTATGGGAATAATGTCCTTCCTCAGAGATTTGGAGACCAAAACTGTACGCAATACTCCAGGTGTGGTCTCACCAAGACCCTATACAACTGCAGTAGAACCTCCCTGCTCCTATACTCAAATCCTTTTGCAATGAAAGCTAACATACCATTCGCTTTCTTTACTGCCTGCTGCACCTGCATGCCTACCTTCAATGACTGGTGTACCATGACACCCAGGTCTCGCTGCATCTCCCCCTTTCCCAATCTGCCACCATTTAGATAATAGTCTGCTTTCCCGTTTTTGCCACCAAAATGGATAACCTCACATTTATCCACATTATACTGCATCTGCCAAACATTTTCCCACTCACCCAGCCTATCCAAGTCACCTTGCAGTCTCCTAGCATCCTCCTCACAGCTAACACTTCCCCCCAGCTTAATGTCATCCGCAAACTTGGAGATATTGCCTTCAATTCCCTCATCCAGATCATTGATATATATTGTAAATAGCTGGGGTCCCAGCACTGAGCCTTGCGGTACCCCACTAGTCACTGCCTGCCATTGTGAAAAGGACCCGTTTACTCCTACTCTTTGCTTCCTGTTTGCCAGCCAGTTCTCTATCCACATCAATACTGAGCCCCCAATGCCGTGTGCTTTAAGTTTGTATACTAATCTCTTATGTGGGACTTTGTCAAAAGCCTTCTGGAAGTCCAGATACACCACATCCACTGGTTCTCCCCTATCCACGCTACTAGTTACATCCTCGAAAAATTCTATAAGATTCGTCAGACATGATTTACCTTTCGTAAATCCATGCTGACTTTGTCCAATGATTTCACCACTTTCCAAATGTGCTGCTATCCCATCTTTAATAACTGACTCTAGCAGTTTCCCCACTACCGATGTTAGACTAAAAGCTACCCTCCAGTCCTCAGGAACTACTCCAGAATCCAAAGAGTTTTGAAAGATTATTACTAATGCATCCACTATTTCTGGAGCTATTTCCTTAAGTACTCTGGGATGCAGCCTATCTGGCCCTGGGGATTTATCGGCCTTTAATCCATTGAATTTACCCAACACCACTTCCCGGCTAAACTGGATTTCACTCAATTCCTCCAACTCCTTTGACCCGCGGTCCCCTGCTATTCCGGCAAATTATTTATGTCTTCCTTAGTAAAGACGGAACCAAAGTAGTTATTCAATTGATCCGCCATATCCTTGTTCCCCATGATCAACTCACCTGTTTCTGACTGCAAGGGACCTACATTTGTTTTAACTAATCTCTTTCTTTTCACATATCTATAAAAACTTTTGCATATCAGTCAGTTTTTATGTTCCCTGCCAGTTTTCTTTCATAATCTATTTTTTCTTTCCTAATTAAGCCCTTTGTCCTCCTCTGCTGGTCTCTGAATTTCTCCCAGTCCTCCGGTATGCTGCTTTTTCTGGCTAATTTGTACGCATCATCCTTCGCTTTGATACTATCCCTGATTTCCCTTGTTATCCACGGATGTACTACCTTCCCTGATTTATTCTTTAGCCAAACTGGGATGAACAATTTTTGTAGTTCATCCATGCAGTCTTTAAATGTCTTCCATTGCATATCCACCGTCAACCATTTTAGAATTAATTGCCAGTCAATCTTGGCCAATTCACGTCTCATACCCTCAAAGTTACCTTTCTTTAAGTTCAGAACCATTGTTTCTGAATTAACAATGTCACTCTCCATCCTAATAGAAAGGGAATCCTTCTAATTCATAGCTATACCTAATATCCAAGGAATCTTAATTCGTCCCTCTTCCCATTCCCTCACTCCAGCCATGCATTTAACTTGATTGTGTTGTAAATAGCTCGTTCGAAGCTCCCCCCAGTCTAGTTTCAGTCAATAAAATACTGAATCAAGCACGAGCAACTAAACTTTATTTTGGATAACACAACAACAGTTCCCCTAACCACCGTGAGTTCGATCCTTGTATCTGCTTGGCCAAGCCATTCCAGCCTCGTGCAAGCAGAGACACTGCAAAAGGTCTCGCAGTCCCAACAATTCTTCCAGAAGATCGACATTGGACCTTGTGGGAGCTACCTTTTATAGGTCCTCGAACCTTGAGGGGCAGAACCAAATGGGGGTGGTCTCTTTATAAAACAATTAAACACATTAATTATAACAGTTCATAATTGACAGTTTTCTAACCCAATAAGACAATATTGAATACATTGTATTTGAAAGAAGCTTCTAGAAGGAAGCAAACACAGATGAACAGTGCAATATGTGCCCTGGGATTCAAATAGTTCCTCCAAGGCGCAACATTTCAACCAATCAACAATTAACAGGGCACTCGTCTCGCAACATTATTTCAGATTCAGATTCTCATCTCGCAACATACAGAGACAACGAAATGCAATTTATACTATTTGCAATGCCCTTGCAGCGATCCAATCGGAATGATGCATTCAAGGTTTGTTTGCAAAACCTTAATACATTTTATCAAGTTAGGCGAAACAAGGAAAACACCTGGATCCCTCACCATCCTGCATATCAGTCTGAGCCTAGACTGGCTGGCAAAGCCTGTAAATATCAGCTGACAAGGGTTAAGCAATTCTGACAAGTGCAGGGATCCTCCATTTTATGGTGTCTTTAATTTGGTCAGTATTAACAGTGTTACTGTTCCTGTATGTGCCGTGCTTTTCAACTGAGTCTAATGCACCCTTCTCAATTCACCTCTCCTCCATTGCTACAATGTGTCATAACCTGCAAATTCTCAAGAGCCTATTATAATAATGAACAATATATGCGATCTCTCCAATGCTTTATTCTCTATTTTGAAAGTTATCACTGAATTTGTTTCCATCACCCTTTCTAGGTACGGCATTCCACAGATTAATAGCCCACTGCATTAAAATAAAGAGCTGTGTGGCCTCTGACTCTTTTGTCAATTACTTTAAATTTATGCCCTCAGGAAAATGATCCTTCGTCCACTGAAAACATTTTATTTCTAATTTCATCAAAACATTATTGATTTTAAGCACCTCTGTCACCTCACCTTAACTCAATGTAACAGCATGGCAGGCAGACCAAATCCAGTTTCTCAAGTCTTTCTGCATAACAGACTGTGTATTCCACTTCATCCACTTCACCCTGTAGCCTTGATACTCTTCCTGACCTGTGCTATATTAAATGCTTTATGAAAGGCAAAATATATACTATACCCCACACTGTATCATCAGATCAATTATTTCATCATACATAAGCATTCAGCAGGCTCCCATTTGGCTGATATGTTGAGGCTTGATATGTTGTAAAAGTTTAACAGAACTTCACATTGCTTTTGGATTTCACTTAATAATTATAAAATCAAGGTTTCATACACTTTAGAAGCTACCTCTACCTTTCCAGCAAATTTTAGCTAAAGCACCAAGTTTCTCCCTTCCTGCACTTTTTAAAATAGCTTTATTTTAATGTATAAACCAAACATAGATGACCACCATTTCACCAAACACGTGCTGAGTCGGCCAAGGACTACTGGATCTCTCAGTTCCTGGCCATTTATCTCCTGTTCCCATTCCCATACCGACCTTTCTGTGTAGGGCCTCCTCCATTGCCAGAGTGAGGTCACACACAAACTAGAACAGCACCTCATATTCAGCTTGGGTAGCTAAGAATCCAACAATACGAACATTGAATTCTCCAATTTTAGGTAACATCTAACAACCTTAGACCTACTGTTTTTTGTCATCTATGGCCTTTGTTCCAACCATCTGCCTATCAACCGCCCCATCCATCCTGTGTTCACCGATTATCTGCCACGCTTTGTCTTGCCCCTCTTCTCTTCGAGCTTTCTCTCCCACCCACCCGAGACGTTGCCTATCCATGTTCTCCAGAAATGCTGCCTGACCCGCTGAGTTACTCCAGCACTCATTGTCTTATTCTAATGTATTGCCTGTCTCCTTTCTGCGCTGTATCATTTCACATCTTAAATTCTGTCTGTGCTATACTCTACTGTTGTCTTTTTGAAGCATCAGCTAATTGTGACAATACCTTTTGTTTTCTGAAGTCTACAACTCGGTGCAAGGTGCGGCGGTTCCGTCACTGCCCTCTGGAGGCAGGAGCGCACACTCCCTCCGCGGCAGGAGAGGTGCTCACTCACTGATGTCGTCTTCTCTGTTCCTCGGCCGCAGTTGTATCCGTGGTTAAATTGTTTTGTTTAGTTTCGTTGGCTGCAATTTTTCTACTTTATATTATACAATGTTTTATCAAATGCTGTCTGATGGGCCGAATACACTACACAGATCATCAAAAGAACTCAATCAATTCCACCCGGTTTTCATGAGTTCACCCGACGGGCTTGCCATTCAAAGTAAGCCGTGAAAACCTCCCTGGATGCGGATCAACTCAGCCACCGCTGATTCCCTGAAGGACAGGTGGAGACTGCACGTTGCGTTACCTGCTCCTGTGATTTAAAAAAAAAAGATCCACTGCCGCCCGATTATCCCCCACAGCCCTGATTGACTCTAGTAATTCAACACCAAAAACCTGCTATTCCCTCTGATTGTTTGTTTAAATTCCGTCAATGGCGGTGGACGGCGCAAAGAAAAGCTACTTTGGTGTTTCTTGAATGACGGATAAATATTGATAACTAATTTTCACTATTCAAAACGTAAAACACATTCACTGGGTGAAAGTTTATTTTCTTTTAAGGTAAAGATCCATGGTCATCAGGGAGTCTGAAGAAGGGTTTCGAACCGAAACGTTGCCTATTTCCTTCGCTCCATAGATGCTGCCTAACCCGATGAGTTTCTCCAGCTGGGAATTTTGATCCATTCAGTTGTGGTCAAGACAACGGAAATGAACTGGAATATAAACGGTAAGAACAATCAGCAGGCCAGGCAGCATCTGAGGTGTGAAACAATTACTGTTTGAGAATGAGAAGTTTCCACAGATGCTGCATGGAAACAGACCCTTCGGCCTAACTTGCCCATGCCAACCAAGATGCCCATCTACACTAGTCTTACTTGCCCACATTTCAAGAGAGTCAATTTAATTGTCATTTGGACCCCTAGAGGTCCAAACGAAATGCCGTTTCTGCAGCCATACATTACACACAAATAGACCCAGACACAACATAATTACATTTTACATAAACATCCATCACATAGCTGTGATGGAAGGCCAAAAAAAACTTATCTCTCCACTGCACTCTCCCCCCCCCCGATGTCAGAGTCAAAGTCAAAGCCCCCGGCTGGCGATGGCGATTGTCCCGCGGCCATTGAAGCCACGCCGGGTGGTGCGAGGTCGCACACCGGGTCTTGGTGTTGGAGCCCCCGGTGTGCGCTCGCAAAGTCCCGCGGCCGTTCCAGCCGCGCGGGGCAATGGTGTTAGGCCCCGCTCCAGGAGCTCTTCGACCCCGCAACTCGGGCGGGAGAATTCGCCGTTGCAGGAGCCCCGAAAAGCGGTCTCTCTCCAGGGATCCGCGGGCTCCCGGCGCCGCTGTCCGCAGACCCGCAGCAGCAGCCCCCGACTCAGCAGCAGCCTCCGACTCAGCAGCAGCAGCAGCAGCAGCAACAGCGCTCCTCCACCGCTCCAACCGCTCCGGACTCGGCCAGCCCCGCGACGGCGACGGTGAGTAGCACCTGAGTCCCCGGCTTCTTCCTGTTGGAGGCCGCTCCTCGTTGCGGCCTCAACGACAACGGAAACCCGACGAGAAAAAAGGTCGGGTCTCCAGTGCAGGGAGAGATTTTAAAAAGTTTCTCCCACCCCCACCCCCCCACACACCCCCCCCCCCCCCACACACCCCAACAAAAAAATAACAAAAACTACATTAAAACACAGACAGAAAATAATAAAAACGCGGACAGACTGCAGAGGCCGCTGCTGGCCAGAGCCGCGCCGCCTACCGGAAATTTGGGACCTTTCTAAACATCTGAGGAGAGAAACAATTACTGTTTCGGAATATGAAGCTTCCACATGTGCTTCCTGACCTGCTGAGCATTCAAAGCATTTTTTGTTATTTATTTCAGATTTATAACATATAATCAGTAAATAGTTGCAATGAATTAGTCCTACTCAGCCTTAAAATGTGTGTTGTGAACACATGCATACTAAAGGTAATCCCAACTGGCTTCATTTTAAATAATGAATTAATTACTCCCAACAATGTTGACATGTTGTGGTCTACAATACAAAAAGGAATCTCAATTCCAGAAAAAGTCAACTTAAAAATGAACTTTACTTTCCTGATATTTATCTGACAGAATTAATGTTTTCACAGCTTATTCCAATAGGGGAAACACTAAGCAATTGGTCTGTACAGTCCTGGCAGCTCCACAACACCATCCCCCTTTGTGTTAGTTTACTGTACTGTACACTGACAATGACAATTAAAATTGAATCTGAATCTTAGAAATGTTGACATCTGTCAGCACTGTGTTGGATTAGTATCAGCCTTAATATGGCAGGTTGTTAGGCCAAGTTACTCTGGATTGAACATAAGGACATATTAATGCATTTCAGCCAGATGTGAAAAAGAACAAGGCTTCACTTCACTCTGATTCTTCATGAATCCAATAGGCTAACAGCTATAAGTGTCAGAAGAAGACCAACCTACTGAAAAGATTAATCACACCTTAGCATGGACCTTCAAGAAAATAAATATGATGAGGAGAAAAATGGTGACTAGTGAAGAAAAGGAATGAAACATTACACATCATAGTAATAAGTTGCTCAAGCATCAATAAATTAAAAATACAATAGAATATTGATTTTGGTTCTTTTAAAGTTTTGAATATTTGGGATTAAGAGATTGATGAAACAGCAAAAGCAAATGAAAAATTAATCTCTGAGAATTCCAGATTGATGGCATCCCAGAGTACTTAAGGAAGTAGCCACAGAAATAGTGGATGCACTAGTGATCATTTTTCAAAACTCTTTAGATTCTGGAGTAGTTCCTGAGGACTGGAGGGTAGCTAATGTAACCCCACTTTTTAAAAAGGGAGGGAGAGATAAAACGGGGAATTACAGACCAGTTAGTCTAACATCGGTGGTGGGGAAAATTCTGGAGTCAGTTATTAAAGATGGGATAGCAGCACATTTGGAAAGTGGTGAATTCATTCAACAAAGTCAGCATGGATTTATGAAAGCTAAATCATGTCTGACGAATCTTATAGAATTTTTCGAGGATGTAACTATTAGAGTGGATAACGGAGAACCAGTGGATGTGTTATATCTGGACTTTCAGAAGGCTTTCGACAAGGTCCCACATAAGAGATTAGTATACAAACTTAAAACACACGGTATTGGGGGTTCAGTATTGATGTGGATAGAGAACTGGCTGGCAGACAGGAAGCATAGAGTAGGAGTAAACGGGTCCTTTTCAGAATGGCAGGCAGTGACTAGTGGGGTACCGCAAGGCTCAGTGCTGTTACCCCTGCTATTTACAATATATATTAATGATCTGGATGAGGGAATTGAATGCAACATCTCCATGTTTGCGGATGACACGAAGCTGGGGGGCAGTGTGAGCTGTGAGGAGGATGCTAGGAGGCTGCAAGGTGACTTGGATAGGTTGGGTGAGTGGGCAAATGCATGGCAGATGCAGTATAATGTTGATAATGTGAGGTTATCCACTTTAGTAGCAAAAACAATAAAGTAAACATAGAAACATAGAAAATAGGTGCAGGAGAAGGCCATTCGGCCCTTCGAGCCTGCACCGCCATTCAATATGATCATGGCTGATCATCCAACTCAGTATCCTGTACCTGCCTTAGTAGACCATTATCTGAATGGTGGCCGATTAGGAAAAGGGGAAATGCAACAAGACCTGGGTGTCATGGTACACCAGTCATTGAAAGTAGGAATGCAGGTGCAGCAGGCAATGAAGAAAGAAAATGGTATGTTAGCATTCATAGCAAAAGGATTTGAGTATAAGAACAGAGAGGTTCTACTGCAGTTGTACAGGGTCTTGGTGAGACCACACCTGGAGTATTGCGTACAGTTTTAGTCTCCTAATCTGAGGAAAGACATTCTTGTCATACAGAGAAGGTTCACCAGACTGATTCCTGGGATGGCAGGACTTTCATATGAAGAAAGACTGGATAGACTCGGCTTGTACACGCTAGAATTTAGAAGATTGAGGGGGGATCTTATAGAAACTTACAAAATTCTTAAGGGGTCGGACAGGCTAGATGCAGGAAGATTATTCCCGATGTTGGGGAAGTTCAGAACTAGGGATCACAGTTTAAGGATAAGAGGGAAGTTTTTTAGGACCGAGATGAGAAAATCATTTTTTACACAGATAGTGGTGAATCTGTGGAATTCTCTGCCACAGAAGGTAGTTGAGGCCAGTTCATTGGCTATATTTAAGAGGGAGTTAGATGTGGCCCTTGTGGCTAAAGGGATCAGGGGGTATGGATAGAAGGCAGGGATGGGATACTGAGTTGGATGATCAGCCATGATCATATTGAATGGCGGTGCAGGCTCGAAGGGCCGAATGGCCTACTCCTGCACCTATTTTCTATGTTTCTATGTTTCTATGGCAATTTAGTCAACACAGAAATAATAGTAATTCAGCTCTTACAATAGAGAGGAAAAACATTGTTTCAAATTTGAAACTTGGAGTGGCTGAACAACCTGAATGTATAGTCAGAGAGCCTTGGACAACCATCAACCACCCATTTACATTTATCCTACATTGATCAAATGTTATTCTCCTTGCATCACCACTCTAAGGATTCTACAACTCATGCACATACTTGGGAAAATTTACAGAGACCAATTATAACACCAACCCTCATGTCCCAGGGATTGAATCGTACAGTTATACAGCATAGAAACAGGCTCTTTGTCCTAACCTGCCCATGCTACCTAAGATGTATCATCTACACCAGTCTCACCTGCCCACATTTGGCCCATATTTCTCTAAACCTTTCCTATCCATGTACCTGTCTAATTGTTTCTTAAACATTGCGATAATACCTGCCTGAAGGTTCCTATTAAATCTTTTCCCATGTATTTTGGTTCTTGATTCCCCTACACTGGGTAAAAGACCCTGTGTATCTGCCCTATGTATTCCCCTCATGACCTTAAACACCTTTATAAGATCATCCCTCATCCTCCTGCGCTCCAAGAAATGAAGTCCTAGCCTGCCTAACCTCTCCCTGTAGCTCCTCATAAATCTTCTCTGCACTATTTCCAACTTCACATCCTTCCTATGAGGTGGCACTTTCATAGCAGCCTGGCCTACTGTATGTCTGTCCTTTCCTTTTTTTGTTATTTTTAGTGTGTTTAAAAAGTATGTGTTAATGTTCTCTGGATTGTTTTATGTGGGGGAGTGGATGGGGGTGTGCGGAAAACATTTTTTCAATCTCTTACCTTGCCGGAGATGCGATTGTTTTCTGGGTTGTATCTCTGGTTACTCTGCGGCCTAACATCATGGAGCTGGAGGCCTTGCTTGGGGCTGACTTTGAGGCTCACCGCGGGACATGGACTTACCATTGGAGCTGATTCTTTGCATGGGATCGACACTTCAACCTCGTCCTGCGGGCTTTAACATCAAGGAGCTCGCAGTCTCGGGTTGAGACTGACGTCGGGAAGCTCCAAAAGCCACACGACGTTTGACTAGCCACGACCTGGGGTAGATGGGCCAGCGCGGGGGAGCTGAGATTCCCCCCCCCCCCCCCGATGCAGGAGCCTGATCGCCCCGACGAGGAGGCCCGCTGCCGGCGACGGGTGCAAGATTGGCCTGTTAGCGGAAGGTTAGAGGACCCCGACCGCTGTAGGATAAAGAAGGAAGAGATTGAACTTTTTTTCGCCTTCCATCACAGTGAGGAATGTGGAGGAGTCATGTGGTAGATGTTCATGGTAAAATGTATTTTGCATGTTCTGTTCCTTTTTATTGGCATGACAATTGGTAAACCAAATTCCTCGTATGTTGCAAAACATACTTGGCTAATAAAGTATGATTATGACTATGATTAAAAAGAACACAAATCTCCAAATGTGGCCTTACCAATATATTGTACAACTATAACGTCAAATCCCAACTTCTATACACAGTACCTGGACTGATGAAGACCCATGTGCTGAAAGCTGTCTCAGCCACCCCTATCTACCTGTGATGCTGCTTTCAAGAATCTATCTACTTGCACTCCTAAATCGCTCTGCTTGACAACATTCCCCAGTGCCCCGCCATTCAGTGTGAGGGTCATTCCCTGGTTTGAGTCTCTGAAGGTTCTGTGAAGGATGATACAAGAAATAAAGCCACCTAAGCAAATTCATATAGTCACAAATAGAAAATGCAAACTCCCCACAGACTGCGGTTCTGTGGAGCTGTGAGGTGGGGGCTCTACTAGATTTGCCACTGCCACCCCAAAGATGGATCAATTATACACATGCTGACAGTTATGGCATTTGAGCCCATGCCTCTTGAGATGTTGGAACCCTAATCTAGCACCTTAGACCAAATGGCCTCACTATCATGTTGAGCCACAGAGTCATGCAGTGTGGAAAAGGGCCCTTTGGCCCAACTTTCCCACGCCGACCAACATGCCCCATCTACACTAGTCTCACCTACCTGCATTTGGCCCATATCCCTCTAAACCTATCCTTTCCATGTACCTGTCTAAATATTTCTTAAACACTGCGATAGTACCTGCCTTAACCACCACCTCTGGCAGCTCGTTCCATACACCCACCACCCTTTGTGTAAAAAAGTTACCCCTCAGGTTCCTATTAAACCTATGTCCTCTGGTTCTCGATTCCCCTACTCGCAAAGGGCAAAGGTTATTAGAACAGAACGGTACAGTACAGGAACAGGCCTCTGACCCACAATGTCCATGTCAAACTTGATGCCAAGTTATACTAATCACCTCTGCCTGTACAAATGGGAGTAGAGTGTTGACATGGATAGAAAATTGGTTGGCAGACAGGAAACAAAGAGTAGGGATTACAAATAGTAGGGATTAACGGGTCCCTTTCAGAATGGCAGGCAGTGACTAGTGGGGTACCGCAAGGCTCGGTGCTGGGACCGCAGCTATTTACAATATACATCAATGATTTAGATGAAGGGATTCAAAGTAACATTAGCAAATTTGCAGATGACACAAAGCTGGGCGGCAGTGTGAACTGTGAGGAGGATGCTATGAGAATGCAGGGTGACATGGACACGTTGGGTGAGTGGGCAGATGCATGGCAGATGCAGTTTAATGTGGATAAATGTGAGGTTATCCACTTTGGTAGCAAAAACAGGAAGGCAGATTATTATCTAAATGGTGTCAAATTGGGAAAAGGGGAAGTACAACGGGATCTGGGGATCCTTGTTCATCAGTCAATGAAAGTAAGCATGCAGGTACAGCAGGCAGTGAAGAAAGCGAATGGCATGTTGGCCTTCACAACGAGAGGAGTTGAGTACAGGAGCAAAGTGGTCCTTCTGCAGTTGTACAGGGCCCTAGTGACACCACACCTGGAGTATTGTGTGCCATTTTTGTCTCCTAATTTGAGGAAGGACATTCTTGCTATTGAGGGAGTGCAGCTTAGGTTTACGAGGTTAATTCCCGGGATGGCGGGACTGTCATATGCTGAGAGAATGGAGTGGCTGGGCTTGTATGCTCTGGAGTTTAGAAGGATGAGAGGGCATGTTATTGAAACATATAAGATTGTTAAGGGTTTGGACACGATAGTGGTAGGAAACATGTTCCTGATATTGGGGGAGTCCAGAACCAGGGGCCACAGTTTAAGAATAAGGGGAAAGCCATTTAGAACGGAGATGAGGAAACACTTTTTCACACAGAGAGTTGTGAATCTGTGGAATTCTTTGTCTCAGTGCGTGGTGGAGGCCGGTTCTCTGGATACTTCCAGGAGAGAGCTAGATAGGGATCTTGAAGATAGCGGAGTCAGGGTATATGGGGAGAAGGCAGGAACGCGATACTGATTGGGGACGATCAGCCATGATCACATTGAATGACAGTGCTGGCTCGAAGGGCCGAATGGCCTACTCCTGCCTATTGTCTATTGTCTAAATCCCCACATTCCCTGTATATCCATTTGCCTATCCAAAAGCCTCTTAAATGCCATTATCATTTCACCACCACCTCTAGTAGTGTGTTGCAGGCACTCCCAGTCTCTATTTAGAAAACTTGCCCCACACATCTTCTTTCAATTTTGCCCCCACTCATATTAAAGATATGCTCTCTAGTCTTTGGCATTATCACGCTGGGAGAAAGGTTCTGAGTGTCTACCCTATCTATGCCTCTCAAAATGTTATAAACTTTCAGATCTCCCCTCAGTTTCTGACGTTCCAGAGAAAACAATCCAAGTTTTTCCAACCTGTCCTAATAGCTAATATCTTCCAATTCAGGTAGCGTTCTGGAGAAAATGGTCCTGGCAAAGTCCAAACTGAGCAATGGTTATTAGAACATAGAACAGTGCAGCACAGGAACAGTCCCTTTGGTCCACAATGTCCATGCAGAACATGATGCCAAGTTAAACTAATCTCCTCTTCTGAACCCTCTCCAAAGCCACCACATCCTTCCTTTGATGAGGTGACCGAACTGCACACAATACTCCAAATGCAGCCTAACCAAAGTCCTATAAAGCTGTAACATAACTTTCTGATTTTTATGCTCAGTGCCTTGATTAATGAACAACTGCCACTTGGTAGAAATGTCGATAAGAGTTCCTATCATTTTGCCGATGATTGAGAGCAGACTGATTGGAGGGTAGTTATCCAGATTGGATTTGTTTCACATTGTGTTTACAGGGCACATCTGGGTAATTTTCCTAATGGTCTGAAGGGAGCCTGTGCTGTAACTGTAATGAAACAGCTAGTCGAGAGACAGACTAATTCAAGAATGCAGGTCTTCAGTTTCATTGTCTAATCCTGAAGCTTTTGCTATATCTAGTGGTCTCCGTCATTTCTTGATCGTTCCGTCTTGTAGTCTTCAAACATGACATTTACAAAATGATTGGTCTGATTCTGCTGTTTCACTACTTAAACCGGCAATTTCCTTTGATGTGCGCTCTACTGATTTTTCACAGCAATATTATGCCTGGACCTTTTTCCTTCTCTTTATTAATATCAAAGGGCAAAGGGCTTGCAAAGCCTTCCACTTTCATTTCACATTACTACCTCAAAATGTTAATATATATATATAGCAAATATATATTCTGCCAATGGTGTGGACAACTCATGAACCAAACGGGCAACACATTAACCACCGGGACAACTCATGAACCAAAAGTAAATTTAAAAATATATAAATTGGATTATGGAAATTTCGGAGACCTTACATTTGGAAAGAACTAGACTTGTCTTAATGGACAAATAAGAACTTTTTTTTATCAGAATATGGTCTCCATTCATTGACTATTTGAAGGGGTAGATTGATTCAGCACGGGAATCTGACTGAAGCTCGAACTCAGGATTTGATGAAAAGTTATACTTTATAATAGCTGTATGTATATCAACAGTAAAATACTAAAGCATGGCTATAATAATGTTTTTTGGAATTAGCGGTGTTTATGAACAACATAGCGTTGTGAATTAGCAGAATTTATGACCACACATTGGGACAATATGGATGAAGATGGCTGCTGATTCCATTTTATCTTGCTTATTTGTTTAAAAAATCAATACAGTTTATATTTTAAATGCTTCCCTTTGTTTTATTTATAGAGGTTTGTTTCATTAATCCCACAATGCCCAAAATGTTTCCAAAACAGGCCCTCACACCTCATTTCAGTTTGAAGAAGGGTTCCGACCCAAAACATCACCATCCATGTTCTCCAGAGATGCTGCCTGACCCACTGAGTTACTATGGAATGTTGTTGTTTTTTTTATAAACCAGCATCCGCAGTTCATTGTAACTACTCTTCAACAATTTGGACATTGTTTTTTTGTTTGTCTCAATGCATCTGAATAAATCATGCTTGAAGCATTTCTCTAGGGCATGAATACACAATCTAGGCAGACATTTCAGAGCAATTCATAGTTAACGCTTCATTGTCAGATGTCAAAGGAGTCATTTTTCATGTTGGACATTGACGTGAAGTATCTGCTCACTCGGGCGGATTGGAAAGATCCCAGGGCACTGCTTGAAGAACAGTTTAATTATCCTGGAATTGAAAAAAAGAGCTTATTTTTCATTCTACATGAACAAAATAAAGGTGGCTGCCCATTCATCCCATAATTGTGTGACCCTGCTGTACAAGGTTTGGTGACCATTTATAATAGTGATGTATTCTTCCAAATTAACTGGCTGGGGAGTACTTTGTACCCTCCAGAGAATGTAAAACACTTGAAACTAAACTAGATCTGCTCATTTATAAATGTGTTGTGGTCGGATTTTGTCAGCCTACCTTTTGAAATAGAATAATGATTGAATTTTTGATTTTTTAAAAATTGGTTAGTATCTGGGTAAAATATGCCATAATTTCTGGGAAGACCAATTTAAATATCTTCTTCCTCATCCTAACACTTTGTGATCTATAGACGATAAAGGCTTGGCTATCTGTCCAGCTTTCTCTGACTCGATTTATTTAAATCCATGACATTGAGCAATGTGGGACACAACCGCTGTCCTGTAGTAATGTTGATAACAGGTAAATAAATATTGGAGGCGGTGTTCAAAGTTGCACGTTGAAACCGTTTAGCTGGTTGGGACAGGGACGACTGAAACGGTCGACAGCCTTGCTTGTCCTTGCGTGATCTTGGGTTTGTTCCTACACTTATACTAAAACCAGATCGTCACCGCGGAGAGTGGCGAGCCGCTGAAACTGGAAAAAAATATTGTCTACAACACTAACTCTTTGTACCTTCAACGATGATCACAACTATTCAATTATATGGAAGTATTTGTTTTCAAAATCTATCAATTAACAACATGTTCGTGTCATAGGAGCAAAATTATGCCATTCAGGCCCATCGAGTCTACTCCAGCATTCAAATCATGGCTGATCTCTTTCCCTCTTAACCCCATTCTCCCATAACGCTTGACCCCCCGACTATTCAAGAATCTGTCAATCTCCGCTTTAAACATGCCGGAATATTACACCAGATTTCCTCACTCGGAATTTAAAAAAACCCACGGATAATTAAAAAAAGATTAGACCGATAAATGTTTAGTTCTCACAACAATATTGACATTGGGCACATATTAAAACTTACATTGCACTAATCTATTAGAAGCGGAAATATTGGCTGTTAAATCTTGGCAGAGCATAAGCGATTTACCACTTTCCATTCATCAATAAGTAAAATTGACGGTGCTGTTATAGCAGCGGATAATCGACAACAATGGGTTTGACCGACCTAGGGAGAATAATATCTGGTATGGTGGGTGGCAATCATTGTGCGGTTGGCTTCCAAGCTGCGGTTTCTTTCTGTCTGACGTTTGCTCAGAGCTGCGTGGCCCCGCTGATGATGGAAGTGTTCACGTCTGCTCTCCGCTCAACTCAGGGTATGGACTTCGTCACTAACCTCCCGCAGACTATTTCAGAAGATTCAACCCTCTCAGTAAAAACGGCACTCCACGCGAGGCATCTGTCACTGCAAAAAAACAACACAGATTGTCATCTGCGAGAAGCCGATGTAATTGGGTTTATAAAAGCACAGGTCTTTCACATTATTAGCCCCGTCTCATTTTGTCCCAGGCTCGGCTCAAAGTGACGCTTAAATATTAAAAGCACATCCCCAGAAACAAATCAACAAATGATGTTTGCGAACTTAATTGATAATCAAGAGTAATATTTCTTAACGTAAACAAATAACTGCAGATGCTGATTAATACACAAAAGGACACAAAGTGCTAAAGTAACTCAGCAGGTCAGGCAACATCTCTGGAGAACATGGGTAGGTTATTTCTTAACGTTGTATTTATTTATTCTGGTGATCTGTTGGATTATTTCATTACATTTCTACCGGTGAATACACGGTGATTGCGTTAATACATTGGTCTCGGAACATAAGCATGGGGTTGTGGAGAGGGGATGTTGAGGATGGTTTTCTTCATTGTTCGGTTCTCGGTGCTAGATTAGTGAAGTGTACATAAACAAGTTGTGAGCTGGCAGTGCCGGCTAATAACATAACATAACATAACATAACATAACATAACATAACATAACATAACATAACATAACGCTCTTCGATAACATAAAGGGGAGGACGAAAATGGGGCAACGACAGATTTAACCTATGACACATCTCAGGAGAGGTCTTACCACACAAAACCTGTATCAGGCTTGTGGACACTGGACGTGTTTAAATGCAGACGTAGGAACTCCTTCACATGCCTTACGCAAATTCCATGGAGAATTTATCCTTGGGGAGGTCGTCAGGCAGACGCAAAGCATTGGTTCCACAAAAACACACGCGACTGGGCTGTGAATTACGCCTCTTCTATATCATTCTCTTTAATTCTCCGGTTATCCTTTGAGATCATAATGATTAGTTGCGTAGGACAATAAAATGGTTTTTTTTTACCATACATATTCATATTGATCAAAATATCTGCTACATAGCTGGCCAGCAATGCTTTATTATCGTAACCAGGTGCCCGATCACAGGATCGGCGAGTGATTAATATCTCGTATCGTATCGTGTACTTTGCATTCCTTAGCATAGTAATCTCACGATTCTTACACATGGTCCGATTTCCTTTTCGCCTTGTTCCTCAATTAGTGCAGTGCCGGCTTGATGGAAATTAGACACTCTCTCCTTTTCCAAAGATGTCAGCGCTGCTTAAACTTTGCAGGGGTAGTATACACTGCCAGATTCAGCAAAAATGTTTACACGGTTGTACTGCACCAGTTAAACAATTGTTCTGTTACGGTCAGAGTAGACCGCCACAGTGCCCCCTACGTCAGTAGATCAGGAGGATCCACGCTTTCTCTGTCATTGTCGACCGCGGCTTGGTACGCAGGCTCAGCACACGCTGGATGGAAAGCTAGCATACAGGACTGGACTGTCGGAAAGGCACCAAGGGCTGCTGTCAAATCTATCGTAAGTGCGGATTCTTTTCCTCCAAAAGTTAGAGGGATTATGGCGATTCACAAATACAAAGCATCGCGTTCAAACGACTCCTCGCCGGTGTTGTGCTTGAAAATGTGACCTGTAGACTATGCAGTCTCGCCGGGGCATGCCACTACAATACTTCTGTGGGACATCACCCGTTGCTTTCACCGAGATTCCCTCTGCTGCAGTTATGTCGAGATCAACCCAACTCGACTTCTCCGAAGTGGAAACTTTTCTGGATAACCATCCGGATCTTTTCGAAGATTACCTGCTGAGGAAGGGGAAATATAGCGCGGTGGAGAAATGGCTCAAACAGCATCATCTGGGCAAAACCACGTTAGCTTCCAGCACGGAAAAGAAAGTTTCACCCAAAGAGTCATGGGCGTCCAAAGCTGACGGCCTGCAGAGGAGACCGTCACAGAGGGAGCTCAGAAAAAGTTTTGCCCGATCCAAGGCAATGACCGTGAACAGGACTTACGATGAGCATGTCAACTCCAGAGACAAGGAGCCGCTTTCCAGCGTGAGGCGGCGAGCTTTGCTCAGGAAAGCGAGTTCGCTGCCTCCCACCACGGCCCATATCTTGAGCGCCTTACTAGAATCCAGGGTGAACCTCCCTCAGTATACATCCACGGCCATCGATTATAAATACGAGCTCAGGGATAGCAATGAGAGAGAATTCTTTCTGGAATTAGTGAAAGACATATCCAACGACCTGGACCTGACCAGCCTAAGTTACAAGATCCTCATATTTGTCTGCATACTGGTGAATGCCGACCGCTGCTCCTTGTTCCTCGTGGAAGGAAGCTCCACCAAAAAGACACTCATTTCCAAATTCTTTGACGTGCACGCAGGAACCACGGTACTGCCTTCGTGCAGAGTGGACAACTCCAGCGAAGTGCAGGTGCCGTGGGGGAAAGGGATCATTGGTTATGTGGCGGAGCATGGGGAAACTGTCAATATCCCTGATGCCTATCAGGTAAGATCTACCCCGCAGAAAGCCACCAGCTAAAGCACTTGCTCCAATTTATAAGCCTTAGGGTATAAAACATGACTAATAATATGTAGTTTCTATACCGAGGATGCCATGGATAAAAGTTCTACACAACTGCAAAAGCAATTTGCAAAAAGCAACCCTGTGACCGCGTGGGTTTCCTCCGGGTGCTCCGTTTTCCTTCCACATCCCAAAGACGTGAGGTTAATTGCCCCCCAGAGCGTAAGATGCGAAAGTGGGATAACATTGAACTAGTTAGTGTAGTCGGCGTGGACCCGTTCACCTGAAAGGCCTGTTTCCACGCTGTATCTCTAAACTAAACTAAATGAACTTAAAACATAATTTTTTTTAAAGGGTCCCACCCCGAAACTTCGTCTATCCCTCCACAGACGCTGCCTGACCCGCTGAGTTCCTCCGGCACTTCGTTTTATGTATAAAAGGAACACAATTTATGTATAAAACAAGCTTCAGTCTCTTTGCATCCCTCCCCTGCAAAGCCCATTATTGCAGCGTTCATTAAGAATTCGAGTTTAGTGGGTAAGTGCAAATGAAACGAACACTTTATTTTGCCCCACGCTTTCTTTGCCTAAAAGATAGGCGCGAACAGCGCTTTTAATTCGCCACGCATCTGTTCTTCGGTTGCTTTTAGATATATGCAGTCACTTTCTGGATCTGAGATATACACACAATTTACTTTGCAAACGGCATCATTTCCACCGTTCTCTTAGTTGATGATATGGCTAAATTAAGTCAGATTAACAGCAGATATACTTGGACTTTCACATTTCTAAACTCTTGCATATTCCTATAAAAAAGGTGATCATAATTTAAAAGAAAGAAAAGCATCATCAAGTTAGTGTGAAGATGCTTTAAAAGGAACATCATTCAGTTATTCCAGTGAAATGGTTATCAAGTTAGAATGGGCGCCCATGACCATTAGCAGTGACGTCCACATAGTCTGTAGATTGTATTTTGTTTTACAGTTTGTATCGTATTGCTGATCATTAAAGCACAGTGATTTATTTACAGGCTCTCGATAAAAGGGTAACTCAATTGTTATTATAAAGAAAGAAAAGGGGAATATATTTGGAAATGTCACTACCAATTTCAAATGGAGAAAATTACACAAGGTTCCATTATTTCGGAAAAGGGTTAAAATACGACTTACAAATAATGCGTAAAACAATGTTTTAGATGTGCTTTAACAAAATTACATCAAATATTTCGCTCGAGGCAGCAAAACCTTTTTGAAGTTTGACATGTTTTCCTATTTCTGACCCAGATCGCAGTCTTGAAGCATCAAAATGAAACAGCCAGAGCAATTCCAAACATTAATCGACAAAATCTGGCACCACTGGTTTCTTTCCTCAAAATGAAAACAGACTATTTTAAACCCCCCCCCCAGAAATCCTACTTAGATGTTGTTGCAACGTGCATTCAGCTTGTGCAGATGAGCAGAGCACTAGGTTGTTGTTCTCGTAATTATAATAGAAGGGAAAATATAATGCGTGCTGTTTACTTTCCTGTAAAGAAAAAGTTAACAGAACACATACAAATAATGTATAACTCTCTCGAACACAATGTTAAATAATGCAGATCATTCGTAATCTTGCTGCACAAGTGCTCCAAACAATGTTAACTTTTGTTCTAAGTTCTATTAGACACCATAGGACCATTCCAATCTCTAGCAAAACTCAACAGTTGTACTGTGGTCATATGACCCAATAAAAGTATAAATAACGACTCAGACCGAATCCGAACAACTCGTTCGGAGTTCGTATCCCAGTGTTGCATAGCTTCACGATATAACCCATTGATATAATGGTGACGGAGGAGTCGCACAGCGCTTTAAACTGCAGTATTTGGAAGTGGCACAGCAAAGAGACTGTAACAAAGTGTTTGCAGAGACTGGAGTGATCCTCCGGCCGCAAACTGATCAAACATCAACCCTGCCCTTCATCCGAATAAAACTCACTTTCCAGCGCACAGAGCAGCAGGGGGCGCTGCAAAGTCGCCTCACCATATTGCGTCAATAGATCTGCTGCTGCAGAGAGGAATGAAACCAGTCGCTTGCTTACACCACCATTGCACATGGTGTCAGTCTAGCTTGTCGCTCAAAGGCAGGCATCGTGTCGCTTCAAACACCCATTACTGTTGGAGGACAACGTTGGCACCTTATACTCAAAAGATCCATTGCAACTGAATGCATGTAGAAATAAGGAACTGCAGCTGCTGGTTCACAGAGAAAGGCACAAAGTGCTGGACTAACCCAACAAAGGCTGGAGAACATGGATAGATGAAGTTTCGGATCTGGACCCTTCAGACTCATTGTAGGGGGTAGGGGCGGACAGAAAGCTAGAAGAGTGGAGGGGCAAGACAAATCTAGGCAAGTAATAGGTCAACACAGGTGGTTGGACAAAATACCAGAAATGAAAGACAGAAGTTGTGAGACAAAATGAATGAAGAGTTACAAATTGTGAACCCAGAGAAAGGAATGTAGGGAGAGGAGAAATAGGTGAATTCATGTTGGGGATTGAGCAGTCTTCCCGGATGAGTTATGTTTTGTTTCTCATTCATTTAGAACTTGAGATTAATACTGTACCTCACTGTAAAAATGAAACTGACAACGAACTACAGAAATGGTTCTGCTCTATATTGTCTGTGGAATTCTCTGCCTCAGGAGGCAGGTTCGCTGGATGCTTTCAAGAGAGAGCTAGATAGTGCTCTTAAAAATAGCGGAGTCAGGGAATATGGGGAGAAGGCAGGAATGTGGTACTGATTGGGAATGATCAGCCATGATCACATTGAATGGCGGTGCTGGCTCGAAGGGCCAAATGGCCTACTCCTGCACTATTGTCTATTGTCTATTGTTTATTGAATTTCTTTTTGTGTTATATTATCTAATTCTTTAGGTAGTCCTAGTTATTACACGAGAAAATCTTTTTTTACACAGAGAGTGGTGAATCTGTGGAATTCTCTGCCACAGAAGGTAGTTGAGGCCAGTTCATTGGCTATATTTAAGAGGGAGTTAGATGTGGCCCTTGTGGCTAAAGGGATCAGGGGGTATGGAGAGAAGGCAGGGATGGGATACTGAGTTGGATGATCAGCCATGATCATATTGAATGGCGGTGCAGGCTCGAAGGGCCGAATGGCCTACTCCTGCACCTATTTTTCTATGTTTCTAGAATGTCATTTACAAAGACAAAATTATCTTTTAATATTTAGATAGTTTCTTATTCTCTTTATTTCCTACTATGATAACCAATCTTTAGTTATGAGAAGGGGCCAGGTGGGTACGGGGGAAATGGATATTAGAGACAGGAACAGGAATGTGGGAAGGGGAACAAGATAAGGGAGGGATAATGATCAGATGGAACCAGATGGGGGAGGGGATAGTTGTCAGCTGTTGTGTACAATTATTCCGTACAGAATAGAATCGATATCCTTAGGGAAAAGTTCCAAACAAATGTATTAATTTAGCAGATTTCTGGTCAGAGTTTTGCAGGACAGTGGCCGTGAAGTCCAAAGGTGAGGTTTGTTGGGACTGTTCATGCTGCTTTTGATTCTCTTTTCTTTTGGGAAAGATTTCTGCCCTTCCTTTTCAAACATTGCATTTGCAAGTAAGCATCAGAAAGGCTTGTAAATATTGTCATTTCAACCTGGCTCACCTACTAAACTCTAAGCCGCTGAAGACACAAGAGATTGCAGATGCTGGGATCTTGAGCAGAAAACAAACAGATGGAAGAACTCAGAGGGACAAGTATCATCTGTGCAGGCAAAGGGGTGGTTGACATTTCAGGTGGTTAAAACTATAATAACATTTAAAATACATTTGGACAGGTACGTGGATAGGAAAGGTTTAGAGGGATATGAGCCAAACGTGGGCAGTTGGTAAAATGTAGCTGGGAATCTTGGTTGTCGTAGGCAAGTTGGGCTGAAGGGCCTGTTTCCGTGCTGCTTGACTACATGAATCTATCAGGATGGCGTGTGTAGAGTGAAAATAGATGAGATGAGTGGGGGGAGGAGAGGAAGGGACTGGTAGGTGATAGGTGGAATTAGATGAGGTGGTGGATCATGGACGGATGGAGCCAGGTGCGGGAGGGGGATGGGGGCATTTTGAGTCACAGTCTGCTGGGTGATAGGTGGAAACAGAGAAGGAGCCAGGTGGGTGCGGGGGAAATGCATATTAGAGACAGAAACTGGAATGTGGGAAGGGGAACAAGATAAGGGAGGGATAATGATCAGATGCAACCAGATGGGGGAGGGGATAGGAAAGGTTGGCCAAGGAAGAAGAGGTTTGATGATCGGTGTGTGGGGGATGGGCCTGCTGAGTTCCTTCAAGCAGTTTGTTTTTTTGCCCAAAGCCACTGAAGGCAACTTCTGCCAAGGTTTCCAGCCTCTCGTTTCACATTGAGAAAGATGTCCTCTGGGCCTACTTCGCGGGGTCATAATGCACACCATTGAGAAGAATGTCAAATTTTCTTCATGAATGATTCACCAGTGCACTGCACATCAAAGGCACTGCACTCATTCATTGTGACCACCTTCTGCTGCACACAGCAGCATGAAACTGGACTCGGTGGAAACCTGAGTGTAGGGGAAACCAATGGAAACAGTTGATCTAAATTCCTGCTGTCAGACCTAAGTTCATGTGCTCAGGCATGTCTTGTAAACACCTTTAGGACTGAACTACAATTGATTAATACTTTATTGTTATGTGCACTTGGTACAGTGAAATTATTTGCTTTTTCATACGTCCCAAGTATGCAAAAAATCACCGCGAATAGGGCACTGACAAATTTACAAAAGTATTCAATATAATCCCGATGGTCCCTCTTCCTTCTCCCTCCGCCCCTCCCCCACCATCCTGAAACCGTCTCTCAGTGGTCCTCCTACTCCGGGCCCCTCTTTGTCTCGCCCCCCCCCCCCCCAAGCCAGGGGCTTGTTAAGCTTTCTCAGCTAATGGTATCTCATCCATGGTTATTTGTGTGGAGTGCTCTGAGGTGTGTTCTATTATCGTCCTCAGACACAAGATCTTTCACTGTATTTACTTCAGTAACATTCTACCACTAGGCACTGCTGCTCCCTGTCTACTATTCAGCATAATTTGCAGCACCTTTGATTTGAATGAAGTTGGACGGTGAGGCGTATGTGTGCAGAAGAAGGATGTTTGTTCCATTCCAGGGGCATGGAAGGCAGATTCTACATATGAGAGATGTCAGTTGGGTCATTACCCATGCAGGACCACTTGGTTTGTCCATGGAAAAGCCTCTTGTTTTATGGTGGCAGATCTGTAACTGTATCAAAAAATACAGTGCCGAGCCAGGTAACTCCCCACTGACTAGCAGCTTAGTGAGTTCAGTGGAAAATACTTTTGTGAATGTAATTCAGCATATGTTCTCCATAATGTCTTTGTGGTCTCCTAATCTGAGGAAAGACATTGTTGCCATAGAGGGAGTACAGAGAAGGTTCACCAGACTGATTCCTGGGATGGCAAGACTTTCATATGAAGAAAGACTGGATAGACTCGGCTTGTACACGCTAGAATTTAGAAGATTGAGGGGAGATCTTATAGAAACTTACAAAATTCTTAAGGGGTTGGACAGGCTAGATGCAGGAAGATTATTCCCGATGTTGGGGAAGTCCAGAACAAGGGGTCACAGTTTAAGGATAAGGGGGAAGTCTTTTAAGACCGAGATGAGAAAATCATTTTTTACACAGAGAGTGGTGAATCTGTGGAATTCACTGTCACAGAAGGTAGTTCATTGGCTATATTTAAGACAGAGTTAGATGTGGCCCTTATGGCTAAAGGGATCAGGGGGTATGGAGAGAAGGCAGGTTCAGGATACTGAGTTGGATGATCAGCCATAATCATATTGAATGGTTGTGCAGGCTCGAAGGGCCGAATGGCCTATTCCTGCACCTATCTATTTTCTATGTTTCTATAAGCAGAGCCCATCAAGATAGTCAACAAAGGACATAAAATGCTGTAGTAATTCTGTGGGTCAGGCAGCATCCCTGGAGAACATGGATAGTTGATGGTTCAGTTTGAGATCTTTTTTCAGACTGATCAAGATGTATCTGAGTAATCTTTTGGGCAAAAATCCCCTGCTCTCTGACCCTGTTCAATGCTGTTCGTTCCTATCCTGTATAAATAGATCCATTAGCATGAATATACTTGCGCTGGTGCTTTTGTGGATAGAGGGTGGTGATACCAAATGCTCAAAATGTCTGAGACAGGTGTGAATTACTGGCCACCACACAGCTTCCTCGATATAATCTGGAGGAAGGGGAGAGGAACATAGATTACAATGTTGTTAAATCACATGGTATCATTCTCATTCTCCTCTGATGCCAACAAGTGCATTGGAAGAGAGTTTGGGTGGATCGTTAACAAAGCGACATTAATAATGCCATTGGGATCTATTGAGATGCAACTTGGAAAAAAAAGTTCCCATTTGGCTCTGGGAACAAGAATGCAGCATCAATTGAGCCCAGGCTGTTTGCCATCACTTTATAAAAATGAAAATCTCGTTCCTGCTTAGGAAAAGAAAACCAGCATCAACAAACATCCACCTGAAAGTAGTGAATGACTCCAGACATACTCTGGAAGAGAGACCAAGCCCATCTCCCAATAAAGTTACTTGTGCAACAACAACTATTCGTAATTATAAAATCTAGTGGCTGTCAAAAGCAGTGGATAGCTTCTTAACTGTTGGATAGTCTACAGTATTTCTGTTATCTTTTTGTCCTCTGTCTAAATGGTCATTTTTTCAATTTGGTTCAGAAATGTTTCATTTCGACATTTTTAATTTCTCCCAAGGATTTATTCCTTAAAGAATGCTCACTTGATTAAATGTCACATGGTCACATTGTGTTTTTTTGTAAAACCAATAATGCTTGTATTATCGTTTTCTTTAGCGTTTTTGGAAGTTGTAGTTATTTAGTTCTTTATACAGCGTGGGAAGAGGCCCTTCAGCCCACCGAGTCTACACTGACCAACAATCACCCATACACTAGTTTAGTTTAGTTTATTATTGTCACTATATTTTATTTTATCTCAATTTCACATTCTACACACTAGGGGCAATTTACAGAAGCCAATTAACCAACAAACCTGCACATCTTTGAAATGTGTGAGGAAACCAGAATACACAGAGAAAACCCACGTGGTCACAGGGAGAACGTACAAACTCAGCACAGGCAGCGCCCATAGTCAGAATCGAACATAGGTCTCTGGTGCTGTAAGGCAGCAACTCTATCACTGCAAAGAATTAGCCCGCACATGGATGTCATGTTATGTTTAATACAAGTTTAAACAAGTATTCTTTCAATCTGACTATTTCTGTTTCTCATATGTTTCTGTTTTTTGCATTTAAAAGATTTTGCACAATTTGTCTGGGCAGCTTGCACATGTTAAATGTCATCAGGATTATCTCTTTAAACTTTTAACCAAGTTTCTTCCGTTTTGTAACCACAGTTCATTGTGCTGGGCCTTACGTTCTACATAATCTCAGGTAGACACTTGAAAAATTGTAAGTGATGGCAAATGTCTAGAAATTTAAAATGTTCACTCAGTCCTCATTTATATTTTCTCCACAAACAATAAATATAAACACTTACATCAAATTATTTATTTCAGTATTATTGACATTCTTTTCAATAAATATTTTCCACTTTTTAATGCTAATCTTTAAGCTATCTTGTATGGGAACAGCAGGATAGTTCAGTCCATTAATATCTCCACAGGACATATCCAATATTACTATTTTGTAAAAATTGTATATGGTACACTTGACAGCATGAACAAAGATCCCCTTGACAACCCAATTTTAATCTGTCCCTCATGATACAGCAAAGATAAACAACCAAGCTCCCGACGGAAACCTGAACACGCTCTATGCGAATATAAAGTTGCACATTCCATATTTATGAGATAGTAAGAAATAAACAAAATTACAAATGTGTGCTTGTATAACATTAAAGCGCGTTCCTTTCCTCCAATATGTTGGTGAGAGGCACAAATTCATTGCAGGCCAGAAATTCATTTTATCATGGTAGTAAAGGGCCCCACGACAAATTAGGAAACGTAACAACAATTTATGGTCCAATTTTCTGAGACATTCAACACCAGCATGGAGGTTTCATGCAGGCACCAGTAAGTCTAAAGGAAGCTGTGAAGTTATGCTCAGGCTTCATAAATTATAATTTAATCTGTTTATTAACAACAGTTGAGGAATTATTATCTTTCTGTTCAAACATTGGCCTCTCCAACTTATTCTAATTAGATATCACAGCATCTTGGTGTTGGAAAAAGTTGGATGTATGAATTAGTTAATGTATAGTAATTATGTTCACAAGAAGGATGTGTTGCGAAAGAAATGGGATTGGATTCCTTTGTTTATAGCAGATTATTTTCCCTCATATTATGTGAATCGGGTAGCATTGCTGAAAATTTGGAATAAGTTGAATGCACACTGGTATTTTGATGGCTGAAAGGAACTATGTAAAATGAGAAATAGAGAAAAACATGTTAAAGAATGAATGAACAAAATTCAACAAGCTGATCTGAATGTATTTGCACAAAATTATAACACGATTCTGTTGTCTGAGTATTTCCAGAGGGGTTAATCATCTCTGTTGAAGCATCTGAAGTTATGTGCAAAGTTTGGCTCAGTACAAGGGAAAACATCACTGGAATTATGGTTAATAAACAGGAAAATGCTGCTTAAATGCCTCCAGAAGGAATAAACATTATTAAAACCATTTATCTTTTAACAAACCATTGTCAAAAAAACTTTTCTACATAAGGTTTTATCTGCTCAATTAATTTACTAAATTTGAATACAACCATTAGATGACTTTAATATAAGCTCAATCTACAAAACAGAAATACTGAACCAAATACGCTGCTGTATAAAATGAAACAGGATTTATCAGTGCGTTAGGTTACAAATATTTTGTGATATTGTATATGGCACACTTGACAGCATGAACAAAGATCCCCTTGACATTGTTCATTGTTTATTCATTTTGAGTTGGCGCAGAGATACCTTTAAAACATTTAAGTATGAAGTCATAATAACTGAATTATTTACTTCATAACAAATTGAAATAATAATTAATGATAACATTTTTGTTAATAGCTAATAACAGTTATAAACATTTTTGTACGATTTCTGAATCTTAAATTTACAGTTATTCATCAAAGTAACAGAGAGACATTTATTGAATATTAACAATGGTGCATTTAAAAATATCTTGGGAAATATGGGACTTTGCTTTAAGCAAAGAACAATTTATGAATAATATTGCAGTTATTGCTATGAAGAACAGCTAGCCTTTTTTTGATTAAGACTGAAGTAATGGTGTTATGTTCTTGTTATTGTAAATTGTGTTGGACTCCATTGTGATGAGGAAATGGTAATGTATCTATAGTGTCAGATCCATAGATTAACATAAATTTTCCACATTAAGGGAGGCCATTCTGCCCATTTTGTTCCCGATGTGGTCTCCTGTACATTGGCGAGATAAAGCATAGACTGGGTGACCGTTTCGCTGATCTACTTGCACTCGATCTACCAAGGCCTACTGAATCTCCCGGCTGCTAACCATTTTGACTCATCTTCCTAGTCCCAAACTGACCTCTCTGCCCTGGATCTCCTCTGTTGTCAGTGAGATCACACACAAATTGGAGAAACAGCACCTCATATTCTGCTTACAACCTAACGGTATGAATATTGATTTTTCCAATTTTTGGTAACTAACCTACAACCCCCACCCCCTTCTTTCCCTCTTTTTTTGGTGCCCCTTCTCTTCCCTATGCCCCACCTGGGCCTGCACACATTTATCCCCTTCCCCATCCTCATGCACCTATATTGCATCCTCTGTCTTCCATCACTGGCCTTTGTCCAACCATCTGCCTATCAATCCCCACTCCCTTCACCTTTATCCACCTATCACTTGCCTGGCTTTGTCCTGCCTCTCCCCTCCTCCAGCTTTCTTCCCCCCACCGCAATCAGTCTCAAGAAGAGTCCTGACATGAAACGTCAACTATTCATGCTCTCCAGAGCTGCCGCCTGACCCTATGAGTTATTCCAGACTTTGTGTCTTTACTTGCATTAATTTAAACTGGGTTAATAATTGTGCATGGAAACAACTGGCGATATTTTTAATTTCCAATTTGTATCGGGGACCTCCATGTGTGTGAAGTGTTCTTCTATGGTTGTGAGTGCGCAGTTGATAGAATGGAACAGTTGCTGACAGGCAACCTCTTCTATGTGGATAGAAGTCTGAAGAAGGGTCATGACCTGAAACAGCACCCATTGTTTTTCCCCTAGATGCTGCCTGACCTGTTCAGTTACTCCAGCACTTTGTGTCTATCTTTGGCATATACCAGCATCTGCAGTTCCTTTCTACACACTCTTCTATGTAGATGTTAATGATAGCATCAGGCAATTTCAGCCTATGTTGCAAAGCATGATGATCAAATACTAACCAGCAAAATGTGATCTTGCCAGGCAGCATTTATCGTGAATAGGTACATCAAAGGCTGCATCCATTTTTTTTCCCTTTCTCAGCACAGTTTAAATTTCAGCTTTGGGAACTGGGCAAATGTGATTTTGTGTCCTTCTGGGAAAGGAACGAACCAGGCAAGATAGTAGGGGCTTTATAGATGCTAGTAGACTCTAAATATCTACTAGCATCCTTGTTTATGTCTACAAAGCCCTCAATGGGCTTGCCCCCACCTACATTAAAAGTCTGCTCACCCACCACACCATCTCCAGGTCCCTCAGATCGGCCGACTTGGGGCTGCTGAATATCCCGCGGTCTAGGCATAAGCTCAGGGGCCACCGCGCCTTTGCGGTTGCAGCCCCTAGACTGTGGAACAGCATCCCTCTTCCCATCAGAACTGCCCCCTCCATCGACTCCTTTAAGTCGAGACTAAAAACTCATCTGTACTCCCAAGCCTTCCTTGACGTCCTCTGAGCGAGGGCTACATGTATGTAGTTTGTTTGTTATACTATTCTTATACCAAAGTAAAGCACTTTGGCCAACGAGAGTTGTTTTTTAAATGTGCTAAATAAATAAATAAATGTGACTTGACTTGACTAAATGGCATGTGTGGCACAAGCACGTACTTCTGAAGCAAAGTGGTAATGGGGTTTGTGCAAGTCCCTGACAAGTGCAAGAAATATGCAGAGCAGGCACCATATGACACCAGTGAAGCTTTAACTCTGCGCTGATGGCTGTTCTTCTTACCGATATCTCCGACCATGGGTGAATAAATGAGGAAGATGACTGAACTTTATTGCCTTCCATCACAGACAATAGACAATAGGTGCAGGAGGCTTTCGAGCCATCATCGCCACCTCCAGCGGGATCCCACCACTGGCCACATCTTCCCAACTTCTCTGCTTTCGGCTTTCCGCAGAGACCGCTCCCTCCGTAACTCCCTGGTCAATTTGCCCCTTCCCACCCAAACCACCCCCTTCCCTGGTACTTTCTCTTGGAACTGCAAGAAATGCTACACTTGTCGCTTTACCTCCCCCCTTGGCTCTATCCAAGGACCTTAACAGTCTTTGCAGGTGTGGCATAGGTTAACTTGCACCTCCTCCAACCTCAGCTATTGCATCCGATGCTCTAGGTGTCAGCTGCTTTACATCGGTGAGACCAAGCGTAGGCTTGGCGATCGCTTCACCCAACACCTCCGCTCGGTTTGCAATAACCAACCTGATCTCCCAGTGGCTCAGCACTTCAACTCCCCCTCCCATTCTGAATCCGACTTTTCTGTCCTGGGTCTCCTCCATGGCCAGAGTGAGTCCCACCATAAATTGGAGGAGTAGTACCTCATATTTTGCTTGGGTAGTTTACACCCCAGCAGTATGAACATTGACTTCTCCAATTTCAGGTAGCCCTTGCTTTCTCCCTCTTTCCCCTCCCCTTCCCAGCTCTCCCACAGCCCACTGCCTCCGCCTCTTCCTTTCTTCTTCCCGTCCCCCCCACCCCCACATCAATCTGAAGGAGGGTCTCGACCCGAAACGATACCTATTCCAACGCTCCATTGATGCTGCCTCACCCGCTGAGTTTCTCCAGCTTTTTTATCTACCAACCTGTGAGATGTCAGTTCTTCACTACGGGGACTGACACTGAAATCTGCCACATCTCAAATCCGACGTCAAACACCTCTTTGCCACAGGCTGCTAAGGTAACTACATTAACCTCATGAAATGGGAATATTCTGCCTGTGCCAAGACCTTTGACAGTAACAAAAGGAATCCCCTGCCATTCCTTTCCGAGGATCTTCTATGTTAGTGACTAAGCACGGAATTATTTTCTTCATTGGAATGAGAGATAACTTTGGTGAATGGTCACAGAAGAAGAAGATTGTCTGGTTCCTCATAGGCCGCTAATCTTGATATTGGCAACATTATCCAACTTTACAATAGGGGCAAAAAGGGATGACCATCATATTCCCTTTTTACAAAAAAAACAAATGGTTTTGATTCTCACATGACACAACTGATATGTGAACGTTGGCAGCTGATATTGCAGGCTAATATCTGGTATGGTGCCATGCAGTGCCTTCCTTCCACTGCCATCCTGTGTACCAGTTGTAATTCAGGGCAGTCCGGTGGGGATACCCATCAAATAAGAGAAGAGAGTGGCAAGGGCGCTTGGTTTAGGTTGTTGCAAACACTACTAAATATGACATGAACTAATGTATCAAGCTGAGAATGTCTGAAGAGTTTGCACAGTTCTTGTTTTGTATATATTTTTTAATCTCAATAAAGTTTATTCTTGGAAATAAATAAAGTTGTAATTCAATTGCCACAGCAAAACAAAGGACAGCTAACGGCAAAGCCAGCAGTGGAGCGGGATGTCATAGGTGTTAGTATCCGACCACCACTTCATCACTGACTTCAACGTTTCAATGCATGGGTATGGAAGACTGAGACAAGCTGAGCTGTGAGGAAGACTTGGTCAATGCTTGCCTATGAAAACATGAGCCACTGGAGACCATGAACTTGCCCTGAGTTACAGCTCATTTTACATCGTAATAACGTCTACATCACTACTTTTTTGAATAAACCTGTATACAATTGTTGTGTAAGTGAGGATTAAGGAGTTGGAGATCTATGGAACAGATGCGCTACAATGCTAAGAACTATATTCTGCACCCTGTATCTTCCACCGTTGCTCTACCTATTGTACTTAGGTTTGGCTTGAGTATATTTATTTATTTATAGCATTACCTGATCTGTTTCCATGCTGTATCTCCAAACAAATCTAAATGAAACTAAACTAAACAGCATGCAAAACAAAGCTTTTCACTGTCCCGCAGTACATGTGAGAATAATACACGTAAACCTAGATCGTGTGCGTTTATCTGTTCATAGTGCTTTGCAACATATGCATGTAGAATAAAATAAAACCAAAACTGATGGTGAGGTACAGAAGAAAAATAAAGGATAAGTGCATAAACATTCACACCAGAATGTCAGACTGTCAGAGTATTCAGGAGAAGTGATAAATAAATTTAAACAGTGACATGCTTTGCGATGTTCTGAACCTCATTCCACAGATTTGCTGAATAGATGAAGATGAAAGAAGGATACTAGTTGGTAAACAGAAACTGAATCTGTAATACTTCCAAAGCCTGTAATTAATATCCAGGGGGAGAAGGGAAGGTATACTAATTCTAATGGGCCTGTCCCACTTAGCGATTTTTTAGGCAACTGCCGGCGACTGTCATAGTTGTGGCAGGTCGCCGAAAAACCGGCGACAACCAACGTCATCCTAGCGACAACCTACGACAGCACCTACGTCAGGAGAAGTCAAGCTACGCTCATTGGATGTTGTGTAAGACGGAAGACCATGTGAGAGCTCCCACGCAGAGACCATGTGGGAGCATCCACTATAACAGCTGATTGGCCTGAGGAAGCTGACGCATCCAATGGCCTTCGTGCGCTGCCACTGAGATGTACAACTCGGAAATAAAGCAGTGGGATAAAGAATCGGTTGCTTAAGTGCGAGTTTACATAAGTCACAAGTTCACAAGTTATAGGAGTAGAATTAGGCCATTCGGCACATTGGGTCCACTCCGACATTCAATCATGGCTAAGATAGACACAAAAAGCTGGAGTGACTCAGCGGGACATCTCTGGAGAGAAGGAATGGATGATGTTTTGGGTCAAGACCCTTCTTGATCTCTGCCTCCTAATCCCATTTTCCTGCCTTCTCCCCATAACCCTTGACACCCGTTCTAATCAAGAATTTGTCTATCTCTGCCTTAAAAATATCCACTGACTTGGCCTCCACAGCCCTCTGTAGTTTAATGCAGCACAGATTAAATACCCTCTGACTAAAGGAATTCCTTCTCACCTTTCTAAACAAGCACCCACTATTTCTAAGGCTATGACCTCTGGCCCATGACCTCTGGCCCTAGACTCTCCCACCAGTGGAAACATCCTTTCCACATCCACTCTATCTATACCATTCATTATTCTGTAAGTTTCAATGAGGTCCTCCCTCAACCTCTAAACTCCAGCGAGTAGAGGCCCAGTGCTGTCAAGTGCTCATCACATGCTAACCCACAGTCGCCTATTACGTAAGTCAGGGAGAACCTGCATTTTTAAAAAACATTCAATTGTCAAGTTTTTTTTTCCTAAAATTTTGAAAAATTACACATTTGAAGAGTAAATATTATTTTCATTTCCAATATTATCTTCTCGATTTATTAATTGGAATTTTATTAAATAATGGTGTGGAATTGGTTTGCCAAATGTCTTATTGTAAAATCATAACATATTTATTCACATTGTAATTTGTCCTATAATGAATCCTTGATTCAGGAATTGTCTTGTTTGACCTGACAATTTCCTAACATCACTATTATTTAAGAAAATGTGAAAGAAGAACTAATAAACTCGAGGGCAATCGAAGGGAAGTTAATAAGAATGTTTATTAAGAATAGAGCATCAGCAAGTATGATTAAAATGTGACTGAATGTACCCTCAGCAAATATGAGATGATCAGAGAGAGATAGCATGGCATAGTTATAGCACAGTCGTATATCATCATCCCAATAAATTATGTTGGCAGTAATATAGACAAAGGAATCTCCATAAGACTCCAGAGGTTACTCGATATGATTCCACATGGAAATTATTTCCAATAATTAGTGTCCATACACCCAGCAGTATGAATATTGATTTCTTTAATTGTATTTCCTTGCATTCCATCTCTCTTTGTTCCTCCCCAAACCCAGTCACCCTGCTAGTTTTACAGTTTGTATTCTCTCATTATCACGTCCTCCACAACCAACAATGGACCATTGTGGGCGCCTTGGCCATGTACCTTTTCCCAGATTCCCTCTCCCCTAACTCTCAGTCTGAAGAAGTGTCTCGACCCAAAACGTCACCTATTCTTTTTCTCCAGAGATGCTGAGTTACTCCAGCATTTTGTGTCTATCTTAATTATATTCAAAAATGGCTGGGTCAAAAAGGCAACATGTGACAAGAAATGTTTTCTAAAGATTGTTCTGCAAAATCAACCACATATTGTAAAAAATAATTTGGATGAAGATGGAAAATAAATTTTGCAGATAACAATAAGTCAGGAGGAACAGTAAATTGAGATCAATGGGACGGGTGCCAAAGAAGCATAAACATTTTGTGAATGCAAATGGATTTCAATACAGAAAGGTCATCAGAAAGGACTGAAAAGCAATAGAATATTTTCAAAATGGTGAAAAATTAGGAATTGATGAGGAAGAAGGAGATCTGGTATAGAAGTTCAAAATTCGAGTATTCAGATGCAAATTTCAGATTCAGATGCAAGTAGCAAGTCTTCTTCCTCTACGTATAAGAATGTTTCGACCTGGAACGTCAGCTATTCCTTTTCTCCAGAGATCTTGCCTGACCTGCTGAGTTACTCCAGCATTTTGAGTCTATCTTCGGTGTAAACCAGCACATCTACGGTTCCTTCCTACACTAGTTTCAATGGTCCAGTGGGTTGTTTTTGCATCTGAATTGCTACTTGCTACTGTTGTCTAGAGCAGTAGAATCCATCATAGAGTGTAATGTTTAGCATTAGGCACTCAGGAGGACGTATTGGAAGGGGTGCAATGAGGAATCACCAGAACAATTTGAAATTAAAATATTGCAGACATTGGAAATGTGAAAAAATCAGAAAATTATCGAAGTATTCAGCAGGTCAGGTAGCTTCTCTAGTTAAAAAAGACATGGTTTAGGTGACCTTCAGCCTGAAGAAGTGTCCTGACCAGAAATGTCACCTATCCATGTTCTCTAGAGATGCTGCCTGACCCATTGAATTACTTCAGCATTTTGTGTCATTTTTTTGTAAAACAGCTCTGCAGTTCCTTTTTTCTACTTCTTACTGGTTTAGGGAATTACCTTTCTGTTGTCAAGGTCATGATTGATTTTTCTACTTGCAAAGGTCATGATTGATTTTTTCTACTTGCAAAAGTCAACCCATAGGCAATGGATCATTTAGAGCAAGGGGAAGCTCTAGCAAGGCATTCAGGCAGATCTGTGTGTACCTAACCCAGTTAATGTCACCTATCTCTTCCCATGAACCTTGTCCGACATGGGGCACCACAAACTGAAATAATTCCAAGAGAGAACTTGATCTTATTCCGGTCATCAAAACATTATTTTCAATTCCTGTCACGTTGTCTCTGTTATACTGATTCAGAGGTACTGCAACGCCTAGCCCCATCCTTTCTATTTACTTTAGAGAAATCTTTTTAGCTCCCTGACAATATTTTCATTGTTGGTTCCCACTGCAGTTCATTTTGCCCTCTGCGACTATGCTTGTTTTGTTGTTGGCTGCAAGCTTTTGGCCATTAAAAGTACAGATCTGCTCAAATATCAGATATAGGGTGAATAATAGTAGTGAAAATAATTGTTGTGGACGATGAATAGGTGATCGTGCAAAATGTTCACTGGTACCCGTAATTGGCTGTGCCTTAATTAGAAAAGAGTTTGTTTGGTGTTTTCAGCATAAATAACTACTCACCTACATTACTCTCTGTCAGAGTTCTACACATTAGCTTTACATACGAATCTTTACCTTTGACTTTGACTGTTGTACAGTCACAGAGATGATAGGGGAATCTTGGACTTTTCAATGCATTAAGTACATTTTTATTTATTTATTTATTTTAAAAAATTTATTGTTTGGATTTTTGTATGTAATTTATGCGCCTCGTGTTAGTTATATGTTCTGTTGTTCTGCCTGTTTTATGATGTCTTGCTTGTTTTCTTTTTTTCTGTACAGCACTTTGGTCGGCTTTGGTTGTTTTTAAGATGCTTAACAAATAAAGTTATTATTATTATTATTATGTGTTGGCAGGGGTGTTGCCAATTGTCTTCCCTTGATCTGTCAGGCTCCACAAACTCCCATTCACAATGTGCAACAGATTTCATTGTCTGATTTAATAAGTTACACAAAAGTGCTGCAGCCAGAATTGCAGAGAAGATATAATGGAATATATATATCTAGTTCAAATCCGAATGGTCAGGAAATCAGTAGTTCATAAGTTCTCGGAGCAGAATTAGGCCATTCGGCCCATCAAGTCTACTCTACCATTCATCATGGCTGATCTATCTGTCCCTCCCAACACCATTCTCCTGCCTTCTCCCATAACCCCTGACACTGTTACTAATCAAGAATCTGTCAATCTGCACCTTAAAAATATCCATTGACTTGGCCTCCACAGCCGTCTGTGGCAATGAATTCCACAGATACACCACGTTTTGACTAAAGAAATTCCTCCTCATCTCCTCATGGCCTCTGCTCCTAGACTCTCCCCGTGGAAACATCCTCTCCACATTCACTCTGTCCAGGCCTTTCACTATTCGGTAAGTTTGAATGAGGTCCCCCCTTATCCTTCTAACTCCAGTGACTACAGGCCCAATGGCGTCAAATGCTCATCATATATTAACCAAGTCATTTCTGGGATTATTCTCGTAAATCAGTTACTTTATAATCAAATGAGTATTTTATCTTAACAAGGTCTCAAAGTAAACAGTGCGCTGGGCATGCAGCTGGGTATACTCTTGTTCCCACATTTTTAGTTTATAATGGGTTTCAATTGACCTTAATATCACCAATCTCGACTTTGAATAGATTCATTGACTGTTTCCACAGCTCTGTGATGTAAAGAATTCCAAAGATTTGTGATCCTCTGAGCGAGGAGATTCCTTCGCATCTATCTCCTAACTAGTGACACCTTAGTCAAAAATTATATGCCTGCTTACAGATAACATCACTTGGGGAACATCTACTATGTCAATTGCCTTCACAATCTTGCACATTTCAATATTATCACTTGTTTCTGTTCTTAACTTCAATAAGGTTAGGCTCAATCTTTTCAGTCTCTCTTTATAGATCAGCTTACCCCCATTTTGTCACAGTAAGAAACAGAAAATTCTGGAAGATCTTAGCAGATCAGGCAACATCTGTGGTAAGAGAAATAGAGTTAACGTGTCAATCTAACACCCATGGTCAGAACTGAGGAAGAGAGATAACAAGTCTGTTGTAAGTTGTAAAGAGGATGGCAGAGATGTGGATAGGACAAAGGGAATATCCTTAATAAGGTGATGCCAGGGGTGATATAGGGATCAATTGAAGACATCATCTGATCAATGTGTTAATGAGTTAGAAACAGAGAAAGTGAGAGAAGTTGGAAAGACAAAAAAAAACAACAAAGGAATGTAAACGATGTGCTGATAAAAGAAGAAAAATTGAGCTAATATCACACTAGTATAACCTGAGGCAGAAAGAGACAGCTCTGATAGAAACAGACAAAGTAAGTTACCTGAAGCTGTAGAATTCAGTATTCGCAACATGGTCGTTCATTTGCGTTTGCTTTGTCTGATCATATTGTCAATGTTGAATAGTAGAACAAGTTGAAAAATGCTCCAGTCAATCACTCCTTCATAAGGAAAGATAGTTTGGGTCCATGGACAGTGGGAAGGAGAGAGATAAAAGGACAGGGGTTGCATCTCCTATGATTATATGGGAAAACGCTGTTAGAAGTGCACCAGTTGATGGAAATGGCAGAGCAGACGTTTGACTTGATTCAAGGGTTTTGGAATATAAAAGTTGTCAAGTTTTTGATACAACTCGACACAGCTCTAGTGGACACCAGAGCTGAAGTTACTGGACGTACTTTTAGAAAGGAGATGAGAAGAAATATCTTTGGTCAGGGGGTGGTCAAGAATCTGTGGAATTCTTTGCCACAAACAGCTGTGGAGGCCAAGTCATTGGGTAATTTGAAGGCAGAGATTGACAGATTCTCAAAAGGTGTAAATTGTAAAGACAATTATTTCTGCTGCAGTTTTATACACAACTCAGTAACATAGTACAGTACATTTTATTATAATGTTGGTGTAGCAATAATGAAGTAAAAGTTTTAAGCATTAAAATAAAACATAAAATTATTTAATAATGCCCTGATGGATAACATATTTTAACTAAAAATGCTAAATGGTGTGCTTTTGTTAATAAGATGAAATTACTTTGTAATAGTGTCATTAGTTAGCTTGCGGAAAAGTAAATGAGAAAAATGCCTCATTAACCCTTGAGATTTTAGCAGAACATAATTGAAGATTTTCATAAACGACTATTGATAACTCCCAAAATATGTAATTAAGCTGAATGTTATAGACTGTTGTCTGTGTCCTAATTTTCTCTTGCTCATTCCATTAGCATATTACCGTTAGAGGACTAATCTCTCTTTTTCATATTATTTGAAACAAACTTGAATTTTATTTTAATGGGCAGATTTCCAGGTCTCATGGCCTGAAAATACATTGGTTGTGAATACCACCTGTGAATGGGTGTTGGCACAAGATGGGTGGATAAAATCCAGTTCCCCAGTACACTTACGTCTCAGCAGAGCCTTTTGCAAAACGTTGCATTTGGATCTCATTCAGACCCACATAACACACCGTGTATCAACAATTCAATGTTTTTCCTGTTAGGCAACAGTTGAAATCCCCAGAGAATGACATGGGGGGTCATGATAAACAAGAGTCAAGTCAAGAGTGTTTTATTGTCACATGTTCCAGATTAAATTCTTACTTGCAGCAGAACAGAATATATGTAAACACAGTACTCTGTAAATCGTATATTAGACCCAAAATGTCACCTATTCTTTTTTCTCCAGAGATGCTGCCTGACCTGTTGAATTACTCCAGCATTTTGTGTCCCTTTTTAGTGGGGCAGATATTAAAATGCTGAGTACATTTGTGTATTTTTGTTTAGCTTAGTTTGTTATTATGACGTGTACGGAGGTATAGTGAAAAGCTTTTGTTTAGAAAAATGTTCCCGTGAATCACTCCTTCATAAGGAAAGACTCTTTGGGTCCCTGGACAATGGGAAGGGAAGAGATAAAAGGACAGGGGTTTTCCAATTCTAAAGGAAAAATTGCTATATGAAATTACTATTTGTGGTTTAATCTTGTAAATTCATTGTCTAACCAGCAGCACCTGTTCTTGCCTAATTACCAGTAACTTATCTCCATTATCACCTCATCATGTAATATGATGGCAGACCTAATTATCTCACTGCTGTGTCTGTCATTCCAGTTGACAGGGACTTCTGGGCTTGAACAGGGCCAACAATTCCCTTGGCACTAAGATCTAAAGCAAAATGAAAGCATTGAAACATTTTAAACAATATCTTGAAGTAACTTAAGCAGCTGAAATGTTTATCTAAATTATCGCCGCATCATTTAGTTGTACTATAAGTGAGTAGAAATTGATTTAAGAAACATAAGAACGAGGAGGAGGTGTAGGTTAATTGGCCTCGAGCCAGCTCTGCCATTCAATGAGATCCATTCTCTGCCTCAACACCTCTCTCCTCGCCTCCTTTGACTGTTACATATCTGGGATAAGCCCTATGGGTCCCAAATTGACCCCATCAGTCACCTTGGTACAAGAGTGGGAGCAAGTCAACCTTGATCTCAAGGGACATCCCAAGAAAAAGAAAGGTGACTGTACAAGATAATAGATCGTAGTAATTTGAGTAATGTATTGTCATGGACTGAGGAACAGTTAACAAATAGGGAATGTGCCTATTCAGCATTTCAGGTTAACAAGCTGCAAATAGTCAGGGACTTGATCCATAATTTGTTCTGAATATCCACTTGTATTAGTTACTCCAGATGAAAAAATATTACATTTCTCTAGTCTTCCTTCTCAAATGAATAACGTCATATTTACCTCCGTAACTCCAGATTCAGAGTTTCTTCACAACTGTTATCAGGCAACTGAACCATCCTACCAACAATTAGAGAGTGGTCGTGAGCTACCATCTGCCTCATAAAAGACCCTTGGACAATTTTTAATTGGACTTTACTGGACTTTACCTTGTACTAAATGTTATTCCCTTTATCTTGTATCTGTACACTGTGGCTTAATTGTAATCATGTATGGTCTTTCCACATATAACAAAAAGCTTTTCACTCTACCTCTGTACATGTGACAATTAACTAACTAAACTAAACTAAATTAAACTAAACCTGTGCTATACTTCATCTGCAATCTTCTTGCCGAGTTAGCATCACCTTTCTGCAAATGGTTTTCACCTGTTTTACAAATATCTGTATGTCATAGCGATCAGCAGTAAGTATTTGGTTTGATTGCTATTGCTCTCTTATCCAGGAGCAGAGAAAGGAATCATGATATCTGAAATACTCCAACTTAATTTGAGCAACCTGACCATACACTTTGAGTTTAAATTGCTACCTTAGGGCTGTAATGAATACGGATAAACATTGAAAGTATTCAGAACAGGTGGACGTTCAGATGAATGGCGGTTGCCTATTTGACATTATGGGCTTATCTATTAACACTTGTCGTACACTCCACTTCCACAAAATGTCCAAAAATTCTGATCATTTGTTGCAAAATTCGTTTTTAATATTTAAACAGGCTTAGGCTAAAGTAATATTTTAATCGGACATTGACACAAAGTGCTGGAGTAACCCAGCGAGTCAGGCAGCATCTCTGGAGAACGTGGATAAGAGGCGTTTTGGTCCAACTTGCCCATGCCAAACAAGATGCCCGATCTAGCCCGTCCCACCTGCCTGCATTTGGCCTCTATCCCTCTAAACCATGCCTGTCGACATATAAATTAGGTTTGCACAGTAGAGAAATTTCTTACATTATTTGTTCTGATGTTTTTTAATTCATTAAAAGCTGATCAAATGTTTATTGCTGAAACTAGAAGGCGATAACCAATATATTATATTTTCTTGCTTAGGACCGTCGTTTCCGAGATGAAATCGATAAACTGACAGGGTACAAGACAAAATCGCTGCTGTGCATGCCAATACAAAACAGTGATGGTGAGATCATTGGCGTTGCCCAGGCCATAAATAAAAATCCCAGAGGAGCCCGCTTCAGTGAGGATGATGAAGAGGTGGGTTTTCATATCTTGTTCATTTGTGATTTCCTTGTTGGTAATATTAGTTTTAAAAAAGCATAAGTGTGATCCAGGAATTGGTTTACATATTGTTCATGATTTCAATGCACAACTTTGTTAAAGTACAATTTAAAGTTAATGTACAGGGACAGAAGTTTAGGGGTAACATGAGGGGGAACTTCTTTACTCAGAGAGTGGTAGCGGTGTGGAATGAGCTTCCAGTGGAAGTGGTGGTGGCAGGTTCGTTGGTATCATTTAAAAATAAATTGGATAGGCATATGGATGAGAAGGGAATGGAGGGTTATGGTATGAGTGCAGGCAGGTGGGACTAAGGGAAAAAAGTTGTTTGGCACGGACTTGTAGGGCCGAGATGGCCTGTTTCCGTGCTGTAATTGTTATATGGTTATATATGGTTAAATATCAAACTTGTGTGTTGGAAGGAACTGCCGATGCTGGTTTATACCAAAAGATAGACACAAAATGCTGGAGTAACTCAGCGGGTCAGGCAGCATCTCTGGAGAAACGAAATGTCGGAACTCGAAACATCACCTATTACTTCTCTCCAGAGATGCTGCCTGACCCACTGAGTTACTCCAGCATTTTGTGTCTAAATACCAAACTCACTTTTGATTTGAGAAAGGATAGTTAGTAGAATTCATTCCAAATGCTGGTCAGAGAATTTAACAATGCAAAGTAAACGTGCATCTTGTGCAAGCACATTCTGAAAGCTTTGAAATTGCTGAGAAATAATTCAACCCTTTGGTTACTAGCAGATTAAGTATGTGTTTATCATCTCCTCGAATACTTCTGATAAAAGCAATGAGGATCCAATTTGAGAAATGAATGAACATGACATTCCATCTGGTGTAAATATCAGAGCAACAATATCTGGCCTGTATTGAATCCTTGGAATCTGCCTAAATTTCTTCACGGTTTTGAGCCAAGGTTGAGCTTCAGCCCCTAACTTTGCTTCCTATCGGCAGCTGTTAGCAGTGTTTTGGGGGGCAGTATCTCTGGACTACGCCACCTGAGTCGACACTGAGATCTCAACATCTGACCCCATGGTGCAGAAGCCCAGAGAGACCTAGCCCAAAGCAGTGTGCAGTGTGGTTGGCTGGTGTCTTTTGTGCAGGGGGAGCTGGACGTTTTTAATCCAATTTTGGTAGAATTTGAGTCTGAAGAAGAGTCTGAAGAAATGTCACGCATTCCCTCTCGCCAGAGATGTTGCCTGTCCTGCTGAGTTATACCAGCAGGACAGGCAGCATTTTGTGTCTATCTTTGATGTAAACCAGCATCTGCAGTTCCTTCCTACACATTTGTTAGAATTCTAATTGTACCAGGTTGAATGAGTTTTTAGAGTGGTGTCCCACTGCGCTCCATGCTCTGCTGTAAGCTCAATAAGCAAACTACAACTTGTTAGATTATTGAAAATCAATCAAGAAATAGCTACAAATTATGGACCTTGGTGTTTAGTATTTCACAGTGATGCGTTCAGGAAGCAAGCATTCATCATTGTGAATTGTCTGGATAAATGGACTGCGGAACAAAACAAATATATGACTGCAAATATGTAGCCAAATAGTTATAGTTTGCAAATATCTAAAAACCAAATATGTATTAATATATATGCGGTGGGCAGGGAATTCTCAGATATGAAGGATATTTTCATGATTGCTTGCTGGTAACTTTGTAGTGTCAGATGTTTTAATTGAATACTTTAGTGTATAAGGGTGGCACAGTGGCGCAGCGGTAGTGTTGCAGCCTTACAGTGCCAGAGTCCTGGGTTCGATACTGACTATGGGAGCTGTCCTGTGCGGGGTTTATACGTTCTCCCCGTGACCATGTAGGTTTTCTCCGGGTGCTCCGGTTTCCTCCCACATTCCAAAGATGTGCAGGTTTGTAGGTTAACGAGCTTCTGTAAATTGTCCCTGGTGTGTAGGGTAGAACGAGACAGGTGGTTATTGGTCAGCGTGGAATTTGTGGGCCCAAGGGCCTGTTTCATGCTGTATCTCCTAAACTAAACTAAAATAAACTAAACATTTTTTTTTAAAGCTCTCTTTTTGCCTGCATTTGGTTCATAGCCTTCTAAACCCTCCCTATCCAGATATTTGTCCAAATGTTATTTATTTTAGTTTAGTTTAGTTTAGAGATACAGCACAGGAATGAGCCCTTTGGACCACCGAGCCCACGCCGACCAGTGATCCCAGCACACTAACACTATCCTACACACACTAAGGACAATTTACACTTATACCAAGCCAATTAACCTACATACCTGTACGTCTTTGGAGTTTGGGAGGAAACCGAAGATCTCGGAGAAAACCCACGTGGTCACGGGGAGAACGTGCAAACCCCGTACAGTCAGCACCCGCAGTCAGGATCGAACCTAGGTCTCCGGCGCCCCAAGCGCTGTAGGGCAGCAACTCTACCGCTGCACCACCATGCTGCCCGTCGCAATTGCATCTGCTTTTATAGCTTCCTCTGGCAGCTCATTTCAGATATGGACTGGTCTCTGTTGCTCCTGAGGTCTCTCTTAAATCTCTCCCCTCCAGCCTTAAGCTATGCTCTCAAGTTTTAGAGTCTTTTACCCTGGGAAAGACTATGACTTTATCTTTGCCTCTCATGATCTTGTTCATGTCAATAAGGTCACCCCTCAACCTCCTATGCTCCAAAGAACAAAGCCCAAGTCTATGCGACCACTCCCTATAACTCAAGACCACAAGCCCAGGTAACATCCTGATGCACCTTTTCAGCACCCTTTCCAACTTAATGACATCCTTCCTATAGCTGGGCGACTGGAAATGCACACAGTATTCCAAGTGTGGTTTCTCCAACAACTTGTACAGTTGCATCATGATGTGCCAACTTGTGTACTCAATACTTCAGGCAATGAAGACAAGCGTGCCAAAAGCCTTGTTCATCACACTGTCCACCAGACTCGCCATCTTTAGGGTACCATGCACCTGCATTCCCAGATCTCACCGTTTTGCAACACTCTCCGGAACTATTCTGTAAGTCTTGCCCTGGTTAGACATCCTGTACCAAAGAACAACACCTCACACTGGTCAGAGTTAAATTCCATTTGCCATTCCTTGGCCCACCTCATAACTGATCTTTCTTCAATGGTGTTTGATATGACCTCAGTTAGTGAGCTGTCGCGCTGGTAAATAATACCATGTACATATTTTCAAATTATGGATGACACGGTAGTAAGAATTTCACTGCTGTTTCAGACAAATTCTGTCGTTCAAAATCAATAAGTCATTAACATTTTAGTTAAACATCTATACTATTTTGCATATTGTTAAAGTTCAACCTATTTTTAAACACAATTGTTACAGCAGGAAATACTTCATAAAATGCCAGTGTAATTGAGTGTATTGATATCATTTCAGCTGGGAGAGATATATGGAATGAGAAGTATTGATGGTTTCACTCAGCGGGACAGGCAGCTTCTCTGGAGAGAAGGAATGGGTGACGTTTTGGGTCGAGACCCTTCTTCAGCCCACTTTAAACTTCAGACTAGTCTGAAGAAGGGTATCGACCCAAAACGTCACCCATTCCTTCTCTCCAGAGATTCTGCCTGACCCGCTGAGATACTCCAGCATTTTGTATCTATCTTCAGTTTTAGCCAGCATCTGTGTGCGGTTCCTTCCTACACAGTATTGATGGGTTGTTGGGTAGCTTCACCTGACCTGCTGGTTAAGGTTTATTATTGTGGCATGTACTGAGGTACAGCGAAAAGCTTTGTTTTTGAGGCAATCCAAACAAATCAGATAAACTATAGGTGAATTGGATAGTACCTTAGCTTATGGAATGACCATTCAGAAGCCTGATAACAGAGGGGAAGAATCTGTTCCTGAGTCTAATGGTACACACTTTCTGTCCCATCCCAGCCATTCCTTCTTCTGCCAAATGGAAGCAGGGAGAAGAAGGAATGACTGGATGGGATGTCTTTGATTATGCTGGCTGCTTTTCCAAGGCAGTGTGGTTTTACTTTAGAGACACAGCGTGGAAACAAGCCCTTCAGCCCGCTGGGTCTGCACCAAACAATCATCACCCAATCATACTATTTCTATGTTATCCCAGTTTCGCACCCTACATACAAGGAGAAACTTACAGAAGCCAATTAACCTATAGACCTGCACGTTTTTGGAGTGTGGGAGAAAACCTGGAGAAAAATCGCACGGTCATGTTCCATACTCCACACAGACAGCGCCCATGGTCAGATTCGAACCCGGGTCTCTGGTGCTGTAATGCAGCAACTTACCACTGCTGCCGCCCTCTGTCGATGATGGGAAGTCTGGTCTGTATAGACTGGACAGCATTTACAACTCTCTCAATTTTTTGCGGTCTTGGATGGAGTTGTTCCCAAACCAAGTTGTGATGCAATCTGACAGGGTGCTTCTCGACATGATGAATGCCAGAGGTCTCTCCATGTAGTCAGCTGCCAGCACACCTGATCTCCTGCTCCATTGTGGACTCACTTTAGATCTACAGATTCACTAGAGATACATGGGGTCGATGCACATAATATATACTTGACATACACATTCATTTGACTGGTGCAAGTTTGGAGTTCCCATTCATTTGAATTGGGTTGGTGATCTTAACAGAAAAGTAAGTTCAGTTTTGTGTTTTTTTTATTTTTCTTTGTCATGTTTTCTTTACATTTTTAATTAATTTTTACAAATTTAAAATCAGTTTAAATTCAGTTTTAATTTTTTACTTGAACATAAATGAACTGCATTTAATGTCTTTGATTATTAGAGATATTTCAAAACAGTTGAAAAGGCCATTGACAGTGTGAAGCAGCCACAAGGTCATGGTGGGGGAGATGCAAGTAGAATCTTGTGGCTCAGCTCTGTCTTCCATACTTGTTCAAGATGGTGGTTGAGGCAGGAACAATGGCGCTGGTAAGTGGGCTGTGACCTTACCTCCCGTGCACTCGCTGGTGCACTGGTTGCTCCGTGGTCGGCTGCGGCAAGCGTCCTGGTGCACAGTATCGGAGCGGCAGCCATGTGAGACAAGGGAATGGTGCATTTGAGGGCTGACATGTCCGGATTGGGCCTCGATTAGATCAGGTGCCACTTCAAGAGGCCGAACGCTTGGATCGGTTGCAGCTTGCAGTGGTGCAGAGCAGCGGAGCATCAACAACTGCCTGGCCAGGCCGACCCAGCAACTCCAACCTAGTGCCACCACCAGAACAATGGGCTGGAATGGAAAAGTTACCACTCTACATTTTTAACAACTTTGGACTTGAAACATACAAATGGTGCCGGAAATGTGCCAATATTTGTCTACTATTCCTACATTCTTGTACTTAAGAATGATTGTGACTATGTATAAGAAGATTTTTACTGAACTGTTTGCAAAAAAAGGAATTTCACTGTACCTAGGTACACATGACAACAAAGTGCCTTTGAACCATTGAGGTTGAGGTTCATTGGTTCAGTGTATGTTTCATGAGGTTGAGGTTCATTGGTTCAGTGTATGTTTCATGAGGTTGAGGTTCATTCAACCATTGGGGTTCAATGGTACTTTATTATCACATGTACCAATGTAGAGTGAAATTCATTTTTGTATCCAGTCCAGTATAAGTATTACTATACATAAGCACTTAGATTTTTATTTATTTTTATTTTTTTATTTTTTATTATTATTTATTTCGAACATCTTAGACAATCTAGATACATCTTAGATACATCTTAGATACATCTTGGGACATCTAAATACATCTTAGATAAGCATATCAGATACAGTACACATGTATAACAGTATTACACCGGGACAGTATACAGAGCCACCAGTTTTTGGCGCCATTTTCAAGTCCTGGTTGGTGTATGTGCAGGGTTCTTGGCCTGGCCATGAAGGCCCGTTGTCCTGGTGGGGTTGCTGGGTTGGCCTGGCTAAATGTCACTGTTGGTATCCTCCACCGCTGCAGGCTGCGTCATGCTGCAGGGTTGGTCAATCCCACGAAGCTGCGAAAAATGGGCGTGGCCATGAGAAAAGCACAAGGGGTCAGAAGGATTGAACGTGATCTAGCTTGTTGTTCTTCTCTTGCTGAAGGCATCATAATTATCTTTAGGGTTAGTTGTTCCTAGTGGGGCTAGTAGATCATTAGTGAACAATATGTTTTGGATATTCTGAGATCATTAGTGAACAATATGTTTTGGATATTCTTGTGGTGGAATTTGTTTGAAAATGGTTTGGTTTGTAATGCAAGTGAAACAACTGTAGATTGACAATGCATTCCATTCTAAAGATTCAATAAGGTTCTGGCCTGGTAAATTGCATTGTTCAATAGCTTATACATCTTCTAAAACGACTAAGTTACAGCCACCAAACCACTTGGTGAAACTGTCTCAGATTTCGGGTCATCAAGCAATCACTGGTTTAAGGAGGCACGAGAGGTGAGTTTTTGATCATTTGTTTACCTAGATAAACAGCTCGCAGAATGTTGACATGTTTGAGTAGGATCGTATTATGTAGCTTGTGAAACATGCAAATAAATCATAACAGTTTATTAGGAATAGGTGACTTTCGGGTCGAGACCCTTCTTCAGTCTGAAGAAGGGTCTCGACCCGAAACTTCACCTATTCCTTCGCACCATGGATGCTGCCTCACCCGCTGAGTTTCTCTAGCATTTTTGTCTACCTTTGATTTTTTCAGCATCTGCAGTTCTTTCTTAAACATAACAGTTTATTATCTTTATTTTGGTTTCTCATTTTAGGTGTGGTATGGTTAAGCTGTCCAGCATTCTCGTCAGTGTCCATGTTTTCTATGGAAAAGTGTGAGTGGAATATGATTCATTTCATATAAGGCCCAAAAATTCACAGCCATTTATTATAACAACAAATTGGTAGCCATTATCTGCATAAATATAGGTATCCATATATAGTGAGTGTTTCTGGTGGTCAGGCAGCATCCCTGGAGAACATGAATTCAGTAGGTGATGTTTCAGATCGGGACCTAACTTCAGACTGATGGACTGAAGAAAGGTCACCTCTTTATGCTCTCCAGGGATGCTGCCTGACCCACTGAGTTACTCCAGCAGTTTGTATCATTTTTTTGTTAACCGGCATCTGAATTCCTTGTTTCGATATAACAAGTGTTTTGCCATCATAGACATTACGAATGATTCTTCAGCCAAAATCAAAATAAAAGAGAAGAAAGGTTTCCTCATAATGTTGGATGAACGTGTGACAAGGTTGTAGACAGAGGTGCCAATGCTAATCTCCATAGCATTGGAATAATAAAACCATTCCCAAACCTGCCAACAACTTTCAATGTATTATCACTGGTTCCTGGCGCCAGGCAGCAAATGTCTGGGAAGAGGTTGGAGATCTGTGATGGGCGTGTTGAACATAATTCATCTAATTTACGTGAAGTATTTTGGTGAGGTTCTGAATGCTGTCTGAATTTAATTTGATAGCTTAAAAAAAACTAACATTGTAACCACATTCAACTTCAACTGCTCAGGATAGAGTTAGAACTTCATTGAATCTATGAAGTGGGTTCCATTTTCAATCTACGGTCCATTCAAGCCTTATAAGAACAAACAACTAATGAATGATTAACCTTTATCCTGCAATTTGACAGGATAATTTATCAGAAGACTCCTTTATCTAGTAGGATAACATTTCTCAGAAGCAGAAATATTAAAAAAAGATTTTGATGAAAGAAACTAACTTGATTCAAGGATACCAAAAATAATATAAATGAACAGCATTTTTTTTTACAAGAAATTGATAAATGTCACTGTGTTAGTGCAGTAATTTAACAATTGAAAATAAATGAAAAACCTATTGGCTGTAACCTCCCATTATTTATATTTGCCAATCACCAAGTCAAAGAATACCTGAAATATTTATATTAATGCTGGTGATTATGAACTAGATAGGTTTTCCCTGAAAACAAGCTTCTGTGTTTTTATTAAAGGAACATTTGTCAAATATTGGGAGCATTTCTCAATTATTTTTTTAACTAAATTCAAAACGAAAAAATCAAATCAAAATCTGCAAGTTGACGTTAATCGAGTTAATTCGCCAAAAAAATGTATTCTACAATAGAAAGCTGTAAGCATCTGATATGATAAAATAATTAATCATAATAATACATTTCAAATCATAAGATTTGGTCCGTGAAGCCCAAAAGATTATTTTTGCAGATCTAATACATCAATTTCATATTAAATAAAATTCTGATGAGATGAGATAAAAAAAACTTTGTAAAAGAACAAATTAAGTGATTGTATTATTAAATAAAACGGATATGAGTGATTTATTATGTATTTCCATGTCATTGACAAAAATATAATAATTATTAGAGTTCCACATGATTCATGATTTAGCTGCTGGCTGGGCAGATAAATGACCTAGAAAGCTTTTTTCAAAATGCTTTCTACACTCAGTGATATTATCACTGGTGTAAACTGTAATTTTACTGCCAGCTAAATTACCAGTGTATTACAAATTAATGGCTTAATGTAATGCACAATGGAAATTGTTCATGGACAGAAATATTGTCAGCTAGAAACATTTACTTTTGTAGTTTGTGACTTGAATGGATCAGGAGTGGGTTTACCTGACCCCTCATGCCTGCCCCGCCATTCAACACGATTAAATCTGATATTTTACCTCAGTATCATCTTCCTCCACCAACCCCAAATCCCTTGGACCCGTTATTATTCTAGTATATTTCAATCTCTTTATTTAGCCACTGAGCTTCCACAATCCTTTGAGGTACAGAATTCCAAAGGCACAGTGTCCACTGGATTTCTTCTCATCTTTATCCTAATTTTTGAGACACTGTTCCTCCCTGGTTCTGGACAGCCTTCGGCCTGCATCTACTCTGTCAAGCCCTGTAGAAATGTTGTATATTTCAAGAGATCTCTTCTCATTCTTTCAAATTGAAAATGCAAGGGCCCAGTCTACCTCATCTAACTCCATGGGAGTGCAGTAAGTACCTTTCTTTGTAGTCCCCATTTCAAAAATCAATCTGGTGGGTGTATGCTGCATTTGCTCTGCACGAGTGGTGCCTTGTATCCAAGAAGCTTTTCATTCCATGGACTTTATCAATATAATGTCCAAAGCCAATTGTGCCTAAAAACATTCCCACCACCACCACCTGTGAACAACGACCTTCAGAATGATAAGGTTCCTATTAAGTCTAATGCCTTGCGCCGACCTGATATTACTGAGGTACTGTCAGGGCTGCCAACTCTCACGCTTTGAGCGTGACACTCACGCATTTCAGCCAATTCTCACGCCCTCACACTGAAGACAGAATTCTCACGCTGTCTTCAGTCCCTGCACAGCAAAGATCCTATTGCGGAGCTATAGGATCTTTGCTGCACAGTTTGTCTCTTTGCGCCACATGACAGCGATCTGCACGGATTGGGGAAGCGTGTCGGTCCCGGGCAGCGGGTGTCAGCGCTTTTGTGCGCCGTCTGCGAGCGCTGCGCTTCCGGCTGCTGCGGCAACCTCGCTCCCTCCCTCCCTCCCTCCCTCCTGCCCTTCAGCTCACACGGCAGCACCAGCGCCACCAATCCACGCTACACCGTGTCCGCTAGACTCCCCACTGGGGGGCCGGGGAGAGAGAGGGAGGGGAGAGAGGGAAGGGGAGAAAGAGAGAGGGAAATAAAAAAAGGGAGGGATGGAGGCAAAGAGAGACAGGGGGAGGGAATGTAGAAAGGGGATGAAGGAAGGGAAGGAGAAAGGGGAGAAAGAGGAAGTGTGAGGAAAAAGAGGGAGGGTGAGGAAAGAGAGGGAGGAAAGGGAGGAAAGAGGGAGGGAAGGGGAGGATGGAGGGGGGGAGAGGAAAGGTGTGTGTGAGTGTCTGTTTCCCTGTGTGTGTCTCCTTGTGTGTGTGTGTGCCTTCCTGTGTGTGTCTCTGTGTGTCTCCCCGTGTGTGTGTGTCTCCCTGTGTGTGTGTGTTTGTGTATCCCTGTGTGTGTGTGTGTGTGTGTCCCCATGTGTGTGTCTGTCTGTCTCCCTGTGTGTGTGTGTGTCTGTCTGTCTCCCTGTGTGTGTGTGTGTCTGTCTCTCTGTGTGTGTGTGTGTGTGTGTCTGTCTCCCTGTGTGTGTGTGTGTGTGTGTCTGTGTGTGTGTGTGTGTGTGTGTGTGTGTGTGTGTCTGTCTGTCTCCCTGTGTGTGTGTGTCTGTCTGTCTCCCTGTGTGTGTGTGTGTGTGTGTGTGTGTGTGTCTGCCTCCCTGTGTGTGTGTGTCTTCCTGTGGGAGTGTGTATCTGTCTTCCTGTGTGTGTGTGTGTGTCTGTCTTCCTGTGTGTATGTGTCTGCCTCCCTGTGTGTATGTGTCTGTCTCCCTGTGTGTGTGTGTGTGTCTTCCTTTGTGTATGTGTCTCCCTGTGCATCTGTTGTCACATCCTGGCCTTAGACAGGGCTGCCAACTCTTCACGCTTTGAGCGTATATTTCAGCCAATTCTCACGCTGATGACAGAATTCTCACGCTGTCTTCAGTCCCTGCACAGTTTGTTTTTTTGCGCCATATCACAACGATCTGTGCAGTCTGGGGAAGCGCGTCAGTTGGCGGCTGTGAGTGACGTCACATCTCTTCTCTTCTCTTCTTTCTTGGTTGGATGTGCAGCCGCCGACAACATGAAGCAGCCGGAGATAAAACTAACCAGGTGAATCGGTTGTAAAACATGGGGAGGACCACAATGAGGCCAAACATCTAGGACAGGGTTCAGCAACCTACGGTACACGGGCTGAATCCCGCCCGTAACCCGAAAAAACAAGTTTTTTTTCCATTGGTTTTCGCTGGGTCGGGGCAGGCGAGCCGACCTGAGAACTGCAGCCAGTCCCTGGGACGCGAGCTAATCTGGGAACAGCAGCCAGTCCCTGGGCACGCAGAATGCCAACTTGATCATTATGGACAAATTGGACCAGCCACGTACATGTTGTATAACTCTGACTCTATGAAGATCTGAATGGGCTTAGAATGACCATTTAAGCAAAATTGCCCCCACTTTCCCCATTTTGATTTTTGAGATTAATATCCCTTTGCTCTGTTAACAGCGTTAAAGTACTTGTGAGGTCGAGTCAGGAAAGGGAACATGTTATTTCTTTTTAGTTTGCTTTAATTTGTTAGTTGATTGTTGAGTGCCATCATTTCTGAAATGGTCTTAAAGTAACTTAACTGTTATAAAGCAGTAATAAGTGATTTTTGTCCAAACAATTGGAACTTGCATAAAATGTTTGCATTATTAGCAGGGCTGCCAACTCTCACGCATTGAGTGTGAGACTCACGCATTTCACAAAATTCTCACGCTCTCACGCTGATCACAAGATTTCTCACGCTCAAATATCTGCGGGTGCTGAAAGTTCAAAATAAAGCAAAAATTGTTTTAGAGGTGAGTAAAAACCATGAGGGGAATATCAGGTGAATGCATAGTCTTTTTCCCAGGATATGTGATTCAAACACTAGAGGAGATTGGTTTAAAGCAGGGCTATCAAACTACCGGCCTGCGGGATGATTTTGGAGGGAAAATAAGTAGTTTAGTTTCTCCCATGCAGATGGTGTGATAGGTGAGACACGACGGCGGTGGTCCCAGCACCAACCCCCCTCCCCCTTCCCTCCTGAGGCACGGCACACACCTCCCACCCTCACCTCCGGCGGCTCTATGTCCGTCGACCGCTCTGTCCACACCCCATGGAGTTTTAACCCCGGCTGGAGCCAGGTGCGGACTGGGTGAGTTGGTGCCACTTCCGGAGCCTACTATGGGAGGGGGAACACAGCCTCCCCCCCTCGGTCGCTATGCTCCCTCACAATATCTCACTCTCAACTCTCACCCAATGTTGGCAGCCCTGTACTGTCCACCTTGGAAATGTTTACCTCTCTGATGATGTCCCAGTATATTTTGCAATATTTTGAGTACATACTCACTTCATGGATTCCAAACATTAGCAACTGAACTCATAGCTCTTCAGTTACAAACGATAGGGATTTGTTTAACATTTAGATTTGATCTCAGATTTTCCAAAGCTTAGTTTTAAAAGTTCTCTTAACATCAGTGTCACGCCACCGAAAACGATGCCACCAGAAAAATTCCATTCCAGCTAATATCTCTGTCTGACTCTGACATCAAGACTGGGCTGGAACTGTCAGAGAGGTATGGGCGATTGCTTTCCCTGTCAATATCCACCTTTTTGGAACTGCGCTGCAGACCGGGAACGCACCCGGAAGGCCCGGCTCGCGCGCCCATAGGACGGAGACGGACGGAGGGCCCATCAGCAGACCGGCTGCGTGAGGGAATGCATTGCATGGATGGTGGAGTGAGCCGCTGGAGGCCTTGCAACAGCCTGGGACTCAGCTGGATCAGCCACCGCTCCCAGAGGCCAAGCGTGTGAACCTAACGCAGCCTACAGCGGTGGAGCAGCGGCAGAGAACACCACGGCTCTGCTTAGCCAGGCCATCCTGCAATGATGCCAGGACAACGGGCCTTCATGATCAGGTCAAGAACCCTGCACTTACAACAACTGGTACTTGAAAATGGGGCCAAATCTGGCGACTGTATACTGTCTAAGTGTTCTACCACTATTCACGTGCTCTATCTGAGATGCTCTCTTACGTTTTCATAAAGACAGCAGGAACAATTCTGAAAGAAAGGGTACACCTAAATTCTGCTCCCATTGCAGCTGAGCCAAAAGTCAGTTTTTCCTCATTTAAAAAGGGCTAAGGAGACATGGACAACTCTTCCAACCTATTTCTTTCCACTTCTACCTCAATATTTACCAGCAACTTTTCAACGGCAATTGGAACTGCTGCAAACCATCCCTAATGAGATGAATCACATCTTGAAGTTCATGCTGGACTACAACTGAAGGTGGATATATATTTGCCTATAATTTGTGTTTAAATCAGATCTTTGTCAGATTAGCATTCTGCACTATAAACATGGATTCCTTGGTGCGGCCATTTTTATCTTGATGTTATAAAGAAAAAGATGTTAAGGTGCAAACACGAAAGTGGATGGCAAAACTGACCCAGCTTCCTTTATCCGAAACAACACAAATAATGATCTTGCATATGCATTTGTAAATATTTAAAAAATCTAAGTGATTTAAAAGGTATTTGGGCAGATATATGGATAGGAAAGGCTTAGAACAATATAGATCACACACATGCAGTTGGGACAATTGTAGATGGGGCATCTTGGTCAGCATGGGTAATTTGGGCTGAAGGCCCTGTTTCTGTGCTGTATAGCACAGAATAGCTGTATAGCTCTACAATGAACAGCTATTTTTTCAGGTATTATATTTAAATAATCATACTTTTATACAATGCAGTTGTTATTGGAATAATAAAGATTCTGCAATATATTGCATTCTGAGGAGGAACAGCATTGAAAAAGTACTCGGATTATTCAGATGCAAAGTCATCTAAAATTGCTTAGTTTAATATATGCTTACTGCGGCAGAACAGAACAGAGAGAGTAATGAGTAGAATGGACTGATAGGAAGACAGTGATCCAATTAAAGTGGTTTTGTTGGCGTAATAAACTTTAGCGATGAAGACCAAGTGGTTTACAGCCATTGAGTTATGGGAATGGATTCTTGGTTCAATTGTTCCACACTGTATAATATATATACATTTTAAATTTAAGATGTATGTTTTTCTAGTCAATTTCATGTCAACTAGCTATCAATACACTTCATGCAGGAGGAAGAATAGCAACATCATCATGTTGCAATTTTATTGAGTAATAGCTATTTACTGAGTTTTATTTACTATTATTGAGTAATAGTTTTTTATGGGCGGCTTGTCTTCTGTTCTACTACTGGCATTTCAGTTAATGCAACTTCTAGTGCAACAAATTAAAGAAATTAACAGCACTTATGTTGTGCATAAGATATAACAAACTTAATTTCCCATATTACTCCTGGGTTTGTGTTCCTTTTTCATCTAAAACTGTACATCGTAAAATGTTAAGAACAATTCTCGGATTCAAATGAAGGAAAAGCATCAAAGATTTATGCACGTGATTATTTGCAACGATTCATAGGGAGATGAATCAGCATAACATCCTGCATAATCAATGATAAAGTAAAATTAATGATTCAATATCTAGAAGCATCAAATGGAGGGGTGCGGCCAAAATCTACCCTGCAAAATGGTTTGGGCTGGCTCACAATCAGGGCGCTAGCACACTGCAGCATAGTGGCAACCTAGGTCCGATCCTGACTACAGGTGTTGTCTGTATGGAGTTTGTACATTCTTCCATGGGTTTTCTGCGGGTGCTCCAGTTTCCTCCCACACTCCAAAGACGTATAGGTTTGTAGGTTAATTGACTTCAGTAAAGACTATAAATTGTCCCTAGTGTGTAGGATGGTGGTGGTGTATGGGGATCGCTGGTCGGTGCAGACTCGGAGGGCCGAAGGGCCTGTTTCCATGCTGTATCACTAAACTAAACCAAGCAAAAAGCAGTTCCGCCCCACTCATTCCTCCTTTGGCCAATTGAGGAAAAAGTTGTTTGAAGATCAAAAACTAAAAGCACAAAACACAGGCAGCAATCGGCACTGCCATTTTCTATGCTGCTCGCTCCTTTACTGCTTACAGTGGGAATCTCACAAATGCTGAACAGTGACCACTCAAACACCAAGCTCACAACGAGAATAAATGAACCAGAGTCAGCATCCTATCCAAGGCCCACATCCATGCCAAGCATTGAAACTTGAGTTACACTGAATTGGTTCCGTAGGTCACAACTTTCACCTGGCCAACAGCAGACCCCAAGCAGATGTCTGGAATGGGCGGAAAATAACAGGTAAAGGAGTCAAGGATGTGCTCAAAGCCTCCTTAGGAAATGCACCGTTCACACTAATTCATGATAATCACGACTGCTGAAAGGAGTATTTGGGGGACGGTGCTGAAAGCCTTCAGTCCGTGCATCAAGAACATACAGAAGATCTCTTTAAATTGCAGAAGAAGCAAGCCACAACATACCCATTCACCCCACACTGCCAGGAGTCTCCTGCTCTACCTGTGGAATAACCTGTGATTCACAATCAAACACCTCAATTATAACCATATAACCATATAACAATTACAGCACGGAAACAGGCCATCTCGGCCCTACAAGTCCGTGCCAAACAAATTTTTTTTTTTCCCCCTATATACCCAGTGTCCAAAGAGCAAAAGAGGAAATAAGTTATCCCCGATCCCGAGGGACTACCTAAAAAGAAAGAGCTTTAACTAAGAGCCACGTTAAAGACTGCAGCAGCATTAGAAATAAATGCGCTGTCACAGCATGGTAGAATATTGCTGCAGTAACAGGAACATGGAGATTGTGAACGATTATTTTGGAAGTACAGGGTGGAATTTCCCTGGAACCAAGACTTTAATTAGCATAAGATAATGACATGGACCTGGGTTTTTTGGGACACAGTTTCCAAATATGGAAAATTTGGAAGATAAAGTGCGGTATGAGGAATATAGTGAAAGGCTTGGAGGAAATATAGACAGGCTGATTTGAGTGGGAAATGATACTTCAGATGCAATTTACAGCTGCAAAATGTAAAGCATCCATTTTGGTAGGAAGAATGAGAAGAGGCAATATGAACTTAAAACATATTTCTAAACAGGATACAATAAAAGGTAGTTGAGGATGCTTGAGCATAGTATGGGATGAGTTGAGAAAGTGATGGAAAAAAATATACAGGATCTTGTGCTTTATCAACAGAAGCATGGACTGTATGAGTGGATAGTGGTGATGTACAGGGATCGCTGGTCGGTGCAGTAAAGAAACCATAATGAACCTTTATAACATTTTGATTCAACCAGAGCTGGGGTATTGTGTTCAGTTCTGGGCACAAAACTATTGTTTACAGAATATTATGTTTACATATTCTCTTGTGCTGCTGCAAGCAAGAGTTTCATTGTTCTGTTTGGGACATATGACAATAAAACACTCTTGACTCTTGATACAAATCAGACATGCAACCCCTTACAAAAGGAAGAAGGTAGCCCAATGACGTACACACTCTCTCTCTCTCTCCTCTTCTCTCTTCACTTGGATTCTGCTGTGCCATTTGTTTTATGGTTAAATTAATGGGCAATGAAGAGCCCAAGTTAGCGACCGATTTGTATAAAAGCTGCAATTTCCCCATTTAATTAAATAATGGACATTATACCTTTGGGGCCAATCCCAAAACACATATTTTATTTAGGTCTCTCACTGATTTTTTGAAGGTCTGTTACTTAAGTAATGGCAACTGAATGGCACCAACCCTAGTCTTTATCAATTTTGCTTATGCCAAGCGAAAACTTGTTCCATCTGTACGTTGCATCCATAACTTCAGTTAAAGAATTTTAATTTCATTTATTCATTTTTCTTGATGCAGGCAAATAGCAAGTCCGCATTTATTGTCCATCCCCAGGTATCCTTGAACTGTTGCCTAACAGCAGTCCTTCTGGCGAAGGTATAGAAACATAGAAACATAGAAAATAGGTGCAGGGGTAGGCCATTCGGCCCTTCGAGCCTGCACCGCCATTCAATATGATCATGGCTGATCATCCAACTCAGTATCCTGTACCTGCCTTCTCTCCATACCCCCTGATCCCCTTAGCCACAAGGGCCACATCTAACTCCCTCTTTAATATAGCCAATGAACTGGCCTCAACTACCTTCTGTGGCAGAGAGTTCCAGACATTCACCACTCTCTGTGTGAAAAATGTTTTTCTCTTCTCGGTCCTAAAGGATTTCCCCCTTATCCTTAAACTATGACCCCTTGTCCTGGACTTCCCCAACATCGGGAACAATCTTCCTGCATCTAGCCTGTCCAACCCCTTAAGAATTTTGTACGTTTCTATAAGATCCCCCCTCAATCTTCAATACAATACCAGCAATGCTGTTGTAGAGAGTTCAACCATTTATCCATCTGTATTATATAGATGATGGAAGGAGTTTGGGTTGTTGGAAGATGGGCTGCTCATTGTAAGGTGGCATAGTGGCGCAGCGTTAGAGTTGTTACTTACAGCACCAGAGACCTGGGTTCAATCCTTATTATGGGTGCTGTCTGCAGAGAGTTTGTACATTCTCCCTGTGACTGCGTGGGGGTTCTCCGTGTGCTCTGGTTTCCTCCCACACTCCAAAGGCATTTAGGTTTGTAGGATAAGTGGCTACTGTAGGAAAAATTGTGAATTGTCCCTAGTGTGTAGGATGGTGCTAATGTATGGCGTGATCGCTGGTCGGCGTGGACCTGCTGGGCTGAAGAGCTGTATCTCTAAAGTCTAAAGTAAAGTCTAAAGAAAATAAATAAAAGGAAGGATATTGGGATATCTGCAGGAACAGATAGAATTGAGGGTGATTTTTATGACTTCCTGGATCAAATGCTAGAGGGCATGGCTTTAAAGTGAAAGGGAAAAATTTAAAAGGAGATGTGTGAGGCAAGTTTTTTATTACAGAAATGGTGGCGGGTGCCTGGAATGTACGGCCAAGGTTGGGGATTGAGGCAGGTACGATAATATCATTTAAGAGACTTCTGGATTGGCATATGGGTGTGCAAGGAATGGAGGGATATGAACTATGTGCAGGCAGATAAGATTTGGTCTTAGCATCATGTTCAGTCAGCATAGACATTGAGGGCCAAAGGACCTGTTCTTGTTTCATGCTGTTCTATGTTCCATGAATTAATGTGGGAGCACTATCCTTTCTCATCCAAACTGAGGTTGAAGCATCAGGTCTATGTATGTTTTCAACACTAAAATTCTCAAAGCAATATCTCCTGCTAACTAATAAAATACCTCTATATATTTTAACTTCTGAAACCCATTGCTTGTCCAATATAGTTCTTCCATTCTACCCTGATCTGCAATGTGCTCACTTATGCATTTACTGAAGTTAGTCAGTAAACTACATGCTTTTTTTGTGTTTAGAAATTTGGGGCAATGTATTGCTTGGAACATGATTAATTCTTTTAAAGTTTAATAACATTATCAAGTACCTCCTGATATCTTTTCACGATCATGAGGGATGAGCAATTCCTTGCCAGCATTGCAAATATCCGTCCGTTTACTTGAAAGGAAATTAAAATGTGATCTGCGGACTAGTTGGAAAAAAGTCTGCATTTCATTTTTGCTTTCCTTGTCATCTCTAGGGTTAGCTGGTGAGGTTTTGAAATCCAGTGGAAGCACTTTGTTTTGCTTGGTATAACCAGTTGTTTGCTTTTCTTGCAAATTTCTGCAAGAAGTCCCTATGCCAAGGATATTGCAAGTGAGATCAGCTTTATGTTAACAAGTTTGGAAATTGGTTTCCACTGGCCCACCGCTGTGGCACCCTAACCCTAACCCTAACCCTAACCCTAACCCTAACCCTAACCCATACCCTAACCCTAACTCTAACAGCCCGAAACGGAGGCGCCGAAACGGCGGCGCCGAATGATACCATTCCGAACGAAAAGACTATTACATGATTACAATCAAGCTGTCCACAGTGTACAGATACAGGATAAAGGGAATAACCAGTTCAGTAAACAATAGCAAAAGCTGTCTTCACCAAATTAATTCATGGAATCATTCTGGGACAGAAAAGGCTATTGAGTCTATTATGCCCCCTCATAGAGTAGTCCCGTCCTACAATTATTAATGAAAAGTGTTGGCACAGTGGCACACCAGTAAACTTGCTGCCTTACAGCGCCCGAGACACGGGTTCGCTCCTGACCATGGGTGCCATCAATAAGGAGTTTGTACATTCTCCCAGTAACTGTGGGTTTTCTCTAGGTGCTCACATTCCAAAGACATGCAGGTTTGTAGGTTAATTGGCTTTTGTAAATTGTCCCTAGTGTGAGGGATAGAGCTAGTGAAGGGCTGATCGTTGGTCGGTGCGGACTCGGTGGTTCGAGGGGCTTGTTTCCGTGCTGTATCACTATCGTTTAAAATCATGAAGCATTTAGACGGAGTAAATGTTTCTAATGTCTGAAGAGCCGATAACCAGAGAGCACTGATTTAAAATGATTGGCATTATAAGGAGAAAGATGTGGGATGCACTGCCTGAAAGTGTGGTTGGGACATATTCCCTTCGCTATCAAAAATATCCGGAAGTTGCGGCGCTGTTAACAGCTGCGGCTCGCCTGCAGTCCGTCTGTCTTTACTTTTTTCTGTTGTTTTTTTTGTCTTGTTTTGGTTAAGTTTTAGTTTGTTGGGTTGTGTTAGAGGGGGTGAAACATGTTCTCTGTCTCTTCCTTCGGGGGAATGCGACTTTTTCGTGTCGTATCCCCCTTCTCTGCCTCCGTCTGCGCTGAGGCCTCCAACCTGCGACCGACCCCGAGGCTCCGGAGGCAGAGCCAGCCAGGACTTACCAACGAGAGGCTGGCCATCTTCGGGGCTAAGGCAGAGGTGGCTCGACTTGCTGGTGCGGCGTTCTGGCTTTCGGCGGCGGCCTGGAGCTGATGCAGCGGGGCTCTGAGCTGAGACTGTGGGACCTGGAGCTGGGGCGGCGGCCCAGTGCGGAGACTGCGGGCGGGACCTGGAGCAGAGACTGCGGGACCTGGAGCGGGGGCGGCCGGCCCGGAACTGGGGTGGCGGACCCGGGGCTGATGCTGTGAGACGGCGTTCCGGCTTTCGGCGGCGGCAACATCACCACGGATGTTCGCTGGACTGGAGAGCGGCATCTTCGGCCTGGATCGATCGCCTCAGCGCAGAGGGAGAACAAGGAGGGAAGAGATGGAGACTAAGACTTTGCCTCCATCACAGTGAGGATGTGCTTGGTGAACTCACTGTGGTGGATGTTTAATTTGTGTTTATTGTATGTTTTGTTATTATTGATTCTGTGTATGACTGCAGGCAACATAATTTCGTTCAGACCGAAAGGTCTGAATGACAATAAAGGATCTATTATCTATCTATCTATCTATAAAGGAATTAGATCAACAGATGAAAGAGAAAAATCTGTACGATGCGGGGAAACGACAGAGGATGGAGACACAAAGATGTCTATTTATGAAGGAAACAAGAGCTTGGAAATGTCCAGCTTTCCAGGTGTGATAGAGGTTCACCTGCACTTCCTCCAACCTCATCTATTGCATCCGCTGCTCTAGATGTCAGCTGATCTACATTGGTGAGACCAAGCGCAGGCTTGGCGATCGCTTCGCCGAACACCTCCGCTCGGTTCGCATTAACCAACCTGATCTCCTGGTGACTCAGCACTTCAACTCCCCCTCCCATTCCGAATCCGACCTCTCTGTCCTTGGCCTCCTCCATGGCCAGAGTGAGGCCCACCGTAAATTGGAGGAGCAGCATCTCATATTTTGCTGGGGCAGTCTGCACCCCAGCGATATGAACATTGACTTCTAATTTCAGGTAGTCCTTACTTTCTCCTCCCCTTCTCAGCTCTCCCTCAGCCCACTGGCTCACTCCTCTTCCTTTCTTCTCCACCCCCCCCTCCACCCCCCCTCCACCCCCCATCTTCACATCAGTCTGAAGAAAGGTTTCAGCCCGAAACGTTGCCTATTTCCTTCGCTCCATAGATGCTGCCTCACCCGCTGAGTTTCTCCAGCATTTTTGTCTACCTTGGAAATGAAAATCCAGTTTCATTAATTCTGTCGATTGCGTTGAATTTATGGACTCAATGGGCAGCAAACTCACATCCTGTTGAGCCTTAAGCTAAATGCCAGTCTCCATCGGCATTGGTCCATTATCGAAGCATTATGCAGTGATCGAGCCACAGTGGAAAGGTTTAGCTCTGCTACATATTCATTATTTATCCCTTTTTAGACACCAGTTGCGCTGTCAGATATAGTAGCAACACCATGTGACAAACTGTAATTATATCGGGTGTTCATGCATATTAGTATAATTCATGGTTACATTTGTGGGTCATTTTTCCAAGTTTTCAATATGTTTATAGCTCATATTTAAAACGTTTGTATCTCTGTCCTCAGGGTGAGAGGTTTGCTGGTGTTTATTTCCTCATGGTTTTGTTCTGCAGTGCTGAAGCTGGTACATTATGTACAGCTGCAGTCTTTACATTGAAAGTGCACAAAGCATGCTCAAGGATCCACACCATCCTGGCCACGCTCTCACTTCACTCCTGCCACCAGGAAGAAGGCACCAAAGTCTGGAAACTGTAACATCCTGTAGGAACGAAAAACACCTCGCATTTCACTTGGTTAGATTACAACCCAAGGGCATGAATATTGAATTTGCCAATTTTAGGTAACTTCTACAAACAGTTCGAAGTTTGTAAGCTCCTGACTAGTCCATGATTTTGTTTAGCAATTAAAGTAATTAGCCTCCATGCCTGGGCTGTTAATTATGGGGAAATTTGCCTGCGGCTGTGTAAAAGAAGCCTCTGAATACTATGAAATGACAAGCTATTAGTGAAGCAGCCTGCAGCGCATAGTGTAGAATGTCAGCTTCACTCTGACACCTAGTCAACAGGACAAACTGCTGTGCTTCCAAGAAGCACAGACACCAAATCACAACAAGGTTCGGTTTTGCATGCGGTCTTTATTCAAAGGAGCTCACTGCAGTCAATTGCTATTTCTTTTATTTCTCCCTCTGTTTACCAATTGGAAAATTTGCTATTTAAACAAATAACTTTTTAGAACCTCAGTTTGATGATATACTTGCAAATAAATTGCACTAACTGCTGGTTTTGTGATCCTTGGCAGGCGAATGAAAAATTCAAAGCAACATCTGTTAGAATTAATCAAAAGCCCGAGTTCCATAATCATGAGGTTTCGTCCCAGTGTTTGCAGAAGAAAGCTGGAAGCTGTGGGTATGAAACAACTGCATTGCTATTAACTGTCAGCGTTTCATCTCCATTGCTGGCTAATGAGCTCTGATCAATTCTGTAGCGTCACTTAAAAAGCAAGGAAATAACTGACATCAAATTTAATTGCAGACGTTAATATCTAATACTAGCAAAGAAGCAATTTTATTTGCCTCTGTCTTTCACTGACAAACCGTGCAAGTTCTCACGTTCAAATTTCCAATGCTAAATTGTTTATATTGTATATATTAAAATATTGGTGCAAGGGCTGGGCAATATGACTTTTGTTTACACCTTTAATTCTGAATATGATAAATAAGAGCACCATTAAAAACCAGCAGGACACAAAGCGCTGGAGTAACTCAGCAGGTCAGGCAGCATCTTTGAGGTACAGCGAGGGCAGCACGGTGGCGCAGCATTAGATTTGCTGCCTTACAGCGCCAGAGACGTGAGTTTGATTCTGACCTAGTGCGCTGTCCATGCAGAGTTTGCAACTTCTCCCTGTGACCGCATGGGTTTTCTCCGGGTGCTCTGGTTTCCTCCCACATTCCAAAGATTTGTAGGTTAATTGGCTAGTGTAAATTGTCCCTCGTGTGCAGGCTAGAACTAGTGTGCGTATGACTGCTAGTTGGCACGGACTCGGTGGGCCGATGTGCCTGTTTCCACACTGTATCTCTAAACTAAACCATATAACCATATAACCATATAACAATTACAGCACGGAAACAGGCCATCTCGGCCCTTCTTGTCCGTGCCGAACAAGTATTCTCCCCTAGCCCCATCTACCTGCTCTAGTCCCATCTAAACAAAACTCTAAAGTAAGATATGATTATGTACAACTTTTAAGTAACTGTAAAAGTTCCTTTTGTTACTTCAGTGAGTGTGCGTGAATAAAATGATGCATTGGAAATTCCTGCATAATAATTTTTTGTTAATACGTGTATATGTCTCTCGGTACATGGCCACATCTCAGGTTGATGGGCAATTTTATCTGGTCACAGAGGATATACTACCAGTGGCAAAGTCAGCATTCCCTTATTTTGCACATTTTTGGGGGAAGTCAATTATGAAAATCAGCCTTAAATGATCAAATGCATTTCAACCACCACTTCTTAAATAATAAAGAACATTTTGCACCATAGTAAATCTTCTGTGGTAATTAGTATGATTTGCATATTTGCATATAAATAGGAACAGCATGTCATTTGACCGATTACATTGTGTACTGCTCTGTGTTCTGTTTCAGAAGAAGTTGGCTTCAGCCACTTTGCTTCTATAATGCACTAATGTAATTAGACTGAGCTGCAACAGCTGCAGTAAACTCATCTTCTATTGCTTGGGAGTTTCACTCTGTGCTTGGTGAAACCAAAGTTCTTCACGGTAAACAAGTGATAACAAGCTGTAAACCACACCAGCTCATTTAAAAGTCATTGTGTAGCTTTGGTACCCCAAAGATAAACGCACGTCACAAAAATGAGTGAAAAACAATCACATGTTGTTTGGCACATTAGTTTGCAATAATTTGTTAATTAGACATTTTATTGACTGCATGAAAATGTTTAATTTGATATAATCCTGATAATGTAATGTAATCGTTCAATTATTTATATTCCACACTATCCTTGTCAATTTGCATCTCCAAACAGTAGGGGACCAGACGGATGCATTAGAATCACATGTTCATTTTTATTTTGCTGATTATATCCCAGGATATTTTAATAGGTTAAAGTTGTTATCTGAATGCAACTTGCTCCACAACAGGGAGATGTCAGAAATGAGAAAATCCCTTCTAATTATTTAATTATTTCATTGATATTCTTGTCAGGTGGTTAGCTACCAGGACAAAAAAATATTGCCGCTAAATCAATGCTTGCATGCAGGATTTGGGGTTGTTCGAGACTTTGGAAATCCATAATTACATGAAATGTTCTCGATTGGATTCACTTAGATGCCTTTTGTTGGCATTGTTGTATTTCTCTATCGTGGACTAAAATGAAATGAAAGTAAGCATAAAACACAGTCCAAGTCTAATATCAGAAAGAAACAGTTGTGCTACAATGCACTACAACATGGAGGACTATATTCTGCACTCTGTATCTTCCCCCTGGCTCAATCTATTGTATTTCAGTTTGACAATGGCATTTATGTGTAATATATCTGATCTGTCTGGATGGCATGCAAAACAAAGCTTTTCCCTGTACCTCGGTACACCAGCATGGTGGCATATTGGCGCAGTAGTAGAGTTTCTACTTTGCAGCCCCACAGGGCTGGGTTCGATCCTGACTAAAGTAGCTGTCTGCGTGAAGTTTGTACGTTCTCCCTGTGAGTGCGCAGATTTTCTGTGGGTGCTTCCGTTTTCTCCCACATTAAAAAGACGTGCAGGTTTGTAAGTTAATTGGCTTCTGTAAATTGCCCCTAATGTGTAGGATAGAACTAATGGTGAGTGATTGCTGGTCGGCATGGACTCTGTGGGCTGAAGGGCATATTTCCACACTGTATCCCCAAGCTAAAGAAAACTAAATTGAACATGACAATAATAAAATGAAACTTAAGATTGAACATGAGAAGCATCATATTTCCACTGTAATATTTCTACAAATTGCCATGAGAAATATTGTTTGCTCCAGAAAGATATACAGCAGATATAACGTTAAATGTTGACAAACTATACGGTACATCCAAGCAAACAATTATGTAATCATGGTAATATCAAAGGTATTGCAGACAATACTTCACCTAACTAAGTGATAGAACCGCAACTCAATTAAAAAGAGAACAGTATAACCTACCTGAAATCAATTGAATCAATAAAAATGGTTGCATCATTTCTAGTGCAAATTATAACAAATACAACTAGATTTTCAGAAACTTTTTGCGCTGGTTTCATGTTTAGAAAACAGAGTTAACATTTCAGGCTGAGTGCTCATTGTCAGATATTCATATAGGAACGGGAAGTTAATGTACCTTCCCCAAAGGAAGATCATTGTGGATGACGCAGTTATCCTCTTCGCCAGCCACCATAATATCATCATCAACGGCTGGCAACTAGACAATGGCCACTTTAGAATTAGTTGTTGTCCGCATACAAAACAACCACGACATGGCCACTGTGATATACACATTTAGAAGGCTGCATTCAACAGAGCTGTTGCTGTGGTGTTGTTTCTTTTTAATTGAGTTAAGGTTATCTTAAAGATAGTGGAGTCAAGGGATATGGTCAATATGCAAATAAAGAGAGAAGAGGAGAGGAAGCTTTTCAAGATAATGCCAATAAGTTCATAAGACATAGGAGCAGAATGATGCCATTCGGCACATTGAGTCTACTGTACCGTTCAATCATAGCTGATCTATTTTTCCCTCTCAATGCCATTCTTCTGCCTTCAGATTCAGATTCAGATTCAGATTCAATTTTAATTGTCATTGTCAGTGTACAGTACAGAGACAACGAAATGCATTTAGCATCTCCCTGGAAGAGCGACATAGCAAATGATTTGAATAAATAATAATAAGTGTCCGGGGGGGGGGGGTGGTGATTGGCAGTCACCGAGGTACGTTGTTGAGTAGAGTGACAGCCGCCGGGAAGAAGCTGTTCCTGGACCTGCTGGTTCGGCAACGGAGAGACCTGTAGCGCCTCCCGGATGGTAGGAGGGTAAACAGTCCATGGTTGGGGTGAGAGCAGTCCTTGGCGATGCTGAGCGTCCTCGGCAGACCATGCTTGCTTTGGACAGACTCAATGGAGGGGAGCGAGGAACCGGTGATGCGTTGGGCAATTTTCACCACCCTCTGCAATGCCTTCCGGTCGGAGACAGAGCAGTTGCCATACCATACTGTGATGCAGTTGGTAAGGATGCTCTCGATGGTGCAGCGGTAGAAGTTCACCAGGATCTGAGGAGACAGATGGACCTTCTTCAGTCTCCTCAGGAAGAAGAGACGCTGGTGAGCCTTCTTGATCAGAGTTGAGGTATTGTGGGTCCAAGGGAGGTCATTGGAGATGTTGACTCCCAGGAACCTGAAGCTAGAAACACGTTCCACCTCCGTCCTTCTCCCCACAACCCCTGACACCCATACTAATCAAGAACCTATAAATCTCCACTTTAAAATTACCCAATGACGTGGCCTCCACCGCCGTCTGTAGCAATGAATTCCACAGATGCACCAGCCTCTGGCTCTCTGTAACAATAGGATGGCTCAGTCGTCATTGTTGCAATGGGCAACATTGATCCATATGTTACCACCTCTAAGGGTGCATGTTCTCCAGAGATGCTGCCTGACCCGCTGAGTTACTCTAGCACTTTGTGTCTTTTCTTGTAAACCAGCATCTGCAGTTCCTTGTGTCTCCTATTCATTTCCCATCCAGGTACCAGTCCAAATGCTTTTTAAATACAGTCATTGTATCTGCCTCTACCATCTACTCTGGCAACTTGTTCCATACATCCGTCGTCTTCTGCCTGAAAAATATTCCTCCGTTCACTTTAAACCGAAGTCCTCTAGTTATAGACTCCCCTACCCTTGGAACAAGACTATGATTATCTACCCTGACCATGGTCGTCATAATGGTCCTTATAAACCTCTCTAACGTCATTCCTCAGCCTTCTACACTCAAGTGAGAACAATCCCAGCTTATCCAATCTCTCCACGTAATTAAAGCCTTCCATTCAAGGCAACATCCTGATGAAATTCATCTGAACTCTTTCTAGTGCACCCCACCCCACTGTTATCTGGTAGAGGGTGGCCAAAAAGGCTTTTGGCACATTGGCCTTCATCAGTCAGAGCATTGAGTGTTGGGATGTCATGTTGTAGTTGTATAAGACGTTGGTGAGGCCGCATTTAGAGTATTGTGTTCAGTTTTGGACATCATGTTACAGGAAAGATATTGTCAAGCTGGAAAGGAGATTTATGGTCACGGTGCCACTATTTGAGGGCCTGAGCTAATGGAGAGGTTGAGCAGGCTAGAATTCTATTCCTTGGAGTGCAGGGGGATGAGGGGTGATCTTATAGAGATGTACAAAATCATGCGAGGAAAAGATTGGGTGGACTCACAGTCTCTTGCCCAGAATAGGTGATATCAGGAACCAGGGGACTTAGGTTTAAGTTGAGGGGGGAAAGATCGGAACGAGTTACAGTGAAATTCTTTGTTTTGCATACAAGCAAAACTATACTATAGGCACAATCATAAATATATACACAAGTGCAACAATTGTAATATAAGAATAGTAGATGTCGCTGAGGCAGTGCACAAAGGGTTGCCATGTTTCTGGCAACAACTTCAAAGTTGTTAATGGTACAGAATCTTATCTTGGCTTGAAGGCCAGTTATCCTGGCGGCAGCACTGGGTTGGTGTTGCAGGGGTTGACCTGGCACGGTGATGCTGGCGGTGTCCTTCACTGCAGCCTTGCCTCTTCGTGCTGCTGCAGGGCGTCCAGCGGCACACTTCGCCGGAACCTGGAACCCCGGACGCACCTTCCCCTCGCCTCCTGCAGCCACCGCTCAGCCTCCATTCCCCTTGGTGCCTCCCGCAACCGACCTCAGTACCCCCAGAGCATCCTCGAGGCTACGGGAGGTGGGCCCACTGCCCACTTGCCGATCCTCCCCTCCTTCCGCCGACATCTTGAAATCGCCCCTTAGTTCAACGTCTGCCACTGTTGACACCCCTTCATCCTCACCAGTACCAGCATCGTTCATTGGTTCACTCACATGTAGTGCAGTTACCATCTTCTCCCATGCAAGCCTCTGCTCCTGCATGTTCATTCTGAATGCCGGCAAACATAAAGCACACGGTATTGGGGGTTCAGTATTGATGTGGATAGAGAACTGGATGGCAGACAGGCAGCAAAGAGTAGGAGTAAACAAGTCATTTTCAGAATGGCAGGCAGTGACTAGTGGGGTACCGCAAGGCTCAGTGCTGGGACTCCAGCTATTTACGATATATATTAATGATTTGGACGAGGGAATTGAATGCAACATCTCCAAATTTGCGGATGACACGAAGCAGAGGGACAGTGTTAGCTGTGAGGAGGATGCTAGGAGGCTGCAAGGTGACTTGGATACGCTGGGTGAGTGGGCAAATGCAGTATAACGTGGATAAATGTGAGGTTATCCACTTTGATGGCAAAAACAGGAAAGTAGACTATTATCTGAATGGTGGCCGATTAGGAAAAGGGGAGATGCAATGAGACCTGGGTGTCATGGTACACCAGTTATTGAAAGTAGGCATTCAGGTGCAGCAGGCAGTGAAGAAAGCAAATGGTATGTTAGCATTCATAGCAAAAGGATTTGAGTATAGGAGCAGGGAGGTTCTACTGCAGTTGTACAGCGTCTTGGTGAGACCACACCTGGAGTATTGCATACAGTTTTGGTCTCCTAATCTGAGGAAATACATTCTTGTCATAGAGCGAGTACAGAGAAGGTTCACCAGACTGATCCCTGGGATGTCAGGACTTTCATATGATGAAAGAGTTGTACTCGTTAGAATTTAGAAGATTGAGGGGGGATCTTATAGAAACTTACAAAATTCTTAAGGGGTTGGACTAGATGCAGGAAGACTGTTCCCGATGTTGGGGAAGTCCAGAACAAGGGGTCACAGTTCAAGGATAAGGTGAAAGTCTTTTAGGACCGAGATGAGAAAAAACATTTTTTACACAGAGAGTGGTGAATCTCTGGAACTCTCTGCCACAGAAGGTAGTTGAGGCCAGTTCATTGGTTATATTTAAGAGGGAGTTAGATGTGGCCCTTGTGGCTAAGGGGATCAGGGGATATGGAGAGAAGGCAGGTACGGGATACTGAGTTGGATAATCAGCCATGATCATATTGAATGGTGGTGCAGGCTCGAAGGGCCGAATGGCCTACTCCTGCACCTATTTTCTATGTTTCCATGTTTTTATGTAAGAAACCTTAGGCTGTAAAAATGCACAGATGTTTTTTTTCAGCAACATATAATATTCCAGTTACCCTGCTGAGTACTTCCGCCAGCACGCCAAGAGTTGCTTTAAAGCCTCTGTGATATTGAAGATATCATCTTGATCAGGAAACCCGAGAGCATTTTATCTGTTATGGACACAGATCTGACAACTGACAGCCCAATAATGGTAGCTTACTGAGAATTCCTTGTGCATATTAATTGACCAGTAGCTTTGACCTTGAAAGTACATTCAGCTGTGTGTAGGCATGGGACAGATTGAATCTGCTAAAGCACCAAGCACCTTGAATAAACCCATTGTGGCAGGCATTATGTGGCACCCACACAATTATTAAAGGTGACAAGGGTTATGGGGAGAAGGCAGGAGAATGGGGTTTAGAGAGAAAGTCAAGTCAAGTCAAGTTTATTTGTCACATACACATACGAGATGTGCAGTGAAATGAAAGTGGCAATGCTCGCGGACTTTTGTGCAAAAGACAAACAACAAAACAACCAAACAAATTATAAACACAATCATAACACACATATTCTTTTATATAATAAATAATGGGAGGAAAAACGTCCAGTAGAGTTAGTCCCTGGTGAGATAGGCGTTTACAGTCCGAATTGCCTCTGGGAAGAAACTCCTTCTCAACCTCTCCGTTCTCACCGCATGGCAACGGAGGCGTTTGCCTGACTGTAGCAGCTGGAACAGTCCGTTGCAGGGGTGGAAGGGATCTCCCATAATTTTATTTGCTCTGGAGTTGCACCTCCTGTTGTATAGTTCCTGCAAGGGGGCGAGTGAAGTTCCCATAGTGCGTTCGGCCGAACGCACTACTCTCTGCAGAGCCTTCTTGTCCTTGGCAGAGCAATTCCCAAACCAAATGGTAATGTTCCCGGACAAGATGCTTTCCACCGCCGCTGCGTAGAAGCACTGGAGGATCCTCGGAGACACTCTGAATTTCCTCAATTGCCTGAGGTGGTAAAGGCGCTGCCTTGCCTTACTCACGAGTGCTGAGGCGTGTGATGCCCATGTCATATCCTCAGAGATGTGGACTCCCAGATATTTAAAACAGTTCACCCTATCCACAGGATCCCCATTTATCCTCAATGGAGTGTACGTCCTCGGATGATGTGCCCTCCTAAAGTCCATGATCAGCTCCTTCGTTTTTTTGATGTTCAAGAGGAGGCTGTTATCCTGGCACCAGAGTGCTAGATCAGCCACCTCCTCCCGGTAGGCCTTCTCATCGTTGTCTGAGATCAGGCCCAAAGATAGATCAGCCATGTGGCGGCGTACTCTCCATGGGCCAAATGGCCTATCCTGCTCCTATGACTAATGCACATGAACTTTCTCCTAGAGCTTAGACCGCTGCCCCTCTTCTGCAGGGCATCTGCGTTAGCTGTTTATCCAATTTTTAAAAAATTACAGTCACATTTTGTATTACAAACACAATTTCAATAGCAACAGGGTTTACACTTCTCATTTCATTGGCGGTTTCAGTGGAATCACACGCTCTCAATGGGGTTACATTTCCGATGGGAAAACAAAAGCCTTAACATTTCTCCTCCTGCTCCCTTTACTGAAAATAGCTAACCTCATATTGATGCAAAATGTCATGTGTATATGAACAAGATCTTCAGCCACGCAGTGGGTGCTGCAGTGTAGCCTCATATTCAATGGTTCATTCAATGGTGCTTTATTGTCACGTGTGCCCTGCACAGTGAAATTATTTTTGCACAGACCACACATATTTTGGCGCCATTTACAAAATGTCCAAATCTGGCCTGTGTGCTCAATGTACTGGATCGGCACCTGATCGAGGTAAACAGGCTGGTGCAGGGCATCTTCTGTCGCCCTCAGCCAGCTCGGCCTGCGAACCCACGTCCCTCCCTTCGCCCGACTGCCTTTGTGTCCCGGGAGCCGACCTTGAAAGCACTGGAAGCAATACCCAGGCCCCTCTCCTACCAATCCTCACATCCGTCAGCGGAAACCTTCTCATCGGCTCTCTGGTCATCTGGCTCAACGGCTTATGAGCTCGCCGGTTTTTGCACTGTTCCAACCTGACCTCCCGGTGGCTCAGCACTTCAACTCCCCCTCCCATTCCCAATCCGACCTCTCTGTCCTGGGTCTCCTCCATTGCCAGAGTGAGCAATGCGTCCGGATGGCATTAACATTGACTTCTCCCAATTTTGCTAGCCCTTGCTGTCTCCTCCCCATCCTTAACCCTCTAGCTGTCTCCTCCCACCCTCCTATCCGCCCGCCCTCGGGCTCCTCCTCCTCCCCTTTTCCTTCCTTCTCACCCCCCACCCCCCATCAGTCTGAAGAAGGGTTTTGGCCCGAAACGTCGCCTATTTCCTTCGCTCCATAGATGCTGCTGCACCCGCTGAGGTTCTCCAGCAATTTTTTGTACCTTTGCACTGTTCCTAATGTTTGTCTATAAACCCACCTGACCATGTTACCACAACATCACAACCTCTTCAGATTAAATATGGAGCCTATTGTTGACATGATTGTTGCCAGGGCGGCACTGTGGCGCCACGGTAGTGTTGCTTTACAACATCTGAGACCAAGGTTCGATCCTGACTAAAGGTGCTGTTTGTATGGAGTTTGTATCTTCTCCCAGTGACTGTGAGTGCTTTCTCCGGATGCTCCGGCTTCCTCCCACACTCCAAAGACGTGCAGGTGTGTAGGTTATTTGGCTTCTAGTGTGTAGGATGGTGCTAGTATACGGGGGCGATTGCTGGTCAGCACAGACTTGGTGGGCTGAAGGGCCTATTTTTTTCAATCTCCAAAGTTTAAAGGATTGTGGATAGTGTAACTTTGTGGATCATTAAGCAGCGCCGTAGTTGGCAGAGAAGAAAACCTGTCTGTCTCACACACACTGCCCCATTCCACCCTGTTATTGTAGATACAGGTTGCCCCCGGCTTATGTACACCCGACTTATGTGCAGCCCATATGTACAAACGAGGGTTTGGGAGACCGGAAGGATGGATTTGTGCTGGGAACTGGGAGAAAGTTCTTGACTCATTGAATTTTGCCTCATCGAGTCCATTCTAGTCAACACCTCGATGTTCATTATGTGAATCCTCTTTAGAGATACACAGTCTGGGCCAGCAGGGTCTCGACTCGAAATGTCACCCATTCCTTCTCTCCAGAGATGCTACCTGTCCATTGAGTTATGCCAGCTTTTTGTGTCTATCTTCGGTTTAAATCAGCGTCTGCAGTTCCCTCTTACACAAAAGCATTTAAAATCTTGTGTGCGGTAAAAACGTTGGCAATGATATCATTACTAGCCTGAGATAGGCTCCAGCTAAATTTGTTTAATGCCAGCTTTATTGTTAAGAATGACAAAAAGAGATTTAAAATGCTTCTCCTGACTATCTTTTCAATTTCAAATAAAAAGGAACTGCAAATGGCAATTTATACCCTCTAGATTCAGAGCCAGATCCTTCCCAGCGGTTATCAGGCAACTAAATGCCACTCTCATCAGCTCGAGTGTGGTCCTGACCTCCCATCTACCTCATTGGAGGCCTTTAAACTATTTTTATCCAGACTTTATTGGACTTTACTTTGCACTAAATGTTGTTCCCTTTATCATTTATCTGTACACTATGGACGGCTTGATTGCTTTCACATCTTTTCTTTGACTGCAGAGCACGTGACAAAAAGCATTTCACTGTATCTCTGTGCACATGTCAATAAACTAAATTAAAACTAAAGATTGACACAGAGTGATAGTGTAACTCAGTAGGTCAGGCAGCATCTCAGAACATAGATTGGAGATGTTTGGTGTGCAGAATGGTCCCAACCTGGTTCACTTTGAATCAGGCAAAATTAATATATCTATGGCAAAATAACGCTCCTTTCTCCCATGTGTGTCTTAGTAGACCATGTTGCATTGTACAGATATTGTACATCTGTAGAAGGGTCTAGACACGAAACGTCACCCATTCCTTCTCTCCAGAGATGCTGCCTATCTCGCTGAGTTACTCCAGCTTTTTGTGTCTATCTTCGGTTTAAACCAACATCTGCAATTCCTTCCCACACATTGTACATCTCTACATTGGACAGAGATACATTTTCAACATCAATGAAGCAAAGAATTCCTGTCCTTGCACAGAAACGGAGAAAAATGTTGGCGATGATCATCCTGACAAAATAAAGGCAGAGGGATTTGGAGAAATTAAACCGGAGCAAAGCCACTTAGCTAAAACAAATCTAAACTGAACCTGTGGAGGATTATTCCAAATTTCAGGCCTATGAGGTGTCATTGAAGAGCTGCAGTCATTTCCTTTATGACTTCAATCCCATGCAAAAGCTTTTCTATTTCCTGGGTTTATAGGCAGGTTACCAGAATCAGTCATCTTTTACAAAAACCTCCTGCCATGGGAAACCACCACCCTGTATCAATTTTGTTAATCCCTTAGAGAATCTAATGGGCTGTTTTGTGCTGAGTTTTATTCCTGTTCTGAGTGGAACCAGTCACAAACAAAACAAAAGTTCCAGACTTGCGAAGTTTTGTGTGTGACCTCTATTGATGCACACATGCAGGCACGCACATATACACACACACATGCACACACGCAAGCATATACACACTCATGCATGCACATAAACACACACACACTCCCGCACACTTCCGCATGCAGGCATGCACATACACACACTCGTAGCCATGCACATACGCGCGCACGCGCACACACACACACACACACACACACACAAAACTATATGCTATATGCTACATGCTATATTTAAGAGGGAGTTAGATGTGGCCCTTGTGGCTAAGGGGATTAGGGGGTATGGAGAGAGAGGCAGGTATGGGATACTGAGTTGGATGATCAGCCATGATCATATTGAATGGCGGTGCAGGCTCGAAGGGCCGAATGGCCTACTCCTGCACCTAATTTCTATGTTTCTATGTTTAAAACCACCTCAAGCCTCAGTTACTATCCAGCCCATGGGGTTGGTCACAGAGATTGGCTTCTGCCCCGAGAAATAAGTTTAGTTTAAGTTTAATTTAAAGATACAGCGCGGAAACAGGCCCTTGGGCCCACTGAGCCCGCGCCAATCAGCGATCCCCGCACATTAACAATATCCTACAAACACTAAGGACAATTTTACACAAACAACAAGCCAATTAAAGCCAATTAACCTACAAACTTGTACGTCTTTGGAGTGTGAGAGGAAACCGAAGATCTCGGAGAAAACACACGAGGTTACGGGGAGAACGTACAAACTCCGTACAGAGAGCACCCGTAATCAGGATCGAATCTGGGTCTCCGGTATTGCAAGTGCTATCAGGCAGCAACACTACCGCTGCGCCACCGTGCCGCCCATGTGTGGGCTCCATTAACGTTGGAGGCAATTGAAGGTTGAAGGACCCTCAACTTTGTAAATTTTAGCGATTTCACCTATCATTCTTCCATACTTTTGAGAATATACTTGAAGTCTTTTCAACTTTTCATCTCATGACATTCTCATCATCTAGAAATCAACTTGGTGTATATTTGTTGCACTATCCTTCCTTGGGTAAGAGCACCAAAACTATCTACAGTATTCTGAATGTGGTCTTCCATAGGTTTTAAGTGATTCTATGAGGAATTCTTTATACGTATGACTGGAACACCTTTAAATAACTTATCATTTGAGTCATAGTCATAGAGTGATACAGCATGGAAACAGGCCCTTTGGCCTGTCTTGCCCACACCAGCCAACACGTCCCAGCTACACTAGTCCCACCTGCCCGCGTTTGTTCCATATCCCTCCAAACCTGTCCTATCCATGTACCTGTCTAACCGTTTCTTAAACGTGGGGATAGTGGCATCCCTAAATTTGGAGCTTAAATCCGCAATTAAACTAAAATTAATTTAAAAGTCAGAACTATTTTAATTTCCTTATCCAGAGAGTTTCACTGCAGTCTGTTCCTTGGTTTGGGCCAAGTCCTGGCAAGGATTCCACATGTTGTTAACATTTACCTACAGCAATGGGATGAAATAAAGCATTGAAGTTGGAGAGTATATCAATTATTAAAGAGCTCCTGGAAAGGGAAGGAATCAACCAGACAACTGGGGAGTTGGACCAGAACGACTGTATGTGTTCACTACTTGTCTTTCTTGCTCAAATTAAAGCTGGGATAAAGGCAAGAGACAAAATAAAATTAATGTCATGAATATATGATTAACTGCAGAAAAAAAATAATGCTCATTGTTACAAAACCAGTTGCTTTCAAAAGATAACAACTTTATCATTAATGTTAATGATGCTTTGTTTTCCATTCATTCGCCTTTCACTGGCTGAAGGCATACAAAAAGCAGAAGTAACTCAGTGAGTCAGGCAGCATCTCTGGAGAGAAGGAACAGGTGACGTTTTGGGTCGGGACCCTTGTTCAGCTGGTTCTTTGTTCACATAATATTAACAAGGCATCAAACCATTACTCTGCATGTGGTCAGACTAACAGTGCCTTTGATGTGCCACCATTGTACTCATAAGAGAAAACAGCAATCAACAGATATTAAAAACATTATATCCATGTCACTGTTATTCATCAGAAGTGACCTTGAGCACCTGCATTTCCAAATTATCAACCTGCTAACACTAATTTTAATTCTCCTACCTTAATGCCGAGCGTCAAGCATGATCACACAAATACATAAAACGCAGTCTAGTTATGTTTAGCAAGATATTCTTTGGTCACTCCTCTGAAGTATTGAATTATCATCTCCTCATCATCATTTGGGGTCAATAGAAACCTAGACCTCTAAAATATCATCTGCAGATGCTGGAAACACTGTCGCTCACTCAGATCTATTATCTCCATGTCTTATTCTCAAATTTGAATCATTTATTTCTCATTATTTAGGAATATTATTTAAAAAATCCAGGGAAAGCAATTTTATCTGCAGAAATATGTTGAGTATATAATTCCAGCATGTTCAGCATCACCCATGGGAGCACTGAAAGGGAATGGTGTATCCTATCCAAGATACAAGATACAAGATACAAGATACATTTATCCACGTACCTGTCTAAAATGTTTCTTAAATGTTGTGATAGTACCTGCCTCAACTGCCTCCTCCAGCCGTTTGTTCCATATACCTACCAACCTTTGTGTAAAAGGGATGCCCCTCAGTTTCATATTAAATCTTTCCCTCCTCACCTTAAACCTATGTCCTCTGGTTCTCGATTATCCTTCTCTGGGTAAAAGACTCTGTGCATTTACCCTATTTATTCCTCTCATGACCTTGCATGCAGGAGAGATTAGTTTATGAATGAATGAATGAATGATACTTTATTATCCCATGTGATATGTCACAATGAAATTCTTTTTCGCATGCCTGACACGAGTATGCAAAGAGTCACCACATATAGTGCGCTGACAAAGTTGCAAAGTGTTCAATGTATTGTCCCAACATTCTCAGTTTATGTTTGGCACATACATTGTGGGCTGAAGGGCCTGTTCCTGTATTGTACTGTTCTGTGTTCAATGAAATTGATGTAACAATTTTCAACTTAGAAATCACTGAACAATCTACCACTGTACTGAAAAAGTAACTTAAAATGATTGTTTTACAACCAATACTATGCCCTTGATAAACATAGTTTTTAAGGATTTATTTTCTTGCCAGTTGCTGGGGATGTACCTCCCATTCTGCGGCATTGCCATCTCAAATGCTCAACTGTTTGCCGCTTCCAGAAAGGAGTATGATAGGAGCCGGGTAAGTGACGTATCGCACAGAGTTACACTTCCTCCCCTTCCCACCCAGACTACAAAGCAGCACACTAGTGCCGGCAAACTCAAAATCAATTGCAACTGTAGTTACAATAATGATGAAGGGAAGTGTCAGGTGGTCAAACAACATTTGTGCAAAAAGAAACAATTCATGTTAGTAGTCGGCACGTGTAGCAGCAGTAGAGTTGCTGCCTTACGACCCCAGAGACCCGGTTTGATCCTGACTATGGGCGCTGTATGTATGGAGTTTGTACGTTCTCCCCGTGACCGCGTGGGTCTCCGGGTGCTCCAGTTTCCTCCCACACTCCAAAGACATACAGGTTTATAGGTTAATTGGCTTTGGTAAAACTTGTATATTGTCCCAAATGTGTAGGATAGTGCTAAAATATGGGATAATCACTGGTCAGCGTGGACTTGGTGGGCGGAAGGATCTACTTTCGCAGTGTATCTCTAAAGTCTAACGTCCGTTTCTGATGTAGGGTCCTGGGACAGAAGTGCCAACGGTTTCTCTTTCCACAGATACTGCCTGACCTGCTGAGATTTTCCAGTATTTTTTTACATTTATAGAGTTTCAGCATCTGCAGGTTTTTTCTTTACACAACCTGTGACAGATTAGAGACCCAATCTTTGCTTTTGATATGTTACTTTAAGGAAGTGCATGAATTGCCACTTTTACTCCTGCCTTCTTCTGGAGAATGCAAGAGAGAAATGGGGCAGCACAATTGGTGCCTCACATGTACAACCACCTGGATTCAATCATGGTCTCCGGTGCTGTCAGCAGAGTTTTCTATCCTCTTTGTGACTTGCAGTGTATACGGTTGAGGCCAAGACCCTTAAAAGCATCAATGTGCAGAGGGATATTGGTGTCCGGGTCCGTAACTCCCTGAAAATGGCAACAAAACTAGATAGAGGTAAAGAAGGCATATGGTATGCTTGCTCTCATAGGTTGGAGCATTGAGTATCAGAGTCAGGAAGTGATGATGAAGCTCTATAAGACTGGTTAGGTTGCATTTGGAGTATTGGATGCAGTACTGAACTTCCCGTTAAAGGAAAGATGCAGAGGCTTTAGAGAGGATGTATGAGAGGTTTGCCTGGATTAGATGATATTAGCTACAAGCGGATGTTGGACAGACTGAGATTGGAGGTTGAGAGGAGACCTGATAGAATGACATAAAATGATGAGAGGCAAAGGAAGTGCAGACAGTCAGAATCTTTTTCCAGGATGAAAAAGTCAAAGACTAGACAGCATAGCTTTTAGTTGAGAGAGGGAAAATTTAAAGGCGCTGTGCAGGGCAAGTATTTTTTACACAGAGGATGGTTGGTAGCTGGAACATGCTGCCAGGGGTGACAGGTATGATAGTGGCATTTAAGAGGCTTTTAGATAGGCAAATGGACATGCAGGAAATTGAGGGGTATGAATCATGTGCAGACAGAAGAGATTAGTTTATCTCGGCACCATGTTCGGCACTGACACTGTAGGCTGAAGGGCCCGTCCCTGTGCTGCGTTCAATGAAATCGCCAAAAGAGCATGGCAAGTAAATTCGGGGTTTCTCATTTGAACAGGACCCCTGCAATGCATTTTACACAGATTTAGGCAAACCCAGCAAAATCCAGGTCACTAAAAGTATGACATTTCCCTTAGTTGTCTATTCAGTCATACACATAGATTAGTTTCCTGATGAGAGGATAAGAGCTATAAATAGCACTCGGGAAGTTAGCGTGGCTGTTGGTGTATCCACCTTTTTCCTGATTCCTGTCCACACACTTCAGCGAAATCAATTATACCAATAAATGATTCACTCTTAAAACATCGTATTTATTGCTAATGTTTGTTCACTCGGCTATGAGTATTCTATTTATTTCAATCTTATCTTAAAACACTGACACGTGTAATTTGCACACAATATATCTCCATTCTTTCTATATTAAATCTGAGACAATTTATCTTCAGCAAGTTCATTTATTTGATGGGATGAGCTGCCTGGCAGGAGACAGGCAATAAATCAGATTGCGTCAGAAAATCACAGGATCTTCTTTTGGCCACATTTAGATGGATGCTGCAAGTTGATGGCATTTTTTTTTAGTTTCCTTATTGTGTGTTTTGCAGGAAATAGCAAAAAATTATATATACCACTTAGATTCGATTTCATGCACTCTGAACATCAGCAAGCAACTGAGGGAAGGCTCCTTTGAAGCATTTTAGGGGAACTCAGGTGCCAGCTTTAACACGGAGAAGACAAATGCAGGCACATTGACAGAGTAACACGAGATGCTAATGTGGTCTTGTGTGGCACTTCATAAATATTCATTCTAAACAACAAGGCAAAAAGAGAAGGTAGAAACAAAGAACTGCAGATGCTGGTATATAAGCAAAGATAGACACAGAGTGCTGCAGTAACTCAGCGGTTCAGGCAGCATCCCTGGAGGAAAAAGATGGCCGACGTTTCAGGTCGGGACGGTCTGAAGAAGGGTCCTGACCCGGAACATCACCCATCCTTTTTCTTCAGAGATGCTGCCTGACCCTCCGAGTTACTCCAGAACGTTGTGCCTATTCAAGGCAACAAAAAATAAGTATGATGTATTTACACCTCAGTTAGAGTTGATATTGATAAAGAATGCTCACACAAAAATAAATCAAAAATCAAAATTATGAATGAACAATCATCGCTGCTGTGTGAATGATATATTTTTCCTGTGTTAGGTGTATTCATCACTTCTCATACATTCACCTAGTCAAGTTAAAATGATGTACTCAACCCAGCAGTATAAATACTGTTTTTTTTTAATTCAAGTAACTCTTGACACTCCCCGTCCCTCCCCCACTCTAGTCATCATACTAATTTCACTGTCGTCCTGGTAAATGTAACTGTATGTATCACTCGTTATCACCTTCTCCAGAGCCAACAATAGACCAATAGACCAACAATAGACTCCTTTCCTTGATTACCGTTGCTGGCTTTGATTTGTCCTTTTGCATATCTTTCATTCATTTGTTCCATGTACCTTTTCACATCTCTCGGTTCCCTCTCCCCGACTCTCAGAGTGAAGAAGGGTTTCGACCCGAAAAAACGTCACCCATTCCTTTTCGCCAGAGATGCTGCCTGACCGCTGAGTTACACCAGCATTTTTGTGTCTATCTTCTGTGCTGTTGTCCCAACCAGGCTCTGCTGGAGGTAGTCAATGACCTGTTTGAAGAACAGACGGATTTGGAAAAGATTGTCAGAAAAATAATGCACCGAGCACAGACGTTGCTACAGTGTGAACGATGTTCGGTCCTGCTCCTTGAAGACATCGAGTCGCCGGTAAGTCAAGATAAACAAAATTCCTAAAAAGAGACCTTAAAATGCCAAAGCATTAGTCAAAACAAAATTTACTGAATCCACAGTGTTCTAATCATTCACTGTTGCATCTTGTATAAACTTTAGTACGGTTCTTAATTTCTTTCACAGTATACTCCACTATTATAGACTAACATGCCAAAATATTATTTTTAAGTTCGAAGTTTAGAGTCAGCATCTGAGCACTGTTGGTCCATAAATGCACAAATATCAGTTAATCATTTGATTTTATCTTCCTCTACTATGACATTTCACAAACCCTTTCCCTCTCACATACTTTAATATTTATTTTTACAATTTTTACTTTCAGTTTGACGATACAGCTTAAAACCATATCTATCAGTCCTGAAGTGACCATTCTACTAAATTGATTGATGTAAATGGAATACAGGCAGTGTCATGCTACGCATTATGTCTTTTCTCAATATTCTGTGGCAGGTGGTAAAGTTTACAAAATCCTTCGAGCTCCTGTCTCCTAAATGCAGTGCAGAATCGGAAAACAGGTAAGATCCACGCTATATTTGACAGGAGTGAGGAAGGCTTAAAATGTATTAATTATGAATAAATGGTTAGGATCCCTATCTGCCATCCAGATGCTGCCCGACCCGCTGGGTTACTCCAGCAATTTGCGTCTTTTTTTTTTCAAGAGAAACTAAATATGTTTTATGCATCAGGATGCATCCAACTGGCTGAGCATTTTCACCACTGGTGACTTGCATTGTATCTTTCCTTGACAACTTTATTTGAAACTGAGCATGCAAAAGTTTCTTAAACAGAGTCATGATTTCTGAATAATGGATATACAGAAACAATATGCACAACTGTTTCTTTGTTGCCAATCTACCCCTTTGTGCTAAATTGTTAGCAGCAATTGAATAAGCATATTAATGTGCTCTCTCTGCAGAATATGCAGGAAAATATCCGTTTTATTCTGCAGCTCATTGTATTATTTTTGCAATTGTATTTAGAATTCTTTAAAAAATCAATAAAGAATTACGTTTGTGCAACCTTAAACAAAACACATTCCTATTTAATTTTAAAGGTAGGCGCAAAGTGCTGGAGTAACTCAGAGGGTCTGGCAGCATCTCTGGAGAAAAAGGATGGGCGATGTTTCTGATCGTGACCCTTCTTCAGACTGTATTTGCAGTCCTAACCCGAAACGTCACCTATTCTTTTTCTCCAGAGATACTGCCTGACCCTTTGAGTTACTCCAGCACTTTGTGTCTATCTTTGATAAAAACCAGCATCTGCAGTTCCTTGTTTCTCCTATTTAATTTTACCTTTTCATGCATAATGCTTGAAGTGAAGTGCCTGGGTGTTTCTGGGTTGGCACCCCAGGGAGTGCCCAGGTTTTGAGCGTGCTGCTGCCATAGCAAGTGTGCTAAAGGAGGGTTGGTTAACTTCAGACCAGCAGCAAATGGGGCGCTGCACTGGCAGCAGCCTCTGCCTACAGCCTGTCTGTTACTTCTGTCTTTTTTATTATTTTTAGTTAGTCCAAAGTCTTGTGTTGGGGGAAACTTTTAACTTCTCTATGTGGGGGAGGGGGGCAGGGTAAGGGGGAAACCGTTTCTCAGTCTCTTCCTGGCAGGGACGCGACTATTTCTCCGAGTCGCGTCCTCGCCCCCCACCTCGCGGCCTACCAGCTGGATCGGAGCGGCCTTTCCTGCCGGGGACCGGGAACCGGACCAGGGCTGCTACAGCGGCGGCGCAGCGCTGGAGTCACCGCGGAGCGGGCGATGCCTACCTGGGTCGCCGTTTGGAGCTCCGGAGAGTTGGGCCGTTGCTCCAACATCGTGGAGCTCTGGTGCGGAGAGCTTCCAATGCGGGCGACGCTGAACGGCATCGTGGAGTCCTGGGGCGCCTTGCAGAGGGTCTCCAGCAGCAGTCTCCACCCGGTGCGGCCTACGGACATTGGAAGCTGCCGACGCCGGTAGGAGGGGGCTGACTCTGTGTCCACGCCGCTGAGGACGTCCTGCAGCCCCGACGTCGGACTAACAACACCCCGGCGTGCGGTCCTGAACATCGGGCCGCCCGTAGCGGCAACAGCGGAGGGCTTGGGGAGGCCCTGACCATGGGGAATAGTGGAGGAAGAAGACTGACTTTGGTGCCTTCCCACACAGTGGGGAACTTTGATTCTGCTGTGTGGGGATGTTTTGTGTCAAACCCTATAGTGTGTTGTGTCCTGTTGATTTTTATTGTATGGCTGTATGGAAATTCATTTCACTGTGCCATCAGGCACACGTGACAATTAAATCTATCTTGAATCTATCTTGAATCTTGAATCCAATGAAATCATAATGTGCAAGTTGCCTGGGGGAAGGCTTCTGGCTCTCTTACCACGACAACCTAGGGTTCTTATATCTCATTTGCTGCATTCGACAGTAAAATGCCACTCCTTCCGCACCAGACTGTCTTCATCTGATCCATGAGAAAACTACCAGATAAAGATCATAGGATCATCAAATCGATTTTCATCAGGTATACAGATATAAATGATTGAACTGATGTGCTACAATACTGAGACCTCCCACCTACCTCCTTGGAGGCCTTCGAACTATCTTTAATCAGACTTTATTTGACAGATGCAGGAAAAATGTTTTGCATGTTGGGGGCATCCAGAACCAGGGGTCACAGTTTGAGAATAAGGGGTAGGCCATTTAGGACTGAGATGAGGAAAAACCTTTTCAGCCAGAGAGTTGCGAATCTGTGGAATTCTCTGCTACGGAAGGTAGTGGAGGTCAATTCACTGGATGTTGTCAAAGTCAAAGTCAATTTTAATCGTCACATGCACATGTAGTGAAATTAATTTCTGGATCAAGAGAGAGCTAGATTTAGCTCTTAGGGCTATCGGAATCAAGGGATGTGGGGAGAAAGCAGGAACGGGGTACTGATTCTGGATGATCAGCCATGATCTTATTGAATGGCGTTGCTGGCTCGAAGGGCTGAATGGCCTCCTCTTGCACCTATTTTCTACATTTCAATGTTTCTATTATTTGGACTTGAGACTTTATAGAGATTAAGCATGGAAACAGGCCCTTCAGCCCACCGAGTCCGTGCCAACCAGCAATCACCCCGTACACTAACACTTTCCTACACACTAGGAAGCCAATTAATATACAAACCTGCACGTCTTTGGAGGGTGGCAGGAAATTTGAGCACCTAGTGAAAATCCATGCGATCACAGGGAGAACATACAAACTCTGTGCAGACAGCACCTGTGGTCAGGTTCAAACCCGTGTCTCTGGTGTGTTTGGGCAGCAACTGTATCACTGCACCACTGTGATGCCCCATTTCTTAAAGGAAGATTGTGTTTCTCCAAAATGGAGTTCCAGGAACTTAAAAAAATATGAGCAGACCATCTAATCAAGGTCAAGAGTCTCAGCTTCATGGCATTTTGCTTAATAGTTATTTTTTCATACTTTTTGAGCAAGTTTGCCTATAATTCTCATACCTGGCCACTCCCCTGTGCTGATAACTTTAATCTTAAATGCTGCACCAGGAGATTGCTAAAGATTAGCTGACAAGTTCGGATTTATGAATGTAATTATATGTGTGAAGGTCAATTCAGAATGAGACCATCAGCATTGCTTATTGGAATTATTAACGGCTTTTTTGCTGTAATCTCCATTGTTCAAATCAACCAATCTCATTAACATTTAACTTTAGCATTAACCCAGGTCATAGAAGTTGTAAAGACGCAGGGTGTATGATTGAAACCGAGCTGACTGCCATATATATCACAAAACTGCACTTAGGTGGCGCAGCAGTGGATCTGCTGCCTAAAAGCCCTGTCCCACAGTGCGAGTTCATTCCAAGAGCTCTCCCGTGTTTAAAAAAAATCAAACTCATGATAAGCACGGAGAATGAACGTAGCGGGTACGTCGGAGCTCGGGGATGTCTCTTAGCGGATCGTAACGCTAACGGCAGGTACTCGGGAAGACTCTCTAACAGCAGGTAAGCACGGGAAGACTCGTGAAGATTTTTCAACATGTTGAAAAATGTCCACGAGAGCCCCGAATACCGACGAGAGGCCATTACCGTGAATCTCCGAGTTTGCCCTGATTTGAACACTTGGAATGAACTCGTACCGTGGGACAGGGTTTTTACAACGCCAGAGACCAGGGTTTAAACCAGACTATGGGTGCTGTCTGTATGGAGTTTGTACGTTTTCTCTGTGACCGCGTGGGTTTTCACCGGGTACCAAAAGTGCAACGATTGTCGCGTAATGGTAGACTTCACCGCAGCAGTACACAAGGAGTCACCATGTTTCTTGCGCCAACAAAGTTTCAAAGTTCTTGAGAGTGCAGTCTTAACTTGGCTTTCAAGGCCCGTTGTCCAGGCAGCACCCGATCCTCCTCTATGTACACCACCATCTTAAAACCGGTCCCTTGTCCAGCGTCCTGACTCACTCCACCATCCCCACAGGTTCCCGGTCTTTGGGGTGGGAGCAGGAGACGAGCTCGAATGACCCCAGACGGGTTCCCGGTTCTGTGGCGGGCGAGCCAGGCCTGATGTCGGGGGTATGGCTGCTGCTCGCTAGGAGCTTATGCAGCCAGGAGTTTCTTACGGCGCCAGTGACATAGGTTCGATCCTGACCAAGGGTGCTTTCTGTACAGAGTTTGTGCGTTCTCCCTGTGACCGAATGGATGTTCTCCAGGTGCTCCAGTTTCCCCCCACACTCCAAAGACTTGTAGGTTTGTAGGTTAATTGGTTTCAGTAAAAACTGTAAATTGTCCCTACTGTATGGTGCTGTTGTATGGGGATCGCTGGTCAACATAGACTCAGTGGGCCGAAAATACTGTTTCCGCGATGTATCCCTGAACTAAACTAAACTAAAGGTGTCAGTCCTTGTCCTGCCCCTACTTCTCATCCAACTTTCTTCCCCCTCTGCCACAACAATGAGTCTGAAGAAAACTCCTGACCTGAAACATCACCCATTCCTTCTCTCCAGAGATGCTGCCTGTCCCGCTGAGTTACTCCAGCACTTGAAGGATCTCGACCCGAAACGGCACCCATTCCTTCTCTCCAGAGATGCTGCCTGTCCCGCTGAGTTACTCCAGCTTTTTGTGTCTATCTTCGGTTTAAACCAGTATCTGCAGTTCCTTCTTACACACCTTGGGTCTTGCAATCTTACTATTGTTGCTTCTTAATTCTTGCACCTTCTTTGATGATAGGTATCGAAGTGGGAAGTAGAAAATTCGTTGATACATGGTGTGATTTTGTTATGATTCAATTGTAAAGTCTGTCTGTCAGATCTGGTCAAGTGAACTGTACATAAGTTTAAATTAAGTATTGTGCAAATGACTAATATAGTGTTGAGTAATTATACCTTTTATGATCTTTAAAAGCTTAAAAGACAGCATAGAAAAATCATCATATTCAGATTGGCTGATTAACAACAGCATAGCTGAGCTTGTCGCTTCAACAGGTCTCCCGGTGAATATAAGCGATGCCTATCAAGATCCTCGCTTCGATGCTGAGGTGAGTAATTCATAAACGGGGTTTCAAATAACACAATGGTCCAGATTCTTGCCGTGCAACAAAGTGAGCTGCTTAACCACTGACCCTTTCCGTGCTGCCTGTCCCGCTGAGTTACTCCAGCACTTTGTGTCTTTCTTCGGTTTAAACCAGCATCTGCAGTTCCTTCCTACATAATGTTGGCAACATGCATTTCTAGGCCAGATAAAGCATAGCCTTAAGGGCCTGTCCCACTTGGCCGTCATTTACGCGACAGGCCGTTAGTGACGGTCGCGCTCGTCATCATGCGTCCGCACAGCCGTCTGGAGCGCGTGACATCATTTGGAGATAGACACAAAATGCAGGAGTAACTCAGCGGGACCGGCAGCATCGCTGGAGAGAAGGAATGGATAATGTTTCGGGTCGAGACTCTTCTTCAGTCTGAAGAAGGGTCTCGACCCAAAACGTCTCCCATTGCTTCTCTCCAGATATGCTGCTGGTCCTGCTGAGTTACTCCTGCATTTTGTGTCTATCTCCAATTGTCTTGGCCCAGCTCTGGGAGTAGAAGTGGGGGCGGATCCGGTTCCGCAACGGCCGTGAGCCCCAGGCCGAGCTCGGCGATCGCTTGCCTGCTTCTGCTGCTGTTGGAGGTGAGACGTTGCACCGTGCCAGGGTGTCCCACTTGGCCGTCATTTACACGACAGGCCAAGAACGAATGCCTGGAGTGCTGCGCGATACCGCGCGCAACTCCACAATCCTCCATGCCACTCCATACGCCCGTACCGCACTACCAACATGCTACCCACACGCTACCTACACGCTACCCACACGCTACCAGGTCACGTAAATGGTGCGCAAATGATGACCAAGTGGGACAGGCCCTTAACACATGGTAAAGCTGTCTGTTGTCCTAACAATGAACCTTAGCTTAGTGTGTAGGAAGGAATTGCAGATGCTGGTTTAAACCTAAAATAGACACAAAAAGCTGGAGTAACTCAACAGGACAAGTAGCTTCACTGGAGAGAAGGAATGGGTGACGTTTCGGGTCGAGACCCTTCTTCGGACTGGTTAGGGATAAGGAAAATGAGAGATGATGTAGAGAGATAAAGAACAATGAATGAAATATATGCAAAAAAGTAACGAAACAGGCCATTGTTAGCTGTTAGGTGAAAACATGAAGCTAGTGCGACGGGTGGGGGAGGGATAGAGAGAGAGAGGGAATACCGGGGCTACCTGAAGTTAGAGAAGTCAATATTCCAGTACTTACTGTAGCTTAATTCTGTGTAGAGCATCCCTATGCAGCCCAATATGGTTCTTCATCCCGTGCCCGCACCAGCCAATCTTTACTATCTGAGTGAGACTGCAAGTTGACTCTAGTTCTAAATTACTAGATTACTAAATTACAAGTTGACTCTAGTTCTAAATTATTCATCGTCCACTAGTAGCTAACTGAAATCCCCCAAATTAATTCTACGCACAATCTGTAGATCTGCAAGATGTTGCAAGAATGCAGAGAAGAGCTGGAAAGAGTGTAGAGAAGATTTATGAGGATGTTGCCAGGATTCAAAGGCCTGAGCTATATATATAGGGAAAGGTTGGGCAGGCTAGGACTTTATTCCTTGGAGTGCAGGAAGCTGAGGGCTGATCACATAGAGGTGTATAAGGTCATGAGGGGACTAGATAAGGTGAATGTGCAGAGTCTTTTACCCAGAGTAGCAGACTCAAGTACAAGAGGACATAGGTTTAAGGTGGGAGGGGAAAGATTTCATAAGAAACTGAGGGGCGCAACTTTTTCACACAGAGTGTTCGATATATGAAAGAGCTGGCAGAGGAGACAGGTAATATACAGCATTTAAAAGACATTTGAATAGGTACATGGATAGGAAACGTTTGGAGGGATATGGGCCAAATGTGGGCAGGTGGGACCAGGGTAGATGGGGCATCTAGGGCGAAAGGGCCTGTTTCCATGCTGTATGACTGTATGTCTCTATGACTTTATCTGGCAGAGCAAACTAATACATCAACTTAGGCTGCATTTCTGATAAAAAGAATCCTGTATTTCTACTGAACCTTGTATGACTTTAGCACATTCAAAAACGTTTATAGCCATTGGATTTGTAGTTTTTGAGGAATGGTTACCATTGCAATTTACTGAAACACCAGAGTCAATTTTACACTCTGCAGTCCCATAAGCTGTAATGAAATAATGACCAAATAATGTATTTTGAGATGTTTGTTGGATGTTAAACATTTTACAGGACACCAGGGAGATTTCCTAACTCTTCTTAGAACAAAGATCGAAAACAAAACACAGAGTCTGTAGATCTTGATGACACTGATTAAATCGACAATTTTTAAAAAGTGACTTAATATGACTTGCAATTTTTAAAGCCTAAAAATAGAACTTGCGACAGATTAATGCAGCTTTCAGAAAGGATGAGGAATTTCTTTAGTCAGAGGGTGGTGAATCTATGGAATTCATTGCCACACAGGGCTGTGGAGGTCAAATCAATGGATATTTTTAAGGCGGACATTGACAAATTCTTGATTAGTAAGGGTGTCAGGGGTTATGGGGTTGAGAGGGAAAGATCAGCCATGAATGAATGGCGGAGTGGACTTGATGGGCCGAATGGCCTAATTCTGCTCCTAGAACTTATGAACATGAACCTTAACACCATATTTACCTATGCTTTACAAAATACAGTGTAATCTCATAGTATGTGTTCAAATTCACAAAATATATTTAGATATTTCATTGCTAGGGTTATTTGATGTAATCTAGTTTCAAAACATGTAATTGGTATTTTAGCTGGATTTGTACATTCTGATGCAAAGCTTCACTAGTCCAATCCCTGATCATGTTTTCAGGAGGTTTGCTGCTTGACTTCCTCTCTGTAGTGAAGCCATCAATACTCAATTAATGTCAAAGTTAGCTTCTGGTGTCAAATGTATTATGAAAAGAAGTTGTTTTGTTTTTCCATGCAGGCTGATCAGATTTCTGGATTCCACACTCGATCAGTGCTCTGTGTACCCATATGGAACAGTAGCCACCAAATAATTGGTACGTGTTCAGCGATTCCTTAAACTTCTCTTTCAAAGTCAAAGTTGAAAAGTTTTCAAACAGAATATATTTTGTGGACTAGCCAAGCAGCGAAAGGGAAAAGCTTCTTGATGTGATGTGCGTTCATGCATTCCTGCCCTGATACAGTAATTCCTCTCTCCTGATGTGGAGGATATTTAACAGATCTCACACAGGCTGTATCAATGGTAGAGTGAAATAATGAACAGAAGCTCAATGTTCTGCCACAGGGGAGAAAACAAAAAGGGGGGTGAGGTGGAGTTGGTTTAATTCCTTCTCCTTCCTTTGAAATACTTTTTTTGCACCATTACAAGAGTCAAGAGTGTTTTATTGTCATTTGTCCAAAAATTGAACACTTTAATTCTTACTTGCAGCAGCACAACTGGCATGTAATCACAGTGCTCTGTAAACACTAGAAAGAAACAACAACAAAGTTCAGTATATAAAATATAGATGTTCAATCCTGTTTGTTGAAACTGCAGGAGTTGGCGATCAGATTCTCTGAAGTGACCTGTCTCCAAACAAAGGAGGCTGCCCAATGCTTGAAACACAGCCATAGTCCACACCAGGCACAGTACACACACAGCAGTACACAGGCATTTCTGCAGATCCTCAGGACAATATCTTTGTTATGGTTATACACAATCAAGGTTGATGTCAGAACACACCATTAAAGGCCGGTCACTTTGCATCCTCTTTGCAAGGGTAGCTTTTGCAAGAATATCATGGAAAGATGAAGGGCAGAAAAAAAATATATATTTTTTTAAAAAGCAACCATTGTCCTCAAAATACCTGAAGTCAAGATGTCGACAAAACATGTGAATATATTCATACCACTTGCATTTATCACCAACTCAAAATAATTTGTGAACAACTCGTGAATTCAAAATTTAATTTGCGACTTATCATGCTCCTTATAAATTTCTTCCATTTGGTTTTCAGGTGTAGCTCAGGTCCTCAACAGGCTGGATGGGAAACCCTTTGATGATGATGACCAGCGACTCTTTGAGGTAAAAAGAATAATAATAATAATCACTATTTCCATACCACAAGACCAACTAAACACATTGCATTTTGTAGTGCGGTGATAATTCAGTCACCATTTTCGTTTCAACATGTCGAAATTCAGCGATGCTCCAGCTGATTAATAACCTGCGGAGAGATATTTATGCAGTAAAATTGACAACAGGGCTGGATGCTCAGGCAGCATTAATTCAACCGCACTTTAAAATTACTTTTTGCCTCATACCATGTCAACCATTTCCTGAATCAATCTAAGTTTATCATCCTCTCCATATTATATAAGAGAACTTTTGAAAAGTTGTTCACATAAAACGTGTTCAAGCTTTCCCTCACATTTGTCCTTATTTGTCCTTCAGCAGATTTAATCTGAATTCCGTCGTTTGAGTGTTTTGAAGTCCCAATTTAAACTTACATTATCTATCTTGCCTCTAGGGTTATTTAATCTAATCTAATTTTGTAAGCTCCTCTGAAGGAGCAATGGTCTCATTCCTGTAGGTAACCTTTACATTTACAATCACCTTCCCATATGCCTCTTACAGCTGCACACAGTCACTTGCTATCATGTTTGCATTTGGAACTGACAATAATGTAGAGAGGAACGATTCTATTGAGTTTTGAAGGGAAGAATGAACAGGAAACTAAACCAACCAGCAACATGTCCCCCAGAGATGTTGCGTGATCTGCTGAGTTACACCAGCACGTTATGTTCTAAACAACACTAATACACTATGTTCTATGTATCAGAAACACATTGTCTTTCCAATCATTCATTTGACTAATTTCTGAAATTTCAAATGATCTTTTCAATCCGAGCTCTCTTCATATGTTTTAGTTTTTTAGTTTTAGAGCTACAGCGTGGAAATAAGCCCTTTGCCCACCGAGTCCATGCCGACTACTAGTCATACGTACACTAGCTCTATCCTACACACTAGCGACAATTTAAAGAAGCCAATTAACCTACAAAACCTGTACGCCTTTGGAATGTGGGGGATATTCGGAGAAAACCCGCAGGGATATTGTACAGACCGCAGCTGTGGTCAGGATCGAGCCCGGGTCACTGGCGCTGTAAGGCAACAACTCTACCACTGCACCACTCTTCCGCCCACATAGGTTGAGATGCTCATTTTCTTTGCCATTTCTTTTTCGATGGATCTGCAACTGACTTTGTCATATTAGATGCTGGACTCATATGAAGTATTATTTGCATGGTGCATTTATTTTTTTATAAAGAATAGCCTCCAAATTATTCACCTTTTAGACTTGCAACCGTTTTAATGCCAGGACTTTCTAATTAAGCCCAAATATAAACAGTGCAATATAAACATATATTTGGAATTCGGTTTAATCAAACCATCTAAATTATTTAATATGATGGAAAATTGTAGGCATCATGCAAATTCCGACAAAATGAATCCTTGGTACATGCAGAAAATCAGTTGCTAAATATTAAGGGAAACAGATATCCTGTATTTAATTGAGATAAATCATGCACAATATATAACACAAAGTGCAGGAGTAACATATCGGGTCAGGCAGCATCTCTGAGAACATGGACAGGTGACGGTTTCAGGTCATGTCCCTTCTTCAGTTTAAAACCAAAATGGCGACTGAATTACCAAAATGGCCACTGCGCTACAAAAAAATCCATGTTCTCCAGAGAAGCTGCCTGACCCGTTGAGTTACTCCAGCACTTTCACTCCTTCTGCGTAAACCAGCATCTGCAGTTCCTTGCTTCTACTTTTTTAATGCGCAAAATGCCCTTTTTTACATGGAATGGCAATGGAATAACAAAAACTGAACGAAAAGCACTCGTTTCAAATTCTATTCTGGGAAATTCAGTATAAGCATTTAAAATAAAGCTTGAGACAGTGCTGAAATTCCTGAATTTTAATCATCAATTTTAAATGCTTTAATTAAACTAATATTGAGTGAAGCTGCGCTATCCCAAAATATAGAGGTTATCAGATATTGATCAGTAATTCTGGTTTAATTAGTTTGCACTAGTGCTTTGTTGTAGACAAAAAGGTGCCAGTAAGCAGTTCACGCAACACTATTGGCAGCTGTAAGCTAGTTTTTAGACGTATCGGGAAGCTATACCAGTGCAAAACGTCACAAAAGATGCATGGGTTTGCACCAATATAAATGAGAAGTGCAGTATTATTATTTTTTACAGCTGATATTGCATTTAAAACTTAAAATATTGCATTAATTTTATTGTAGTACCTTAATAATTAGTGAATTTTAAACACTACTAGACTAAGTGCAGACCCGTTGGGTCTGCTCCCCAACGCAATATTCCACCACTCACCCGTTCCCCAACGCAATATTCCACCACTCACGCAAAGCGCCCAACTGCGCAGGTGCGGCTCATTCCCCTCATCCCCAGCACTCCCCCCCCTCCTCTTCACCCTCCCTCTTCAATCCGCTCTCCCCCTCCCCTCCCCCAATCGCTCCCTCACCTCTCCCTCCATCTCCTTTCCCCTACCCTCAGTCACTCCCTCCCACCCCATACCTCCTCTCCCCTCCCTACCCCCTCCTATCCCCACCTCCTCGCCAGCCCCTATCTCCCCCACTATCCCTCTTGACCTCCCCCATTGCCCTCCTCTCCCTCCATTCCCAACTCCCTACCTCCCCCACTCCTCCCCTCCTCTCCCTCTATCTCCCCTCCTCCACACACTCTCGCCCCTCACCTCCCCCACTTTCCCCCTCTCCCTCCCTATCTCCTCCTCTCCCTCAATCCCCCCACTCCCTCCTCCTCCCCTCCCCAGGATCTTTCCCCTCTCCTCCTCCCCTCCCCAATCCCTCCCTCACCTCAACCTCCCTCTCCTTTCCCCTATCCTCAGTCACTCCCTCCCTCCATAATGCCTCTCCCCTCCCTACCCTACTCCTATCCTTCTATCCCACCCCCACTCCTCACCTCCCCAGAATCTCGAGGTTGCAGCCGTCAGCTTCAGAGCCAGGCTCCCTGCCGGGTGACTGACAGCGGACGCAGCCAATCAGTGCGGCAATGGTGCAGGAAGGGGCAGTCACCCGGCTGATGGTGACTGACAAGAGAGAAGTCCAATCTGCGTATGCGCGTTTTTTTAAACCTTAATAACTTTTAAAATATACCATTAATCTGAACAAAACCTGTTGCACTCGCCGCACAGGAGAATGGTGAGTAAGGTGACGAAAAACCATAGTGCTATCTTGTATCGTTTTTGTGTAATCGCGCAAACCGGAAGATAACAAGATCAGAGTTTTAGTTATGTATAGATAGATTTGGAATTTAATGCAATGCAATTTTGCAGTGACTTGAAATCATCAGCCGGTTAAGGAATCAACAAAGAAAATACATAATTTTCAATAGAACTTCCCAAATCTGAACAATCACTGTTAAAGTCAGAGAGTCATTGAGTCATACAGCATGGAAATGGGCCCTTTGGCCTAACTTGTCAATGGCGACCAAGATGCCCCCTTTACCCTAGTCCTACCTGCTCACGTTTGGCCCATATGCCTCTAAACCTTTCCTATCCATCCACTAGTCCAACTGTCTTTTAAATGTTGTTATGGGCCCTGCCTCAACTGCCTCCTCTAGCAGTTTGTTCCATATATCCACCACCTTCCATGTGAAAAGGTTGCCCCTTCGGGTTCCTATTAAAGCTTTCCCCTCTCACCTTAAACCTCTGTCCCCTGGTTCTTGATTCCCCTCCTCAGGTTCCTATCAAATCATGGAATGATGATATCATTAGCTTGGAATGATCATATTTGTTTAATTCATGGAGTTAAAACCGACAAATGTAATTGATGTTTTGCAATTATTTTTTATTTCAATACATAAAGACTAATAATGTTGACATACATTTATTTCATTTTGCATGGGTTTAGTTGTAGGCGAATGAAAAACCGCAGGAATTGCAATGGCCACTGAACTATGTTGTTTGAAGATATACTAGGAGTGATATTGATATTGTTAATTAGAACATACATAGAACAGTACAGCACAAAAACAGGCCATTGAGCCCACATTGTTTGTGCTAAACACGATGCCAAGTTAAATTGATCTCATCTGCTTGTACATGATCCATGTGCCTATGCCCAGCACCTCCATGTGCCTATCCAAAAGCCTCTTAAACACCACTATTGTATCTTCCTTCACCACCACCACCCCTGCCAATGTGTTCCAGGCTCCCACCACCCTCTGTGGAGAAAAATCTTGCCCCACACATCTCCATTAAACTTTCAAAGGTACACAAAAAAACTGCAGAAACTCAGCGGGTACAGCAGCATCTATGGAGCAAAGGAAATAGGCAACGTTTCGGGCCGAAACCCTTCTTCAGACAGATGATGGGGAGGGGAGAAGGAAGGAAAAATGAGGAGGAGGAGCCCGAGGGCTGAGGGAGAGATAGGAAGGGGAGGAGATAGCAAGGGCTAACAGAATTGGGAAAATTCAATGTTCATACCACCAGGATGCAGACTCCCCAAGCGGAATATGAGGTGCTGTTCCTCCAATTTCCAGTGGTGCTCACTCTGGCCATGGAAGAGGCCCAGGACAGAGAGGCCGGATAAGGAACGGGAGGGGGAGTTGAAGTGGTGAGCCACCGGGAGGGAGGTCAGGTTGTTCGGCGAAACGATCGGCAAGCCTACGCTTAGTCTCACCGATGTAGATCAGCTGACATCCAGAGCAGCGGATGCAATAGATGAGGTTGGAGGAGGTGCAGTTAACTTTCCCCTCTCACCTTAGAGTCATGCCCTCTGGTGTTGGACATTTCCATCCATGGAAAAAGAAGTGTCAGTAGTTAGGCATTGGAGCCGACCTTTAAAAATATAGATTACTGTGCATTGCCGAATTGGATTTCCTTTTACAAGATAATTCTTCAAAACCAAGAAACAAATGTTCAAACCATCAAAATTTGTGGTGAAGTTTTATAGACACTGACACGATGCTCAGGCAGCTGATGATCAACTGAAGCATATAACTGACTCAAAGTACCAGATGAACACTGAAAAGAAATGTTGCATTGTCCCCAACTGGACTGAAATGGTTAGGCACAAATCCGTTTTTGCTATAAATATATAAATCTACAACATCAGTCTCAGTAAATGGAGCATTACTCCTAATGCTGTGTGTTTATCTTTGGAGATAGACTAAAGTGCAGCACAGTGGCGCAGCGGTAGAGTTGCTGCCTTACACTGCCAGACACGCGGATACAGAACCGGGTACTGTCTGTGCGGAGTTTGTACCTTCTCCCTGTGACCGCATGGGCTTTCCCCAGGTGCTCCAGTTTCCTCCCACATTCCAAATGCGTGCAGATTTACAAGTTAATTGGCTTCGCTAAAAATTATAAATTATAAATTGTCCCGAGGGTGTAAGGATCGCTGGTTGGCACGGACTCGGTGGGCCAAAGGTCCTGTTTCCGCGCTGTATCTCAAAACTAAACTGAAGATGCACATTTAACATTGTTAATCTTTATTTCAGGCGTTTGTTATTTTCTGTGGCCTTGGCATCAACAATACCATAATGTATGATCAAGTGAAAAAATCCTGGGCAAAGCAATCTGTAGCTCTTGATGTAAGTACCAGCTCATCTTTCTAGATTGTATTAAAAATGAGGTCTTGCTTCCAGTATCAGGTTAAAGTGAAATGAAGTCACATCTGCTGGCTGTTGAGATTTTAAAAGATAATGGAGTTATGCAGGAGGTTGTGGAATGACATGATCGTAATCACTAACAGGCTGGTGCAGGAAAAATCCTACAACATATGCAAACTCCAGTGCCACGTCTTAGTAGGGCCAGATGTCTGAGGGAAATTATTGTAATTGCTGTCCCAAGTAAGGCCCCAGTCATCTGCTTACTCCAAAAAGTGAGTGATGTTAATAATATCCTGTGTAGCAGCCTGGCAAATGCAAGAGGCAAGCAACCACGGGGCTTCAGTGACATCAAATGGAAAGTCAATGATGTGCTCCAGCAGGTCTTGTTACTGCAAGCAACAAGAGTATCCCAAGAGACGATCCCCATGCACTCCTGCAAGGAAAACTATAGATGTGCGTCTCTGGAGCTATGAGAGGATGGTCCTATGGGAAGATAAGCCAGAATCTTCCCTGTAAGGCTTCTGCTAACTCACATCTTTCCACCTTATCTATTATTGCTTCCCCTCTCCTATGCTGTTGAGAGAGGGAGGAGGGGGGGTGGAGTTGATGGAGTTGAAAGTGTCTTCAAAATAACAAGGAACAAATGAAATGATAGATGTAGCAACAAGGAAGTGCAGATGCTGCTTTACACAAAAGGACACAAAGTGCTGGAGTAACTTAGCAGGTCAGACAGGATCTCTGGAGAACATGGATAGGTGACGTTTTGGGTCAGGCCCCTCTTCAGTCTGAAGAAGCTGAATGGATAGCAAATAGGCTCCATGGAAGGAAGCAGAGGGTAATGGTGGAAGGTTGCTTCTCAGACTGGATACCTGTGACCAGTGGTGTGCCTCAGGGTTCGGTGCTGGGCCCGTTACTGTTTATCATCTACATCAATGATTTGGATGGGAACATACAGGGCAAGATTCGCACATTTGCTGATGATACAAAAGTTAGTGGTTTTGCAGATAGTGAAGATGGTTGTGAACGATTGCAGCAGGATCTGGATCGATTGGCCAGGTGGGTAGAGGAATGGTTGATGGAATTTAATACAGAGAAGTGTGAGGTGTTGCATTTTGGCACGTCAAACAAGGGCAGGACCTACACAGTAAATGGTAGGCCTCTGGGTAGTGTTGTAGAGCAGAGGGATCTAGTACAGGTGCATGGTTCCTTGAAGGTCGAGTCGCAGGTAGATAAGGCGGTCAAAAAGGCTTTTGGCACTTTGGCCTTCATCAGTCAGAGTATTAAGTTTAAAAGTTGGGAGGTCATGTTGCAGTTGTATAAGACGTTGGTGAGACCGCATTTAGAATATTGTGTTCAGTTCTGTGCACCATGTTATAGGAAAGATGTTGTCAAGCTTGAAAGGGTTCAGAAAACATTTACGAGGATGTTGCCAGGACTAGAGAGTGTAAGCTATAGGGAGAGGTTGAGTAGGCTGGGTCTCTATTCCATGGAGCGCAGGAGGATGAGGGGTGATCTTGTAGAGGTGTATAAGATCATGAGAGGAATAGATCGGGTAGATGCACAGAGTCTTTTGCCCAGAGTAGGGGAATCGAGGACCAGAGGACATAGATTCAAGGTGAAGGGGAACAGATTTAATAAGGATCGGAGGGGTAACTTTTTCACACAAAGGGTGGTGGGTGTATGGAACAAGCTGCCAGAGGAGGTAGTTGAGGCTAGGACTATCCCATTGTTTAAGAAACAGTTAGATAGGATAGGCTTGGAGGGATATGGACCAAGCGCAGGCAAGTTGGGACTAGTGTAGTTGGGACATTGTTGGCCGGTGTGAGCGAGTTGAGCCGAAGGGCCTGTTTCCACACTGTATCACTCTATGACTCCAGCACTTTAAATGCAATCTAACCTGTGGTGGTAAATTTTAACGGAAGCTCAATGATACCTCAGGACACTGCATGATTCATCAATCACAGATTTACCAATCACTAGCTCCAGGTAAGCAGTAGCAATGGACCCTAATGGGTTACGTTGACCTAGCTGACCAACCAATTTTCCTGGGTTCAGATGCTAAGTTACGTTGATTTATCAGGTAAAAGTCCAGCTGCACCTTAATATACATCTCGGGTTCTCCAAACCAGTGTCTAAGTTTTTAGGAACTGGCCAAATGGAGTTGTTTCTGTGGCCACCATGCTAACAGGCAACTAAGTGTAATGGAAAGAAGTTATCAAGCGGAAAGGAGACCCACAAGTCACAGTCAGGAGCACGGGTTTCAAAAGTGGCTGTCATAGATTTTCTACTATTCCAGAGTAGAGTAGAGCTCAGAGTATCCCAGGCAACTGAACCATCATATTGTGGCAGCTCCCAAGGGTCGTGCCATCATAACTGTCGAACCCCTCGGCACGGGAGTGGTTCAGTCCGGAGGCGGCCCTTAACCAGAGGGTTTAAAGGCAGGGGTTTGGGTGCCATCTTTCTCTCGTTTGGACTTCCCTACAACCGGGAGGAACATAATTAAAGGTGCCTCTCAAAATACTTGACTCCTCTCTTCCTTTTTGAGACCCACGCACCACATTGGTGGCCTCGACGCTCCATTGTCGTCATGATGGGGAAAGAAGAACGCCCTACCTGCTCACAGGCCGGCCCGGCCCTGTCTCTGGACGCGGTCTCGGTAAAATTGCCCAACTTCTGGACCACTCTGCCGCACATCTGGTTCCAGCAGGCAGAGGCCCAGTTCAACCTACAGGGCATCACGGTCGATGCCACCCGCTTCTATTACCTGGTGGGGGCCCTCGACCAGGATGCGGTCGAGGAGGTCACGGACTTCCTCGCAGCCCCCCCTGACACCGATAAATATCTCGGCCTTAAGGAGCTTCTGCTCCAGATTTATGGACTAAGCAGGATGGAGCGTGCTGGTAGGATCCTTCATATGGAGGACCTTGGCGACCGACGGCCATCTAGCCTTCTTAAGGAGATGGTGGCTCTCCTGGATGGGCACACGCCGTGCCTGATGTTCGAGTACACCTACCTCCATCTGCTGCCGGCATACATCTGTCCTCAGCTCACGGACATCTCGTTTGCCGACATCAGGGCCCTCAGGAGGCGCGCCGACGCGCTGTGGATGGCGCGCCCTGATGACGTCAACGCGCTGGCCGTCAGCAGCCACGGGGACGCACTGAGGACGACGCGCCCTGATGACGTCAACGCGCTGGCCGTCGGCAGGCACGCCGATGACGTCACCCCGGCAGCTCACGATTTCCTCCGGTGGGGCGGGGGAGCTTTGGAAGGAGTGACAGCTCCAGCCCGACTGCCCGTAAGATGGCCCCCCGCGGCCGTGACGGGTACTGCACCTGTAGTTCAGCGCCCGCCGGTGCATTTCGTGCCTCGGTTTCTGGGGGGGGGGGGGGTCCTGTGGCGGCTCCCAAGGGTCGCGCCATCATAACTGTCGAACCCCTCGGCACGGGAGTGGTTCAGTCCGGAGGCGGCCCTTAACCAGAGGGTTTAAAGGCAGGGGTTTGGGTGCCATCTTTCTCTCGTTTGGACCTCCCTACAACCGGGAGGAACATAATTAAAGGTGCCTCTCAAAATACTTGACTCCTCTCTTCCTTTTTGAGACCCACGCACCACAATATCACTAATTAGAGAGCGGTCCCGAACTACAATCTACGTCATTGGCGACCCTCAGACTATCTTTAATCAGACATTATTAGACTTTATCTTGTACTAAATGTTATTTCCTATATCCTGGATCTGTACAGTGTCGATGGCTTAATTGAAATCATGTGGATTCCTTCCACTGACTGGGTAGCATGCAACAAAAAAGCTTTTCACTGTACATCGGTACACCTGACAATAATAAAGTAAACTAAACAAAAGAATATTTCCCGAGAACCGATGTCTCATTTTAATTCAAATTCACCTTAATTCAAGTTCCCCTCTTCAAGTATAGATGAGGCTCTCACCAGGGTCTCCTCTATATTCTGTAGTTCAGCTCTCGCTCCCCATCCCCCCACTCGTAACAAGGACAGTCCCCCTTGTCCTCACCTTCCACCCCACCAGCCGTCACATACAATAGCTAATCCTCCAACATTTTTGCCACCTCCAACGGGATCCCACCACTGGCCACATCTTCCTATCTCCTCCCCTTTCGGCTTTCCAAAGAGACCGCACCCTCCGTAACTCCCTGGTCAATTCATCCCTTCCCACCCAAACCACCCCCTCCCCTGGTACTTTCACTTGCAACCGCAGGAAATGCTACACTTGTCACTTTACCTCCTCCCTTGACTCCATCCAAGGACCCAAGCAGTCTTTGCAGGTGAGGCAGAGGTTCCCTGCACCTCCTCCAACCTCATCTATTGCATCCGCTGCTCTAGATGTCAGCTGCTCTACATCGATGAGACCAAGCGTAGGCTTTGCGATCGCTTCGCCCAACCTGATCTCCCGATGGCCCAGCACTTCAACTCCCCCACCTATTCCGAATCCGACCTTTCTGTTCTGGGCCTCCACCATGGCCAGAGTGAGTCCCACCGCAAATTGGATGAGCAGCACCTCATATTCTGCTTGGGCAGTTTACACCCCAGCGGTATGAACATTGACCTCCAATTTCAGGTAGTCCTTGCTTTCTCCCTCGTTCCCCTCCCCTTCCCAGCTCTCCCACAGCCTACTGTCTCTGCCTCTTCCTTTCTTCTTCCCACCCCCTCCCCCCCCACCTCCACATCAGTCTGAAGAAGGGTCTTGACCTGAAACATCACCTATTCCTTCGCTCCATAGATGCTGCCTCATCCGCTGAGTTTCTCCAGCTTTTTTGTCGACCTTCTCTTTTTAATCATGTCTCTTGGATGCCTAATACCATGTGGGTAATCCATTTTCAGGATTATGAGGTGTTATTCTCATATGGAATCCAAAATCTTTCGATTTTTTTTGTTGTATTCCTTTGTCATAGGAAAACAGTAGTATTCTGATTTCTGGTAAAAGAATTGGCCAGACCAAAGAAGGTAGTCAAGATTTACCAGGTCTTTCTTCAATATGTGTTTATTAACAAAATACTAAAACTTCTATTGAATAGAATGATTGCTGAGGATGATCATTTGTAACTCTCAAAGTATTGCCGTTTCTTTGGTATATTTTTTGTGGCAAATGTGGTATTGAGTGGAGGCATATCAGAAAATAACATTAAATTGTCATAAAAGCCATTCACTGTTTAAAGACCCACCAAAATTATGACTTCAAATGGAAGAATCTACAGAGGGTATGCATTATGCTATGGTGTTGGTCATGTTAAATATTTTAGTGATGCTATATATGTCTTCAATTCAAACAGGCTGGAGAGATTTTTAATGAAAATCTGTACTTCTTATCAATGTTTTGCAGAGGAATTACAACAAATGTTATTGTATAATTTTTTTAATATTCGATTGCAGGTCCTTTCATATCATGGAACATGTCTAAAGACTGAGGTGGACAAATTTAAGGTAGGATGGTAGAAAAATAACTGAAAATCTACGCTACACCTCCTTGTTCATTCAGCTCCCATTTCTGTTAGATTTATTGTACAGCAATGAACTCATCTTGAGAATAATTTATTAAATACCTGGCTCCAGGCTAAACAGAAGGAGGATTACACATGTGGTGAATGAAGTACATGATTTGTTTGAATATGATAAAAAGTGTAGGAATAACTTCATATTGATGACAATCCAAACAGCAGTCTGATTATTTATGATCATTCCCACAAGGCTTTGACTCCTGTTGTGTAAATTATGCATGATCAGGGGCGTACAAAAGAACTAACTGTACCATTTGTAATTTAGGAGAAAATTAGGGCCTTGGCTTTAAGTGTCTTCTGGCAGTTCTATGTATGTCAACCCACCGTATGTGATTACAACATGAAAAAGAATTAAAAAGCAGCAAATCAAAGGCGGGTGTCTTGCACATGGAGGAACCCAGATTCAGAATTAATGAGTCAACTATCTTTTCTATAGTAAAAAAAAATTCAATGACAGATTATGGGAATTTGTTCTTATCCTAATCACCATAACCGACTGAAAATGAGGACAGGAGGCAATAAGTAAACAGAAATTTACATTGTGTGTAACTGCAGATGCTGTTTATACTGAAGATAGACACAAAGTGCTGGAGTAACTCAGCGGGTCACGCAGCATCTCCGGAGAAAAGGAATAGGTGACGTTTCGGGTCGGGATCCTTCTTCAGACTCCACAGCAGGGAGAGCAGTGAGAGAGGGTCTCACAAAAGTGTAAAAAAGGATCCCGACCCAAAACGGCATTGGTCCATTCCCTCCACAGATGCTGCTTGACCTGCTGAGTCTGTCTATCTAAAAGGTTACGTTGCCGGGGAATAATCCACGCACAATTCTTGTTTCCTATAAACAATTTCTTTGGAGAATGTAGGAGAATATTTTTGGAGATTCTGAAAAATATTATGTTCAGTTTTTCAATTTAGAGATACAGCGCGGAAACTGGTCCTTCGGCCCACCGAGTCCGTGCCGACCAACAATCCCTACACTCCAACACTATTCTACACACACTAGGGACAATTTACAATTTTACCAAAGCCAATTAACCTACAAACCTATATGTCTTTGAAGTGTGGGAAGAAACCGGAGCACCTGGAGAAAACCCACGCATATCACGGGGTGAATACACAAAATCCGTGTGGACAGCACACGAGTCTCTGGCGCTGTAAGGCAGCAACTCTACTGCTGCGCCACTGTGCCGCACAAAATGGATGGCACAATTATTGACATGTAATAGCAATCTCACTATGGAGATACGAGGAACTGCAGATGCTAGAATCTTAAGCATAATACAAAGTGCCAGAGGAACTTCGCTGGTCAGGCAGCATCTGTGGAGGGAATGGACAGGCGATGTTTTGGGTCAGGACACTAATTCAGACTCCACAGAGGGGGGAGCAGTGAAAGAGGGTCTCACAAAAGTTTGAAGACGTGTCCCGACCAAAAATGGCATCTGTCCATTCGCCCAATAGATGCTATCTGACCTGCAGATTGTTTTCCAACAATTGTGTCTTGCAATCTCATTATTGTTGTACAAGACACACATGGTGTGACTTCTTACTTATAACAAGCTGATTATCTCTCTCTGGATTTTATTTACTTACATTTATCTATTGAAAGAATATCAACTGGTTCCATTTATTTATTAATCATTATTAAACTAATGGTTAATTTCAAATAATTCAGCTGAAACGGCTCTGAGAAGTGTGAGGTAGATTAATAATCTATATTATCAATATTTTCCTTAAATTTTGCAAGTTTACCTAAACGCTTGATTACAAGCATGTACTATATCAGTATTTAAAAGGAATATGGACAGGTACATGGACGGGAAAGATTTAGACAGATATGGGACAAATATAGGCAGGTGGGACTAGCGTAGTTGGGGCTTTTTGGTCGGCATGGGCAAGTTGGGCCGAAGGGCCTGTTTCCGTGCTGTGTGACTCCATGATGAAGGAATAACGAGTTAAAAACAAGCCCATTGCTTGTTTTTATTCTCTGTTTATTACCAAACTGCCTTATTTTGATGATAGTTAAAGACTGGATAGACTCGGCTTGTACTCGCTAGAATTTAGAAGATTGATGGGGGATCTTATAGAAACGTACAAAATTCTTAAGGGGTTGGACAGGCTAGATGCAGGAAGATTGTTCCCGATGTTGGGGAAGTCCAGGACAAGGGGTCACAGTTTAAGGATAAAGGGGAAATCCTTTAGGACCGAGATGAGAAAAACATTTTTCACACAGAGAGTGGTGAATCTCTGGAATTCTCTGTCACAGAAGGTAGTTGAGGCCTGTTCATTGGCTATATTTAAGATGGAGTTAGATGTGGCCCTTGTGGCTAAAGGGATCAGGGGGTATGGAGAGAAGGCAGGTACAGAATACTGAGTTGGATGATCAGCCATGATCATATTGAATGGCGGTGCAGGTTCGAAGGGCCGAATGGCCTACTCCTGCACCTATTTTCTATGTTTCTATATTTCTATGTTTGGGTTGAGAATTCTTTCACAATGACATCATAATTCAGTGAATTCAAGTTCATATTAGAGCTCTTCATTAGGAAACTGGAATGGAAGCTAGTACTGTGCTTTCTTGTGAGCAGTTGTTTTATTAACTATGGTACGTGCACATTGAATGTAGAAAATGCGAAGATGCAATCTGAAACAGTCCAGTCCTCAGATTCCTGAAAATATCTCACCATTCACGTGTATTGAACAGAGCTTCTGTACTAACCTTGTAGATGAGGAATAATCTAACAAGAGTTTGTCTATTCTGATACAAGTCAAGAGTCAAAGTGTGTTTAATCGTCATATGTACCAACAAAGGAACAATTAAATTCTTACGTGCAGCAGCATAACAGGCCTGTATGCACAATACACATGGATTACATATAATAAACTATTCAATAAACTCATAATCCCAATATTGTAACCCAATACAGGTTCTCTTGTATCATGGGAATAATTCTCAATTTCTGTCAAACACCCGAGGAATTCAAATCAGTACATCAGTGACGTCTCATTCATTAGCTTTAAAAATTCACTGGAGGTTTCCCAAACTATGAAAATGTTATTTACATTTTTCATTTTGGCTGGTTATTTTTCTCAATTTAGTCTTCCTTTCCCCCTCAATATTTTAATTCTTAAATTAAATTTGCCACTGAATTCATTATTCAGGTTCATTTTGATTCAGATCAATAAATATGCAACCTGTCTGATTAATGCAGTTTGTGTAGGAAAGAATTGCAGGTGCTGGTTTAAATCAAATGTTGACACAAAATGCTGGAGTAACTCAGCGGACAGGGCAGCATCTCTGGAGATAAGGAATGGGTGACGTTTCGGGTCGAGACCCTCTTCAGACTGATTAATGCAGTTGTTCCTTCTCTGTACATGGAGCTCTGCAACCAGAGATCTGCTTGTTACCTGACCAGAACAGACCATGCAAAAGTCCACCAAAAGTGCAAGTCGAATGAAAGGTGGCAAACTTCATTCATTACTCAGAGCAAAAATCTGCCCTGAAATTTTAACTGCATGAATTGGCAAGTCAATTTATACAGATCCACCACTGATTATCTGGTAACTGATGGTCCGGCATCTCCTTTAATCCGGACAAAATGAAGAGAGTGCACTTGAAATCTCCCCTGGAAGTCCCCCCAAAAATGTGGCACCAAGGCCGGGTGAGGCGGCCGAACGCGACCTCATCGGGACTTCCACGGCTGGGCTTCCGATCGGCGGGTCGAATTTGTTCCCTGCGGCCAGGGCTCTGGAACTCCAGCCCAGCCGGAGCCAGCGGATCCATTCCCTGAGCCGACTTCCGAAGCTGACTTTGTGAGCCGGTATCTAAGCCACCCGGCAACCTAGGCAGACCATTCCGGTACCGTTGGACTGTTGGTCTGGCATAATTGATAACCGGGCAAGGCTCTGGAACCAAGGGTGCCGGAAAATTGGTGGTGGACCTGTACCACATCCAATTGCTTTTCCTGTGATTTAAATGGTAAAGAAAATGATTTGCAGTGTAACCTGGATTTCCACACATCCCACCCAACCAATGATACCTGACACCTCCCAACCAGTTACAAAAGCCTCAGGTACCTGGCACCAACCTTCTCTTCCCCAGATTCCTCTCCTGCTTCCTAGCCAGCTAGTTATTGAGTGGGATTCTGGTGGAATGGTCGATGGCCCAATTTGTTCTTCCTCCTGATTCTGGGTGATCAGCAATGATCATATTGAATGGCGTTGCTGGCTCGAAGGGCCGAATGGCCTACTACTGCACCTATTGCCCATGTTTCAATGTCTATGTTTCTATGAGACATAAGAGACTGCAGATGCTGGAATCTCGAGCAAAACACAAAGTGCTGGAGGAACTCAGCGGGTCAAGCAGCATCCACAGGGGGAATGGACAGGCAACCTTTTCTCCAGTGCTTTGTGTTTGGTTACTGCTGAAAAAAGACCATTAGCACAGCAGGCCTCCGGCAGCCTGTGCTGCTGCTTCACTGCCCCTCAGAGTGGCTGGTTTGGGGAATGTTGTTGTGGGAATCTTACTGCATTATTCAAACATCCTCAGAGTGTGGTTATGAAAGGATTAGAGCAGTGTTGGTAGTGTGGGCAGTGGAGAAGTTAACTCAAGTGTAGCAATAGTGCTGTGGGGCATGAAGCTTCCGTGATTATTAAATAATATTATAATCGGCATTAGACGCGCGATAAATTCAAAAGAACAAAAGAACTAGATCATTTCTTCTGAACCACTTCCCTTTATTAAAACCCATTTCCCTTTGTCGCTTAATGTCTATAATTCTATTGCCATCTGCCTTGAGCATCCTCAGTATTTGAACCTTCACAGTCATTTTGAATGGTGAATTCCACAGACTCACTGACCAATTAAAAAAAAATAGTTTAGAGATACAGCATGGCAACAGGCCCTTCGGCCCACTGAGTCCATGCCAACCATCCAGATTCAGGGATAGTTTCTTCACAGCTGTTATCAGGCAACTGAACATTCCTCTCATCAGCTCCAGTGTGGTCCTGACCTCCAACCGACCTCCTTTGGACTATCTTTGATCGGACTGTATCAGGCTTCAATGTTATATCTTGCACCAAATGTTGCGCCCTTTATCTTTAATCTGTGCTCTGTTGTATTCATCTTTTCTTTAACTGGATAGCACGCAAACAAACGTTTTTCACGGTACCTCAGTACGCGTGACAATAATAAACAAACTAAACTAAATTAAACCACCCAAGATCACCGGATCACACCAGTTCTAGGTTGTCCCACTTTCACTACAAATTAGGGGCAATTTACAGAGGCCAATTAACCTACAAACCCACACGTCTTTGGGATGCGGGAGAAAACTGGAGCACCCGGAGGAAACCCATACGGTCACAGGGAGAATGTGTAAATTCCACTCAGACAGCACCCGAGATCATGATCGAACCTGCGTCTCTGGTGCTATGAGGCAGCAGCACTACCAGCTGCAGTAGTGTGCTGCATATTGAAGCGATTGCTTTCCATTTCTGTCCTGAAATGGCCAGCCCTTATTTTGCAATTGTAATTGCTGGTTCTGAACATGCCCGAGGAAACATTAAATCTGCAACTAGCCAGTCAAGTCTTGTGGGAGTTTGGTTTCATGGATTCACCTCTTGTTCTAAACTTTCAATCTCTCACAGCTTAAAAAAAGTACCCTCCTTTATGCTTTCCTCCCAAAGCACCTTGCCTTTCATTTTCCACATTATCTTCTACTTCATGTATCCAACCACTTTTAGAGTCATACAGCCATACAGCAAGGAAACAGGCTCTTCGGCCTAACTCGTCCATGCCGACCAAGATGCCCCATCTACACTAGTCCCATTTACCCGCATTTGGTCAATAGACAATAGACAATAGGTGCAGAAAATTCCACAGACTCACAACTCTCTGTGTGAAAAAGTATATTTCCTCATCTCCGTTCTAAATGGCTTACCCATATCGCTCTTGGCCTTTCCTATCCATGTACCTGTCCAAAGTGACTTTTAAATGTTGTTATAGTACCTTCCTCAACTACCTCCTCTACTTTCAGTCAGAAGAAAGGCCCCCACCCAAAACATCACCTATCCTTTTTCTCCAGAGATACTGCCTGGCCCGCTGAGTTACTTGAGCACTTTGTGTCTATCTTTGGTATAAACCAGCACCTGCAGTTTCTTTCTACACAGGGCCTGTAGATACAGGCTAGATTATCACCATGGCAATTGGAGCAGGATAAGTAGTTCAATGCGAGATCAAATACCGTGGCTAGAGAGAAGGTGACACGATGACAGAATGGGTCGACTGGGCTTGTGTTCATTGGAGTTTAGAAGTCAAGTCAAGTCAAGTCAAGTCAAGTTTATTTGTCACATACACCAAGTTTATTTGTCACAGAAGGATGAGAGGGAATCTTATATAAGCATATGAAATTCTTAAGGGATTGGACAGGCTAGGTGCAGGAAAAATGTTCTCCATGGGAAAGTCCAGAACCAGGGGTCACAGTTTAAGAATAAGGGGTAGGCCATTTAGGACTGAGGTGAGGAAAATCGTTTTCACCCAGAGAGTTGTGTATCTATGGAATTCTCTGACACAGAAGGCTGTTCACTGGACATTTTCAAGAGAGAGTTAGATTTAGCTCTTAGAGCTAAAGGAATCAAGGGATATGGGGGAAAAAGCAGGAACGGGGTACAGATTTTGGATGATCAGCCATGATCAAATTGAATGGCGGTGCTGGCTCGACGGGCCGAATAGCCTACTGCACCTATTGTCTATGTTTCTATGTTTCTATGAGGGGGGAAAGTTAGATCTAAGTACAGAATTCTTAAAGTGTTGATGTTGGTGGCTGATTCATTGAAGATTGGGCAGTGTTGCCAAGACGGGAAGATGAATACTTGGAAATCATTACCGGCAGATCGCAGTAATGAGATGCTACACCAACAACCATCAAAGAACCAAAAGGCATTCAAGTAAATCAAGTTTGATTTTTCGGTTATCAGTTAATTAAATATTAAAATTAAATTTTAATGACTACTAGGTTAGATGATATGGGATAAAAACCTCATTAGGTTGTCTAGTTAATGGATCAAAAGCTGCAGTGAGAAGAAGCCTGTTCCAACTCGTGATTCTCCAGTCGCTTGTGTGGGGCAGGAGCTGATGAGGCAGCTCCGGCTGTGGAGCCACATACCCTCCAGAAGTGGTCTCACGTTCAAGAGTCAAGAGTATTTTATTGTCATGTGTCCCAGATAGAACAATGAAATTCTTACTTGCAGCAACACAACAGGATATGTAAACATAATACACTGTAAACAATATAATTAACCAGAGAGAAACGTTCAGTGTGCGTATATATACACATACTCACAAAACACATGTATATAGATCATATACTGTATATACTATGCATACACACAAAATGAAGGGAACTGAGATGCTGGTTCAAACTGAAGGTAGACAAAAAAAGCTGGTGTAACTCAGCAGGCCAGGCTGCATCTCTGGAGAAAAGGAATAGGTGATGGTTCGGGTCAAGAGTGAGAGTTTGATATTACATCAGAATGAGAGTCAGGGCAAAGGGAAACGAGAGATATAGACATTGATATAGAGAGATATAGAACAGATGAATGATGATATGCAACAAAGTAACGATGATCAAGGAAACATGCCATTGTTTGCAGTGGGCTAGCTGAAAATGAGTTAGACAATGAAACGCAATCAGTGGACCAGCAGTGGAACAGAAATGGGCGACTGACAAGTTGTTTTTACCCGCAGGCCAGACCAAACTAAGGCACGTTATATTCAGCAGGTTTCCACAGCGGTCTGAATTACCAGTGGCCCCCTCCTCCCAAACCAAACACAGTCCTCTGTTGTGGAATGGCCTGCAAAATAGCCCTAATATCATGAAACATGGGAAGCAGCTGCAGAAATTGTTGCTGTATCCATGCGAGGCATTTATTAATGGCTGCAAGAGATTTTAATGACATGCTGTCAACTTGGTGTTCAAAGGCAATGCGTGAGGCATAACTAAACAAAACAAAGTGATAAAAAGATATACCAACATGAAGGGCATACAGCATACAAACCACAACTAGAGACCACAGGATTCTTAAAGGTTTCCTCAGGGTGATTGGCAACCAAGCAGAGATTTATCTTCAAACATTAGATCAGGATTCTCATTTGTCAGAAATGCAGAAATAAAGCATAATAGCTCTAACGTGTTCTACCACAGCATTAGTGATTCATGGACTAACCAGAGGTACCAGTGCAAGAATGTATACCCCATCCTTTGCTTTTGTGTTATTCATTTGCATCTACTGACTATACAATTTAAAATAAAATGCCAATTATTTCATGTCTTTTCTGTAGCACTCCGTTCCCTTTGACTATACATCCTGACAGCTGGGAGCTCTTGCTCATCCAAACAACTTAAGGGCCTGTCCCACTTTCCCGAGCTGCTCACAAATTCTTCCGAGTTTTCCACTTGATTCAAACTCGGAGAATGTTCGTAATGGGTCTGTAGGAGGCCGTAGGAGTCCATAGATATATCATAGCGGCTCGTTATGCCAGCCGTAGGTACTCGGGGCATCAGGTAAGTCGGGACGGTTTTTTCCAGCATGACAAAAAATGTCCACGAGCAAAAAGATAGTCGGGAGGAGAAAAATTGCAACATTTAATGCCCCGAGTACCTACGGCTGACATAACGAGCCACTACGATATATCTACGGACCCGTTACGAACATGCTCCGAGTTTGAATCAAGGGGAAGACTCGGGAGAATTCGTGAGTAGCTCGGGAAAGTGGGACATGCCCTTAGGTGTGCAGGAACGAAATACAGATGCTGGTTTACACCAAAGATAGACACAAAAAGCTAAACTCAGCGGATCCGGCAACATCTCTGGAGATAAGGAATCATTGACGTTTCGGGTCGAGACCCTACTTCAGACTGAGAGTCGGGGGGAGGGAACCGAGAGAAATGAAAATGTACATCGAACAAATTAATGAAAGACGTGCAAACGATTGGTTTAATTTGGCGACAAGTTCGGTACGGATTGTTGTAGGCCGAGAGGCCTGTCCCTGTGCTGTACGCTTCTATCTTCTCTATCTTTTAACATTGTGGACGGAGATTAATTTGTATTCATGCTAGGACAGAACTAGATGGAAATATTTCAATTCCCCAGGTTAACTTCTGTTGATTTTAATTTGGTTTTCGAGGAGGTGACCACATATAATCACAATCAATCAATAACACTCACACTTTGGGGAAGCTGGCCACATAGTCAAACTGGAAGTTGATTTATAAATAGGAACATCGTGCCCTTGGAAAACATTGCAACCTGATACAAATATACACTGGAGTATATATACTGGAAATAAATCCAGTTTAGTTTAGTTTAGAGATATAGTGCAGAATCAGGCCCTTCAGCCCACCGAATCCATGCTGACCAGCGATCACCTCATACACAAGGGACAATTTACAATCTTTACCAAAACCGATTAACCTACAAACCTGTACGTCTTTAGAGTGTGGGAGGAAACCGGAGCACTTAGTGGAAGCCCACACCATCATATAGCGAACGTGCAAACTCTGTACAGACAGCACCCGTAGTCAGGATCGAACCCTGGTCTCTGGTGTGGTAAAGGCCCTGTCGAGTTCGGGGATAGGGACAGTGTACGCCTGGAACAGTGATTGTTCGATGTACCCTACAAAGAGGCAGACATAGCTGGGCCCATGTGAGTGCCCATAGCTACGTCTTGGATTTGGAAGAAGTGGGAGGAGTTGAGGGAGAATTAGTTACAGGTAAGGACTAGCTCTGCTAGGTCTTCTTCAATTACTTCTGTTCTCCAGGCCAGCACACCCTCATCTTTACTATGGATGTTGAGTCACTCTGCACCTCCATCCCCCACCAGGAAGGTTTTAAAGCCCTCCGTTTCTTCCTCGACCACAGAACCAGCCAATTTCCCTCTACCAACACTCTCCTCCGCCTAGCACAAGTGTTGCCATGTTTCTGGCGCTGACTAATTTACTAAAAGTTCATCTAATAGTCTTATCTTCTTCTCACAGTGGCAAACCAGGCCTGCCAGTATTAATGGTTCTTAATACTGATACCAATATATAGATACATATAACTAATATAGGCGGGACAGGCAGCTTCTCTGGAGAGGAGGAATGGGTAACGTTTCGGGTCGCGACCCTTCTTCTTCATCCAGTCGTTTAGAGCTGAAACATCACCCATTCCTTCTCACCAGAGATGCTGCCTGTCCCACTGAGTTACTCCAGCATTTTGTGTCTACCTTCGATTTAAACCGGCATCTGCAGTTCTTTCCTACATAACTAATATAGACTATTTGTCGAATTGTCTGTGAATATTAACTGAATTGGATTCAATATTAACCACATTTTTCGGTGTTTCCAAATTCTCAGATTTGTATTAATTATGTTTTTTTAATAATATTAGAGATGGCATCCTTAGGCCCACTGAACCCACGCCGACTATCGATTATCCATCCACACTAGTTCTATGTTATCCTGATATCTCATCCATTTGCTACATATTAGGGCCAATTTTTTAGAGGCCAATTAACCTACAAACTTGCACGTCTTTGGGACGTGGGAGGAAACTGGAGCACTTAGATGAAACCCACATAGACACAGGGAGCATGTGCAAACTCCACAAGGCCAGCACCCAAGGTCAGGATCGAACCCAGGTCTCTGGCGCAATGAGGTAGCAGCTCCACCAGCTGCACCACCGTGCAGTAAAGTTAGAAATAAAAGATAAGTGACACTATCCTCCAACTATGTAATAAAAAGGAACTGCAGATGCTGGTTTATACCAAGGATAGATACAAAGTGCTGGAGTAACTCAACGGGTCAGGCAGCATTGCTGAAGAAAATCGATAGGCGATGTTTTGGGTCAGTATGAAGAAGGGTCACCTATCCATGTTCTCCTGAGGTGCTGCCTGACCTGCTGTGTTACCCCAGCATTTTGTATCTATCTATCCACCACCTATCTTGGACAGGTCCACTGATCTGCTGGAAGCCTCTTAGCAGAAGACCTGATCAACATTCCCACAAATACTAGTCCTTGGCTTGTGAACCAGATTACCCTCCTTTTGTGATGAGAGATATATGTTGACTGGGATTAAACAAGACCCTCCATGCTCTTCTATGAGCTAGCGATGTGGAATTGCTTACTTTCACCCGAGTGGCTACACCAAGTGGTTGTTTCGAGTCTCTTTCTGAAAGATAACACCCACAGCCTCCTCCTCCCAGCCAACCCTACTCCACAGTGCTGTACTGCCCCTGTTCTGTTCCAGTGTTTGAGCCCTGATTTTTGCACACAGTTGTGTGAAGTGGGTATCTAAATCCGTAACCTCTCATTTAGCAACAAGGAACTGCAGATGCTGGTTTACGAAAAAGGATACAAAGTAGTCAGCAAGTCAGGTAGCATCTCTGGAGAACATGGATAGGTGATGTTTCATGTTGGAAGAAGTGTCCCGACCTGAAACGGCACCTATCTATGTTCTCCCGGGATGCTTTCTGACCTGTTGAGTTACTCCGGCACTTTGTGACCTCCTCTTTAGGAGTACGTGAGTAACTAACAGAGACGGAGCTGATAGTTTTTCAAGTTATAAGTTTTCAAAATGAATTGAATTTGTGCTGTGCCCTGGAGGAATTTCAGCACAAGCTTCCCGATCATTATCCAGGCTGCTGCATGTTGCAACATGGTCATAGTGCTACTGCCTCTCACAAAGCACCAGTCTTAGGTCTTGTGACCCAAAACCTCCACTTCCTAAAGGACAGTGATGTTATCGCTGAGCCACAGCCAGCACAGTGATAAATAGACTCTGAAGAAGGGTCTCTACCCAAAACCACCTATCCATGTTCTCCAGAGATGCTGCCTGACCCACTGAGTTACTTCAGCACTTTGTGTTCTTTTGTGTATTAACCAGCGTTTGCAGTTCATTGTTCCTATACAGGTGCACAACCTTTTATCCGGTGTTCCGGAAACCGAAAAACTCCGAAAACCAGCCATTTTTTCCAGGATGTCGTCTGCACACCAAAGCTCGCGTTTGGCGCCAAACTTGACCCGAAACGACCCACGGTCAACCCAGGTCTGTACTACTGTAGCGGCTGCCTCCTCCCCGGAGACCGGGGAGACACTTAAACATCTGTAAATCATTGCTTAAATGTTAGTCAGTTAGTTTGGAGGGCTTTTATGTGAAGGGGGGGTTGAAGGGGTAAACTTTAATTCTTAGTCCCCTACCTGGTCGGAGAGACGGGGAGCGGTCAATGCCTTACCGGGTCGCCGTGCAGTAAGCTCCGCAGCGCTGTGGCCGGTGGGGCTGCAGGCGGCGCCGGTTGTAGCTCCGACCCCGGCAACTCTACCCCTGGCTGCGAGGCGCTCCAAATCCAGCGCCGCCCGCGGCCGGACGCCCCCCACCCCAGCTCCGCAAATGTTGGGAGTCGGCGGCGTCGCAGCGCTGGGATACCAGCGGGAAGCGGGCAATGCCTTACCGGGTCGCTGTGCGGTAAGCTCCAGGGCGCTGAGGCCGCCTTCTCCCAACATTCGCGGAGCTAGGGCCGCGGCCGGCGCTGGATTTGGAGCGCCTCGCAGCCAGGGGTAGAGTTGCCTGGGGTCGGAGCTCCAACCGGGCCGCCTGCGGCCGGACAGAGCCCAGCAGCTCCGCGATCTTTGGGAGTCGCCGACCAGGTAGGGGACTGAAGTTTTTTCAATTAAAGTTTTTCCCCCTTCACCCACCCACCCCCACCACCACCACCACATAAAATCCCTCCCAAACTAACTGACTAACATTTATGCAAATGATTTACAATGATTCCCCGGTCACAAAGGGGAGGAGGCAGTCGCTCCAGACTTTTCAAGCCGCCCGCGCTACCTACCTAATCTACGCTAAAAATCTTCCATTCGGAAATCCGAAAATGTCCGAAATCCGACAAGTGTCTGGTCCCAAGGCTTTCGGATAAATGGTTGTGCACCTGTAGTAGTAAAACAGGTGGAATCAGATCAGGTTTTTGTCACATACACCAGGCCGCTATGAAATTCCTTATTTGCATGAAGCTAAGAGAGTAAATAGCACACATACTGATGATGGTAGGTACAACAATATATACAACCAGGAATGCAAAACAGCAGAATGGTGTGCAGATTGTAGTACAACCTGAAGTAGTGCAAAAGAGGTTGGATAGACTTGGATTGTTTTCTCTGGAATGTCGGAAGTCGAGGGAAGACTGACAGGAGCATATAAAATTCTGGGAGGCAGATATAGAGTAGACAATAAAAGAACCCTTTTCCCAGGGTGGAAATGTTCAACTCTAGAAGGTATGGCTATAAGGTGAGAGGGGGGGGAGTTTAACGGAGACGTGCGAGGCAAGATTGTTACACAGGAAGTGGTAGGGGCCTAGAAATGCATTGCCAGGGGTGGTGGTGGAGGCAAAAGTGACAGTGGTGTTTAAGCCTTGAGACAGGTACATGGAAGTGCAAGGAATACAGGGATATGGATCACGTGCAGGCAGATGAGACCAGTTTAACTTGGCATCATGTACAGCACAAACGTTGTGAGTCGAAGGGCCTGCTCCAGTGCTGAACTGTTCTATGTAAAACTACAGTGCTGTAATGGAATAACTGATTGAGGTTGTGTGAAGAGTGAGAGTATGTGCAGCACATCATGAAGGGAGTGTGAAAGAGGTCATTAATTCAAGATTCTGATTGCAATGGGGCAGAAACTGTTCTAAAGTCTGGATGTCGAAGCTTTCACGTTCCTGTATCTTCACACAGGATGTAGAAGCAAGAAAAGGGAATGGCCTGGGTGACCATTGGCAATACTTTCAGCCTTCCTGATACAATGGTCCAGTGAAGATGCCTCACAGCTAGAAGGACCTGGGTTTGATCCTGACCTTGAATGTTATTTGTGTGGAATTTGCACATTGTAAAGGGCGGCACAGTGATGCTGTTGGTAGAACCGCTGTCTCACAGCGCCATCGATCTGGATTCAATCCCATCCACTGATGCTACCTGTGTGGAGTTTGCAAGTTGGCTCTGGGACTCTGTGGTGTTCCAGTTTCCTCCCACATTCCAAAGACACGAGGGCTTGTAGGTTAATTGGTCTCTGTAAAATGCCCCTAGTATGGAGTGGATGCGCAAATGGGATAATGTAGAACTAGTGCTATCAGGCGGGGATTGATGGCCAGTATGAACTTGGTGGGCTGAAGGTCCTGTTTCTGTCATACAGCACGGAAATAGGCCAATCGGCCGAACGTGCCCTTACCGACTAAGATGCCTCATCTATGCTATTCTGACCTGTCTGCTTTTGGCCCATGTCTCTCTAAACCTTTCCTATCCATGCACCTGCCCGATAGCAACGATCAATCTGAATAAAATTCTTACGCTACCACACAAATAATGCAAAAGCCAAAATGACCCACACAATACTTCATATAAAGCTAGAAACGTCCATAATTTGCAATTCAAGCAAAGGTACTCGTTTCAAATTATCTTGATGTATTTTATTGCCTACCACTGTTGTGCACACCTTGAATGAAATTATTTCATTATCTCAAATGCCACTTATTCAATAAAAAGGGGAGCTGCATCAATTTGGCACAAAACCCATTTCATCTGGTTCACAGTTTATTATAGCACAGAATAAATGGAATGTCATAATTCTGACAGCTATAACCCAAGCTGTAAGTCAGTGCTAACAACAAAAAAGATCAATAAAGAAACACCATAATGAATAAAGGTGTATGGATAGGATGGATATAAAAGGAAAATGCTAGCTGCTGGTTTTGAGTTTGAGTTTAGTTGATTGTCACGAGTACCGAGGTACAGTGAAAAGCTTTTGATGTGTGCTAACCAGACTGCGGAAAGACAATACATGATTACAATCGAGCTGTCCGTTTGTGTACATGATAATGGGAATAATGGGAATAAATGGTGCTGTGGGAGATTTAAAAGAGTGGAGCGATTGTAATGCGTGGTTGCAGATCCACTCCTGTAACTAACACACCAAGAGTCGTCTGGCTTGGGCGCCATCTTGGACCACACTCAGAATTGTCCCGAGCTGTACGGCATTAGCTGTCACACTTCATGCAAGCAACTTGGACAAATACTTCTCCTGAAATACCCCTCAAGTCACAACGACACTAAGAGACATGCAATCCTAGCACTACTGTCTTTGTTGTCGGAGGACATAGGTTTAAGTTGAGGTAGACCATTCAGCCCATAGAGTCTACTCCGCCATTCAATCATGGCTGATCGATTTTCCCCTCTCAAACCCACTCTTCTGCCTTCTCCCCTTAGCCTTTGACACCCTTACTCATCAATATCTATCAATCTCCACTTTAAAAATAACCATAGATTTGGCCTCCACAGCCATCCATGGCAATGAATTCCACAGATCCACCTTGATCAGATCACCTGGTGGCCCATTTTATTCGCCAGGTCATCTGAAAGCAAGACTTTGTAGCTTGCTTGGGCTGGAGCAAGATCTTAATGCTGCCCCAGGGACAAGATGGCCTTAGCCTGAGTGCCCAATGCAGTAGGTGAAAACAGGCATTAAAAGGCCAGATCTCATGATCACAAAGGTCCTTCTAATCTCCAAGCACTCTTTTCTACACGCTCTTCCTGGATCTTCACTTGCTGAAGTCAGCCTCCTGCCATTCCTTCACCACTGTGTCTACACCCTGGAACTTGGGGCAGTATGGTCAACGAAGTGGCAGTACAGAGTTTGTACCTTCTCCCCGTGACCACGTGCGTTTTCTCATAGTATAGTAATTTCGCTGGCTGGTTAGCACGCAACAAAAAAGCTTTTCTCTGTACCTCAGTACATGTGACAATAATAAATTAAACTAATTAAATCTAGTGAGAATCTTGGCTGGAGGAACTTAATTGCTCAGACTGCATCCATGGAGGGAACGGATAGATGACGTTTCAGGTCGGGACCCTTCTTCAGAAGGAAGAAAATGAATCTGCTTTACCCAATCCCTCAAACAAATTATTGCTTTGACAATTACTGTAAAAAGAATCTAGCTAATGAGAGGTATAGATAGGGAAGACAGTCAGAACTTTTTTTCCCTGGGGCGGAACCATTAAAGACTAGAGGGCGTAGCTTAAAGGGCCTGTACCACGAGCATGTGACTCCATGCGGCAAGCGCCACCTAAAGCCGCAGCCGCCTCGACGCCGTACGCACGGAGGTCGAGTGAGTGACGTGAAGTTCGAGCGAAGTCCGACGGGCGTACGCCGTTGAGGCGGCTACGTGCCAGCAGGCCGTTGCCGCGCGGAATTTATGAACCCGGTCAGTTTTTCGGAACCCCGCGCAATGTCAGGACCAGCTCCGCACAATTCCATACGGCTCCGGCGATCGAAGTGGGACCGGCCCCGCAAGGCCGTACGGCTCAAGCGACCATGTTAGGTCGCGCTTGCCGCATGCAGGCGCATGCTGGTGGGACCGGCCCTTTAGGTCGCGCTTGCCGCATGGAGTCGCATGCTCGTGGGACAGGCCTTTAAGATGAGAAGGGTGAAGTGCGTGGGGCAAGTTATTTTACACAGAGAGTGGTGGGTGCACTGCCAGGGGTGGTGGTGGTGGTGGAGGCAGATATGATAGTGGTGTTTAAGAGGCTTTTAAATAAGCACATGGATATGCAAGCAATGGAAGCAAATGGATCACGTGCAGATAGAGGAGATTAATTTATTTGGCGTCATGTTCGGCACAGACATTGTGTTCCTGCTCTGTACTTTTTTATGTTCTATATTTTATGGCTTGGCTGCTGAGAAGTACAGTGTAATGTCAGAGAGGCTCGAATGCATAATTTCTATGAAACAAATGTATGATTTGTCTTTTGCTATATCACCACCACTGCTGTCTACTTTTTTAAACAACTCCCTGAAGATGCTTAAGAAAGAACTGCAGATGCTGGTAAAATCAAAGGTATGCTAAACTCTCGTCAGAGTCTGAAGAAAGATCTCGACCCAAAACGTTGCCAATTCCTTCTCTCCATAGATGCTGCCTCACCCGCTGAGTTTCTCCAGCATTTTGTGTCTATCCCTGAAGATGCTGTTGTAGTCCAAAGTTTGGCTCTTTTAACTTTGGGGAATTGTCTTAAAAGCACTCCCACTGTCAAAGGGGTGTTGTTATGAAAAACAGATGAAAAGTCAAGTGAAGGCATAATTTTGAATTATTAAAACGCTGAGAATTCTCTCCATTTGCAGGCAGTGAACATCCCACTTGCTTCTGAACTGAATATTGACGAATTCTATTTCAATGACTTCTCCCTTGACAAGGATGCCATGATCACGGCAGCTCTCCGGATGTTCATGGAGCTCGGAATGGTGCAGAAATTCAAGATTGATTATGAGGTAATTCACCCAAATACAAGTAGAATAATTTATAAGGAGTCTTTTATGAAGTTGACAAGATGTTTGCTTGCGAGATGTGGAATGTTTAAGAGCTGATTCTGGAAGAGTGCATTGATGTTGAACCTGATGGAAGTCTGGCTTATGATCATTGGGTTTCATCATTTGGCCTTGAAATTCCCCGGCAATTTAATGCATGTGGTATTGAGCGAGTTTAGAAAATAATGTCTCCAAAATGTCTGGCCGGCACAGTGGCGTAGAGGTAGAGTTGCTGCCTTACAGCGTTTGCAGTGCCGGAGACCCAGGTTCGATCTGTACGGAGTTTTATGTTCTCCCTCTGACCTACATGGGTTTTCTCCGGGATCTTCGGTTCCCTCCCACACTCCAAAGACGTACAGGTATGTAGGGAAATTGGCTTGGTAAATGTAAAAAAAACTGTCCCTAGTGTGTGTAGGATAGTGTTAATGTGCGGGGATAGTTGGTCAGCACGGACCCGGTGGGCCGAAAGGCCTGTTTCCACGCTGTATCTCTAAACTAAACTAAACTAAAAGATAGCACGCGGCTGAAAACAATAGACAGGGAATTACTCCATCTACACTTCACACTGCTTTGGCAAGGCTTCCAGCATAATTACGGACTAGTCTCACCCCGGTCACTCCCTCTTCTCCCATTTCCCATTAGGCAAGATGCACAGAAGTGTGAAAATGCACACGCCCAGATTCAGGAACAGTTTCTTCCCAGCTGTTATCAGCCTGTAACACTCCACAGAAAACAATCCTGGTTTGTCTCACATCTCCTTATAGCTAATATCTCAAGTCCAAGCATCTTCAATTTTAGAGTCTCTCCTGAGGACAATTCTTGCTTGCCTCCACCTCACCCGTGTTAATATTGTCAATAGGATCTATTTGTGGCCTGTTTACTCACTCCTAAATGATCCTCGAATTCTATCCCTGTCTCTTCCTTTTCCTCATTCACTGTTTCATTTTGCAAACAATCCTCAATTTAGGTGAAGTTTTAGTTAATGCTTATCGTGTTCCATTTTTGCATTTCCATCAACAGTCTCATTAATACAAATACTTGTGTTGTCAGCTGGTTTATCCAGTAAAGTACTTGATTTATCAGAACATAACTAGCTGATCAATGAGAGGAATGTCCTCTCGCTTCACAACGTAGCTCTTCAATCCTTCTGTTTCACATCTCCTGTCTTTTCATCTGGCATTTATCCACCTTCAGTCTATCATCATCACCCCCCCCCCCTCCCCCAACCTATTACCTGCCAAGCTTTGCTTTGCCCCCTCATCTCTCACAGGTTTCTTCTCCCTCTTCCCACAATCAGTCTAGAGAGGCATCCTGACCCGAAACATTACCTATCCATGTTCTCCAGGGATGTTGCCTGACCCATTCAGTTACTCCAACATTTTGTGTCTTTTGTAATGAAAGGAATGAAGTTATTTATTTGACTCTCACTGAAACATTACACTGTGTAGATCATAAGATCATAAAATATAGTAGAATTAGTCCATTTGGCCGATTGCCTACACCATTCAATCTTGGCTGTTCTATCTCTCCCTCCTAATCCCATTCCCCTGCCTTCACCCCATAACCTGTCACACACGTACTAATCACGAATCTATCTATCTCTGCCTTAAATATATCCACAGACTTTGCCTCCAAAGCCTTCTGTGACAAAGAATTTCACAGATTCACCAACCTCTGACTAAAGAAATTCCTCCTCATTTCCTTCCTAAAGGAATGTCCTTTAATTCTGAGACTCTCCCACTAGTGGAAACATTCTCTCCGCATCCACTCTATCCAAGCCTTTCACTATTCTGTACGTTTCAGTGAGGCCCCCCCTCATTCTTCTAAACTCCAGCGAATAGAGGCAAGTCAAGTCAAGTCAAGTTTATTTGTCACATACACATACGAGATGTGCAGTGAAATGAAAGTGGCAATGCTCGCGGACTTTTGTGCAAAAAGACAAACAACCAAACAACCAAACAAACTATAAACACAATCATAACACACATATTCTTTTACATAATAAATAATGGAAGGAAAAACGTTCAGTAGAGTTAGTCCCTGGTGAGATAGGCGTTTACAGTCCGAATGGCCTCTGGGAAGAAACTCCTTCTCAACCTCTCCGTTCTCACCGCATGGCAGCGGAGGCGTTTGCCTGATCGTAGCGGCTGGAACCATCAAGCTCAGTGCTATCAAACGCTGATCATATGTTAACCTACTCATTCCTGGGATCATTCTTGTAAATCTCCTCTGGACCCTCTCCAGAACCAGCACATCCTTTGTCAGATATGGTGCCCAAAATTACTCACAATATTCCAAATGTGGCCCAACCAGCGCCTTATAGAGCCTCGGCATTGCATCCCTGTTTTTGTATAGAAGTCCTCTCGAGATAAATGCCAGCATTGCGTTTACTTTCTTCAACCTCTGTAACGTGTAACTTCATACCACTCCCAGATATTTACTCGCTGGTGTCTTGTTTAACCCTTGAAAATGATTTAAATATAATCACCTGGCCATAGTCTCCACACACTTGCTACCTTTATGAGACATCATTTTCTAAACTCATTCATCAACCTCGCATTCATTACCTCTGCAATTGACTTCTCCAGTGTTTTCTTTTCGTATGACAGTGGTATTACTGGTAAAGACACAAATAGGGCGACACGGTGGTACTGCTGCCTCACATCGCCAGAGACTTCGGTTCGATCCTGATCCCCGGTGCTATCTGTGCGGAGTTTGCATGTTCTCCCTGTGACCGTGTGGATTTCCTCCGGGGGCTCCGATTTCCTTCCACATCCCAAAGACGTGTGGGTTTGTAGGTTAATTGGCCTCTGTAAATCGGCCAATAGTGTGTAGGGAGTCTATGTAAAAGTGGGATAAGGGGGAAATCCTTTAAAACCGAGATGAGGAGAACTTTTTTCACACAGAGAGTGGTGAATCTCTGGAACTCTCTGCCACAGAGGGTAGTTGAGGCCAGTTCATTGGCTATATTTAAGAGGGAGTTAGATGTGGCCCTTGTGGCCAAGGGGATCAGAGGGTATGGAGAGAAGGCAGGTACGGGATACTGAGTTGGATGATCAGCCATGATCATATTGAATGGCGGTGCAGGCTCGAAGGGCCGAATGGCCTACTCCTGCACCTAATTTCTAAGTTTCTATGTTTCTATAACACGGAAATAATGTGAATGGGTGATTGATGGTCGGTGAGGACTCGGTGGGTCGAAGGACCTGTTTCCATGCTGTATCTCTAAACTAACTAAATACTTGCCATGGATCAATTCTCACAGCCTTACCTTTACTTGCTGTAACTTAGCAAGCCTATCCTATGACCCACCCAGAATTACAGCTGCTCTGTATTAAAAACTCAATCATCTCACTCCTGCTCTTCTTCCTCTCGGAACGTCTTTCCCAATCTTGTAATTTTGAAATAATCTCCTCAAAATCAATGTATTCTGTCACACATTTCTCATCTTTTCATCAACTGCGAAGATACACTTCGCCACTTTGGATGCCTCTTCAATGTTTTGTTGCACTTAAGTCGTAATGCAAATGCGAGTTGTTATTCTGTGCATAATATTTGACACAATATATTTTACAGACTTTGTGCAGATGGTTACTAACGGTCCGGAAGAACTACAGGACGGTTCTCTACCACAATTGGCGACACGCATTTAACGTTTCTCAATTCATGTTTGCGATACTGACAGTAAGTATTCTTAGTGCTGGGGTGATGTACCTGCTTGAAACTCAAACAACTAAATACGACCCATGCCACTAATCTGAACAAAATAAAACAGATGCTGGAAATAAGATCCAAGCAATGGTGGTTTTTAAGGATAGAGAAACAGAGTGAACCTTTTGGACCAGAGATCTTCCTCAAAACAAGTTATTCAGTTTTATCTAGAATGCAAAGTGCTGGAGTAACTCAGCGGGTCTCTGTAGCATCTCTGGAGGACATTGATAGTCAATGTTTTGGGTCAGGATGATTCTAAGACTTAAATTATTTTCTTAGCTTTAATTTTATCATTGTTCACTCAGTTACGTTTTACTTTACGAGAACTGGGTGGAACAGTGGTGCAGCTGATAGAACTTCTGCCTCACAGCGCCAGTGACCCCGGTTCAATCCTGACCTTGAATGTTGGTGCTGTCTGTGTGGAGTTTGCACGTTCTCCCTTTGACTGCATGGTTCTCCGTTTTCCTCCCACATCCCAGAGACATGCGGGTTTGTAAGTATATTTGGCTGTTGTAAATTGCCGCTAGTGTGTAGGGATGGGAAAGCGGGATAACATAGTACAGGTACTAGTGTGAAGGGGTGATCCATGGTCGGCATGGACCCGGTGGGCCAAATGACTTGTTTCCATGCTGTATCTCCAAATTAAACCATACTAAACTTTGAATGATATTTTACCATTTTGGTATACTAACTGTGCTTTTATATTTGGAACTGTGAGCGAACAGTCCCTTAGCCAGACGATACTGTACAGGGGCTTAAATGTTTATAATTAGTTTCTAACTGGAAGGAATGATGAATACACATACACTTCTAAATTATAACCAAAAAAAAGTCTTATGAAAGCTGAAGAGCCATTAATATTTTGTGGCAGTTGATAATTTAGATAGTTATTCGTGAAATAATTCTTCAAATGCAGATGTTTCCTACAATAGAGAAAGGGATCTTAAATTATTTAATGAAAGAATTGCAAGAAGTTTATTCAATGCAATAATCAATATTTGGACCAACCTAAGAAACTGGAGGAGATCAAATGACAAGTGTGGAGGACAAAGGTAGGTGGTCTGTAGCTCTCTTTAACAAAAGAAAATAAACAGTCCATCCATTCAATATTAAGTACAAAATTGATTGCTAGCAAATCTGGGTTTCTAATTGAAGCGACCATCGCTAGGTAAGTTGCCGGGCAGTAGGCATCTGAATCGTTGTTGTTGTACATATAGTTCAGAGAGAATAATCAAAAATGGATATCTTTGATCCACACTTACCACAAATGGATTGCACTAGCAGAGAATCGTTCAAATCCTGGAGAGGAACGTAAGTAACCCAAACCTGCCTCCAGTATCCACAACTACTCTGGTCCAGGATCAATCCATCCATGTGATTGCTCATGAAACCCAATTATTTCTATTACATCCATATAGACACAGTGTGCTGAGAGTGCACAATATAACTATATTTGTGAAGAAGTCCAGAACGAGTGGTAAGAATGTCAAAATAAGAGATAGGCAACAAAGGGTTACCATGAGGAGAAATCCCTTGACTCATAGACTGTACAACTTGGGAATTCTCTAGATGTAGAAACAAACAGACTTGCTTAGTCCAGCTACTGGATCTATCCTGAAGAAGGGTTTCGGCCCGAAAACTTGCCTATATCCTTTGCTCCATAGATGCTGCTGCACCCGCTGAGTTTCTCCAGCATTTTTGTTTACCTTCGATTTTCCAACATCTGCAATTCCTTCTTAAACACTGGATCTATCTTTCTGCTTGGAAATTGAGAGAGAAAAAACAATAATAGAGCTCATTGCTAATCCCAGTTAAAGAACATATGTGGATAGGTATCTGTGCAAAAGCAACAACCAGTAAACAGTGATAAACATATTAGCTGCCATGGAGAACATTTTGTTTATTTCTCAGTTGGAGGTTTTTCTTAGAACCTTTTGATTCCAGGCCAGATGAAGACATGTTTTGATCAAGATAACAACTAAAATATTTATTTCAGATTCTGGCTGAACAACACACATTTCTACTAAGACAATGAATCCAAGCTGCAAAGCCAACTGTTATATAATAATATAATCTATTTCCAGTTGTGTGTACATAACAAGAGCAAAGATCAAGGTGAAATTAATCAATGGGACCAAGGGAAAGAAAATGAGCCCTGAGCAATGAGAAAAGGAGGGAAAGGAATTGCTGCTGCTGTAAGTGAGATGGAAGTGATGATAGGATGAGGCATTGAATGCAGGGACAACACACATACACCACATAAGTGGTGGCTTCAAGAAGCATTAACCGCGTGATCTCTGTACAAACTGCCTGCACTCCTTCTCCACTGCCCTTGTAGTGACCAATCAGCTGGTCAGCTGTTACCCATGTCGGGGTGGTGTGGCCTGAAACTGGACCTTCTGGACCCAGCCTGGGTGCTCCCTCAGTGTTGCCCTGAAGTCACTCCAAGTGTTCCCATACCACTCCCTTGGTAGTTCCCCATTTTCAGTCTGGGTGCTGTCGCTGAAGTCACTGGAGATTGTTGGTGACTAAGGATCTGGCAGGCTGAGCTTTTACTGTCAATAGAGAAGGTTGATACATAAAATAAGGGCCACCATGGTTGGGGTACAGAATTGGTTGAAGGGCAGAAAATAAAATAATTGTTTTTCGACTTGATATGATGTTATTAATAAGGTGCCTCAGGAATCAGCAGTGGATCAGTAATTTACACTAATGACATAGATGAAACAAGAGCTACATATCTAGGTCAAGTAAGAATGGAAGCTCTGAGAAGGATGCAAGGTTTGCAAATGGACATAGACACCCAAGTCCATAACAGCGGAGGGTAATGTGGACAGATGTGTGGTTATGCTTAGTCCAGCTACTGGATCTATCCTGAAAAGTAATCTCACAGGACAACAGGCAACAGGAAGACTAAATGCATTATTGCAAAGATTTTTAACTGCAGAATTAAGGAAGACGTGGTGATACAGGAGATAGATATAAAAATAGAAATCTAGTTAAGGATGTGATTAAAAGAGTTATGACAAATTTAACATTGGGACTGACAACTGGGACGTGGTTCCTGGGGACCGGGGGAAGGTAGAGAAAGGACATCCAGGAGGGGTGTCCTTATGAAGGGCCACGACAATATGTGGTTCGAGACCCTGGAGGCGGGCGCCAATGCCACAGGATGGCCATCGGCAACAGCAACACACTCCCCAATCCAATGGCCAGAGTCAACACAGTGTGGAAGCTGTGGGCGGGTCTGCCTGTCAATGAGAAGCTTAGTCAGCCACAGCAGCCAATGCAACCATGGATGATACATTCTCCTCTCCAAACTTCAAAGCCGCACCATTGTCTCTCGCAAAACAGATGTTAACATGCTAGTTTAGTTCAGTTTATTGACACAGCATGGAAACAGGCCATTCGGTCCACCGAAAATAGATGCAAGAAGTTAGAGTAATTCAACGAGACAGGCAGCATCTCTGGAGAGAAGGAATGGGTGACCAGCGATCACCCATTGACAAGTGTTCTATATTATCCTACTTTCACATCCACTCTCTGCACACTAGGACCAATTTATAGAGGTCAATTGACCTACAGGCTCCTAGAGTTGGGGAATTGAGAACTTGAGGACATTGCCTTGGATGGAGTGGATGTGGAGAGGTTTCCACTAGTGGCAGAGTCTAGGACGAGAGGTCATAGCTTTAGAGTACAGTACATTCCTTTATGAAGGAGATGAAGAGGAATTTCTTTAGTTAGAGGGTGGTGAATTTGTCGAATTCTTTGCCACAGAAGGCTGTGGAGGCCATGTCAATGGATATTTTTAAGGCAGAGATAGATAGATTCTTGATTAGTACAGGTGTCAAGGGTTATAGGAGGGAGGGAGAGATAGATCAGACATGATTGAATAGCGGAGTAGACTTGATGAGCCGAATGGCTAAAATCTGCTCCTATAACTTATGACCTTGTAGATTTAAGGTGAAGAGGGAAAGATTTATTAGGAATCTGAGGGGTAACTTTATTATGCAAAGGTTAGTAGATGTATGGAACAAACTGCCGAGGAGGTACTTGAGGCAGGGACAATTGCAACGTTTAAGAAACAATTAGACAGGTACATAGATAGGACAGGTTTAGTGGGATATGGATAAAACACGCAGATGGGAATAGTGTAGATGGCACATGTTGGTCGGTGTGGGCAAGTTGGGCTGAAGGACTGTTTTCTTGCAATATGACTATGATTCTGTCTTTGGGGTGTGGAAGGAAACCGGATCACCTGAAAGAAACCCACGAGGTCATAGGGAGAACGTGCAAGCTTCACACAGACAGTACCCATAGTCAAGATTGAACCCGGTTCGCTGGCGCTGTGAGGCAGCAACTCTACCAGGTGTCTCAGCCATTGTGCCGCTGATTGTCATTTGTAGTGTCAACACTATCATTGATCCACTTTCAGTGAGATCCGATTTCATTGCTGCTCATTGTTACAAACTCCTATAGTCTAAGCTGATTGAACAACAAATGACCCATTCAGTTGGGGCAAGAGCAGAGATTCCTCTTCATGTTGTTGCATAGTTCCACCCCTAATAGAGCATCGAGGTCTGTAAAATTGTCCCTGGTGTGTAGGGAGTGGATGAGAAAGTGGGATAACATGGAATTAGTGTGAACAGATGATCGATGGTCGGCGTGGACTCAGTTGGCCGAAGAACCTGTTTGCATCCTATATCTCTGGGCAAAACAAAACTAGTTGCTGTTCCTAATCCAGGTTTAACTGGTGCCTAAAAACTGGTTCCATTAACACTTGTTCTAATTGAGCATTATCCACGCGGTCACAGTGATAACGTACAAACTCCGTACAGCCAGAACCCGTAGTCAGGATCGAACCTGGGTCTCTGGTGCTGTGCAACAACCACTGTGTCACTGTGTTTAAGAAGGAACTGCAGATGCTGGAAAATCGAAGGTACACAAAAATGCTGGGGATACTCAGCGGGTACAGCAGCATCTATGGAGCGAAGGAAATAGGCAACGTTTTGGGCCGAAACCCTTCTGTGCTGCCCCAAATTACTGTGAAGAACTACTGTCCTTTCCTATGAATTTGTTGCAGTTTATTAATGTTTCATTCAGATTCCAGTTAGAATATCCAAAAACTAATCAGCACATTCTTAAAAAAAATAATTAAAACTTTTAAAAAGTGATGATTAAAACAAAAAAGAGCATGGTAAGGATTATTGCAGAATATGTCGCATAAATCCTATCTAATAAAAGTTGGTGTAGAGACATAAGCAGACTGAGCAGAGTTTAATTTGTATATCTGTTTGTGCTGCTGACAAATTGCTTTGTGCCTTCCTTGCTAACTCATAATAACTACATTTAACATCTCATTATTTCTTTAGCTGTGAATGTTGAGGGGAAAACAGAATTACTTGCAGGATAAGCCCTGAATGTTTGGCAAAGAGATCAAGGCTGTACTGTCACTGAGGAGATTCATTGAAGTTCTTGATGAGCAGAACACTTGCTTCCCTCACCGTTTTTACAACCCAGACCAAAACTTGTTTACTTTCAACACTGACTATAAAATATGAACAGTGATTGATCATTTTCACTCTCAATGAAAAATGATAACTGGATCTGCAACATTCTAATACCCTAATCTACAGAGAAAAGGTTCTCTCAGCGTGGGTGGTCTTTTACTTTAGACTAGAGATTCAACAAGGAAACAGACCCTTTGGCCCACCAGGTCCATGCCGACCATCGATCACCCCGTGCACTCACGGTATCCTACACATAGATAGATAGATATAGATATGCCATTTATTGTCACTATACATGTACAATGAAATTAAAAGCTGCTCGTACTCAGTGCATACATATAATTTAGTACAAAAAACAAGAAACAGAAAACAAAAACAAAAGGGAGAGGGGGGGGGATAGGTGCACAATTCTGCGGCGCTATATACATACATACAGATGGAAGTCCGGGTGTTGGGCTGTGAAGTCAGTGCATGTGTGAATTTAGAGTAGTTATAATGAATTAACATGAAGGACAATTTACAATTTTACCAAAGCCAATTAACCTACAGACCTGCACGTCTTTGGAGTGTGGGGGGAAACTTGAGCACCTGGAGAAAACCCATGCGGTCACAGGGAGAACATACAGACAGCACCCGTAGTCAGGATCGAACCCGGTTCTCAGGTGCTGTAAGGCGGCAAATGTATCGCTGCTCCATTGTGTTGGAGGGAAATTCTGTGGTCCTAAAGAGGAATAGAAATCTGCAAAATATTTTAATAAATCTCCTTAAAGGTTTGGCTCGGCAATTAAATTTGACTGTTTTTCAAAAGATTATAGCCGCTTGTTTGCACTGTGCATTATTTCTTGATTAATTCCAGGCTGTAATCCATTTCCATTACATTTATCACACCGCACAAATTGATGTCTTTTAAGATGTTGAACAGATAAAACCGTTTCGCCGAACACTTGCGCTCAGTCCGCCAAGGTCCACCAGATCTCCCAGTTGCTAACCATTTTACCTCCCTCCCCATTGCCAGAGTGAAGCCACACACAACTGGAGGAACAGCACCATATAACCATATAACCATATAACAATTGCAGCACGGAAACAGGCCATCTCGACCATTCTAGTCCGTGCCGAACACGTATTCTCCCCTAGTCCCATGCACCTGCGTTCAGACCATAACCCTCCATACCTTTCCCGTCCATATAACTATCCAATTAATTTTTAAATGATAAAAACGAACCTGCCTCCACCACCTTCACTGGAAGCTCATTCCACACAGCCGCCACTCTCTGAGTAAAGCACCACAGATTCCGTTTGGGCAAATTACATTCTAACACCTTGCTCCCCCACATATCTTCCCTTCCCCAGCATCTATTTTTCCTCTCCTCCTCCCCCTCTCTCTGAATCTACATTCCATCTTCTCTGCCTCAGGGCGGTGGAGGCAGGTTCTCTGGATGCTTTCAAGAGAGAGCTAGATAGGGCTCTTAAAAATAGCGGATATGGGGAGAAGGCAGGAACGGGGTACTGATTGGGGATGATCAGCCATGATCACATTGCATGGCGGTGCTGGCTCGAAGGGCCAAATGGCCTACTCCTGCTCCTGCACCTATTGGCTATTGTCTATTGTCTATCTTCTGGCTTCACAATTTGTAACTTCTCAATCATTTGTCTCACAATTTCTGTTTTTTTCATTTTTAGACCAGAGATACTGCATGGAAACAAACCCTGCGGCTGTTTCTCAATCCAATCTTTCGCTCCACAATTAACATTTTGTTACTAATTTATATTCCCTTTCTCCAACTCTGCTGTTCATTTTACAGCCGTTAAAATTTCAGGAAGCAGTTGTTTTCCCCATTTACACATGTCCTGATTGCCTTGTACCGACCGAAGCTTGTGGAAGTTAAATGGGCAAAGCAGGGCCTCTGGTCTCTGGAAAAGGTTAACTCTCATCAAAGAGCTCATGACTAATATCCAGCTGGATGTGGTCTTTAATTCCAATTGGGTGCCTCTGTTACTGTCATGCTTTTAATCAGGGTTTCAAATGACTATAGTTTTACCTCAATATTCTGCATTAAATTAACATTCTGTAGAGGTGTAAGTGTAAAGTCTTCAAACACCCTTCCTGACTCTTGTGGAGAACTTCAAAACATTGGCTTCATCCAAAGCTGTCCAGTATATCCAGGAACTTAAATGCATGGGGCGGCATGGTGGCACAGCGGTAGAGTTGCTGCTTTACAGCGCCAGAGATTCAGATTTAATCCCAGCTATGGGTGGTAGACAAAAATGCTGGAGAAACTCAGCGGGTGCAGCAGCATCTATGGAGCAAAGGAGATAGGCAACGTTTCGGGCCGAAACCCTTCTTCAGACTGATAGGCTGTTCCGGAGGGAGGAGGAGAACTTCCTCAAAGTAGGCATACCTTGAGGAGATTTCACAGTGGAGTAGACAAAGTGTTTAAGAAGGAACTGCAGATGCTGGAAAATCGAAGGTACACAAAAATGCTGGAGAAACTCAGTGGGTACAGCAGCATCTATGGAGCGAAGGAGATAGGCAACGTTTCGGGCCAAAACCCTTCTTCAGACTGATAGGCTATGGGTGCGCTGCTTTTACACATTCTCACCGTGACTGTGTGGGTTTTCTCCGGGTGCACCGGTTTCCTTCCACATTCCAAAGACGTGCAGCTTTGTAGGTTAATTGGCTTCTGAAAATTATCCCTATTATGTGGAGTAGAACTAGTTTAGAAGTTATTGCTGGCCAGCGGGTACTCTGTGGGGCGAAGAGCCTGTTTCCTTGTTGTATCTCTAAACTAAACTAAGCATGATTAATCAATATTTGATTAAAAAACATGACGAATAATGCAAAATGTGTGACTCTTGTTTTGGTAGTCTAGAATACTTGCTTCAAGTCTTTCTTGCTGTTTAAGAAAATGTACAACTCTTTAGAGCTGCACATGGTGTACACATATAACAGAATATTAATGCCCACCTAAAGATGGAGCTGTGAGCTAAATTTATTGCAATTAGATTTACTAGAGATAATTATTTTTCCTACAATTGAGCTCACTTTCAATCTTGGTAGGTTAAAGACCTGGATAGAATGAATGTGGAGAGGATGTTTCCACTAGTGGGAGTGTCTAGGATCAGAGGCCATAGCCTCAGATTAAAATGATGCAACTTTAGAAAGGAGATGAGGAGGAATTTCCTTAGTCAGAGTGTGGCGAATCTGTGGAATTCATTACCACAGAAGGCTGTGGGGGCTGCCGGATATTTTTAAGACGGAAATTGATAGATTCTTGATCAGTGAGGGTTATGGGAAGAAGGCAGGAGAATGGGGTAGAATGGAAAATATAGATCAGCCATGACTTAATGGGCCAAATGGCCTAATTCTGCTCCTATAAATATGAACTTATGAACCGAAAACAAAGATAGACACAAAGTGCTGGAGTAACTCAGCAGCTCAGGCAGCATCAATGGAGTAAAAAGATTGGTAACGTTTTAGGTCAGGACCATTCTTCATGCTGAAAATAGAGGGGAGGGAACTGGAATTGAGAAAAGGCCAGAACAAATCAGGATCAGCAACAGAAGACTGTGGAGTCCATGATGGCCCATTGTTGGCTGGGGAAGAAGGGATAGCAAAGGGATACAAGGATGTAAACAGGATAACTAGTAGGATGACTCGCGGGGAAAGAGAGGGATTGCAGGGGTGACCAACAATGCTAACAGTTTATGAACCTTGTATATATTTTTGTTTTGCCAGACTGCCGATTTTCAGGATATTCTAACAGACACAGAAGTTCTTGGTCTAATGGTAGGCTGCTTGTGTCACGATTTGGATCACAGAGGCACTAACAATGCTTTCCAAGAAAAGTAAGTACTAATATATATATATATATATACTGCATTCTTATCTCTTACTAATGATCTTTTTCACAACTACGTTGTCCAACTCTGTTGCAACCACACAAAATAATTCAAAAGTTACTTTACTCTGCTTTATTCAGTTTTGTTTTCTAATGCTCTAAGTTAGTTTGTAATCGATAATGATAACTTCAGTCGTGAAATTAGCAAATTGAATGAAGAATTCCTGCCCAGTTGTAGTATAACATACTTTGGAGAAAAAGATTTTGTAAGTGCAACATTATTTTCAGATAATTTACCAGATAATGTTTCTGGGATTAAGTATGTGTGGAGAAAGTCTATGTGTGCATATTTGTGTGTGTGTGTGGGCAGTGGGCAGGTGCTATAGACTTGTACGGGAAGGTAGACGCTCCCGCCCCCACGAGTTTCTGGCAGATGGGGCTCGTCAGCCTGGGAAGGCAGTCCATCTAGGAGAGGGAAAACTCTGATTTAAAACCTCCACTGCCTTGTGGCCATATCCGGTCATGGAAAAGGCTCCAGGAGTAAACCTCAAGAAAATCCGGAGTCGGAGCCCCTAAGACAGTTTGTCGTTGTCTACAACCTCGCTCTGGCAGCTCCTGCGATGGCGCTGGTGCCAAACTGTAACGGCCCTGCTGTTCCTTTGGATCGATCAGCGACGTGGAGAGGGGGGGACGTGCTGCATGGGCAACTGCCTGTCCTCCATATGACATCGCCCAGGCTTGCATCCGACCACACATCACCTGCTGCTCTAGCCGAGGTTTGGAGCAAGCAGCCAACAACTAGGATGCATCACCCATGGTCAGTCATGACCGAGGGGGACCTACAATATGTGGAGAAAGTGAGTGTGCGCGCACGTACTGTTTGTGTAAGGAATAAGGAGAGGGAATATAGAGCGTGCCTGCGTAGTGTGGAGACCCGTGGAAATACAGTGGGCACTACTGCTATTTTCAGCAGTTGGTTTCTCTTTACGCTATCACTGACATTCCCTTTGTTTTCATCTTCAGAACCATCTGTAATTGCAGTTGGTTGGGATCAATACAAATTTATTATCATTTGAGCCCCAGTGAGACTCAAACGAAATGTTGTTTCCACAGCCATACAAACAAAGACACTGTCTTACAGACATACACATAATTAAATTCACACAAACATCCATCACAGTGAAGCACTGCGTAGTTGTCCCGATGAGCCCCACGGGCGATGTGAGTCCCACGGCCATTTTAGGCCGCAGGGCGATTTACGGCCCCGCTACTGGTCTGAAAGTACAAGGTTGGAAACCCAGGGCGTTGGTTTGAAGCCTCTACTTCCCGGTCCGGGTTGTTCCAACCCCGTGACACCGCTATCACTGACATTCCAGTCCACCGAGGCCTCTGCTGCTTTGTTTTGTCTACGGGAAGCTCTTCTCTCCCCAGACCCGCATCGATGTCCCAGTCCACCCCGGACCTGCGGCTGCGCGTTGCTGGAGCCTCCGAGCCCCAGGAGTCGAGTCGCAGCAACCATCCCCACGCTCCGAGGCCGGCCAGCCCACGATGGTGAGTGTCCGCAGCTCCACAGCTCCGCAGTCTCCCGTTGGTTCAGGGGAGGCCGCTCCACGGTGCTAGGCCCCAAACCTTGGAGACCCGACAGGGAAAAAGTCGGGTCCCAGACAGGGAAGGATTTAAACAGGCACCACATTACACATTTCTATTTAAAAAACACCAAACACTACATTTAACTAGACAAAAAATTTAAAAAAAGACAGACAGGCTGTAGGGGCCGCTGCAACGGGTGAGTCGCGCCGCCAACAATCGTAGGCAAACCTTGGTGCTCAGTTAGCACATGTGGGTGGCACCACTTCTTCATTTACGTCAACAAATTTAAGAAACAATTAGCAAACATGATAGTAAAATGAACTCAATGGGATTAATTCTAGAAGCGAGAAAATGTTTAACTTTGAGTGCGTGGTGTATTTTGGGTGAAATGTTGAACCGATATTTTGCTTCCTCTAGGAGTGGCTCAGCCTTGGCACAGTTGTACGGCACGTCTGCTACGTTAGAACTTCATCATTTTAATCATGCAGTGATGATTCTTCAGAGCGAGGTAACGAAGCCTGGTTATTTCTTATCAATCATTTATCCCGATAAAAGGTTTAGTTTAGTTTAGAGATACAGTGTGGAAACAGGTCCCTCAGCCCACCCAGTCCACGGCGACCAGCAATCACCCATACACTCGTTCTATCCTAACTAGAGACAATTTACAGAAGCCAATTAACTTTCAAACATGCACATCTTTTGAGTGTGGGAGGAAACCGGAGCACCCAAAGAAAACCCACGTGCTTACAGGAAGAATGCACTATACAGACAGCACCCGTAGTCAAGATCCAACCCGGGTCTCTGGCGCTGTGAGACAGCAACTCTACCTCTGCGCCACTATGCTGTCTATGGAAAAACAATATATCTCTGCAGGTGGTACATGAGAGCAAAAGCAAGGTCAAAACTACATTCAGGGACTCTTTCCACTCTGTTTCTCTAAACTAAACTAAACTAAGAAAGGACTTGGGGTTTTTGGAGTAAATGCCGTGTGCAAAATGAACCCTGACAAATCTCGATACTTGCTGTATTGGGATTGAGCCTACAAACAAATTCTGTATTCATTGATTTTGTACAAGAATGAACAAGGGCTGCATGATGGCGTAGCGGTAGAGTTGCTGCATTACAGCACCAAAGACCCAGCTTTGATCCTGACTCCAGGTGCTGTCTGTACGGAGTTTGTCCATTCTCCCTGTGACTGCGTGGATTTTCCCCAGGTGATCCGTCTTCCTCCCATACTCCAAAGGCGTGCAGGTTTGTAGGTTAATTGGCTTCGGTAAAGATTGTAAATTGTCCCTAGTGTGTCGGATAGTGCTAGTTTCACAGGATGATCGCTGGTCAACGCGGACTCAGTGGGCCGAAGAGCCTGTTTCCACGCTATATCTCTAAACTAATTTAAACCAAACATTGAAAAGCATTTGTATGGGTACATGGATAGGAAAGGTTTAGATGGATGAGGGCCAAACATAAGCAAATGGGACTAGATTTGACGAGGCATCTGGGTTGACATGGGTGAGTTGGGCCGAAAGACCTGTTTCCATGCTGCCTGACTAAAACTCAAATGAGTAGGAGGGAACTGCAGATGCTGGTTTACACCAAACATAGACACAAGATGCTGGTAACTCAGCAAGACAGGATCTGAAGAAGGTTCTCGACCCAAAAGGTCACCCATTCCTTCTCTCCAGACATGCTGCCTGTCCCGCTGAGTTACTCCAGCATTTTGTGTCTGTGACTCTAATGAATTTGATAGGAGTCCAAATGATGGTGATTGGGAAATTCACGCTGACAACGGCACAATATCCAGGACAAGGGGTCACAGCTTAAGGATAAGGTGGAAATCCTTTAAAACCGAGATGAGAAGACTTTTTTCACACAGAGAGTGGTGAATCTCTGGAACTCTCTGCCACAGAGGGTAATCGAGGCTAGTTCATTGGCTATATTTAAGAGGGAGTTAGATGTGGCCCTTGTGGCTAAGGGAATCAGATGTTATGGAGAGAAAGCAGGTACGGGATACTGAGTTGGATGATCAGCCATGATCATATTGAATGGCGGTGCAGGCTCGAAGGGCCGAATGGCCTACTCCTGCACCTAATTTCTATGTTTCTATGTTAATATGTTTTTTTAAGGCTGGAATGATTGAGACGGATTTCTACCTCAGAAGAGACAGTGCTCTCCTCCACATATAAGCAAATTTAGTACTAACTCCAAAAATGAAAGTGTTTTTTTTACTGAGCAATTTAATGAATACCAAGTCAGAAAAAAAAATCAACTAATTTAACTTGGTATGTCAGAGATGCCCTGAGGGATTGTCAGTTGAAGATCCAGCTCAAAGTGAAATAATGCTAGACAGAGCAGAAGGATTTGGAATCAGCATGTATGCTGGGCAATAATTGGGGCACTGGAAGAGGCCTCAGCTTCTTTGGCCTTAGGAAAGGAATGATCAAGGGGAGTCCACTTCTGACTGTGTCGTCCGGTGAGATCAGGTCTGAACCAAATAACCATGTATTCTTTAGAAAGATAAACTAGATGCCCCAAGCACATAAGGAACTACATCAAGCTCAGCCAGAACAGGAGGAGAGACAGTGTACAAATAGTTCTACGAGTTAATTCCAATGCACATCACGAGGCAGAATGCATGATTGATTTGCGGCACAGTGGCACAGCCGGTAGAGCTGCTGCCTCACAGCACCCAGAGACCTGAGTTCGATCCTGACCTCAGATGTTGTCTCTATGGAGTTTGCACGTGGTCCCTGTGAATGCGTGGTTTCCTGCCACATGCCAAAGACGTGAGGGATTGTGGGTTAATTGGCCTCTGTAAATTGCCCTAGGTGCGTAAGGAATGGGAGAGTAAGTGGGATAACAGAGAACCAGTCAGAAGATAGACACAAAATGCTGTAGTCAGGCAGCATCCTGGAGAAAAGGAATAGGTGATATTTCGGGTTGGAGCCCTTCTTTAGATCAATGGTTGGCATGGATTCAGTTGGCTGAAGGGCCTATTTTATGCAGCAACTTAAACCAACCTAAACATTAATATTATGAAAGAGATGAAAGAGAAAACTGCAAATGGCGTTATTTAAAAAATAATATGGAAATAATATGTAGAATTACATTCCAACTTTTGCAGGTTTTGTCGGCTCTTCGATTACGATATGAATGTTGTTGCACTGGCAAGTTCCAAATGCAAGTCCCAGGTGGAAACTTCATTAGACCTATCACTCTAAGCTTATGGCACATCAATCAGGGTTCTTCAGACTGTCCGTAGCATCTCCAGAGCTGTCTGACCCACTGAGTAACTCCAGCACTTTGCACACAAAAGGACACAAAGTGCTGGAATAACTCAGCAAGTCAGGTAGCATCTCTGGAGAACATGGATAGATGATGTTTCAGGTCGAGAACCTTCTTCTGACATCAGCATTAAGCAGCATCCGCAGTTCTTTGTTTCGCCAGCACATTGTATATATTTCCCCTATTTATTTTAAATGACTACTTTGTACTGTCTCTTACAGATGCAAAACATTACAGAATACTGCATTTCAATAGATTTACTTTGGTAAATATTAATATGAAAGAATGTTTCGAAAGAAAAATCATTAATTGCAGGCAAAAGTCCACACAGAAACCATAATAGTAACAAGAATGTGGTGATGCTACAGATATGGAAAACTTGTGTACCATTCTTTCATGTTACACAGTTTGCATTTTAATGATGTTGTCATTGCCTTTCCTTTTGTGTTTGTACTGGTGAGTCTGCAACAGGTCACTTTGAAAATGTTGTACCATTTCAAAGGTTTGCAGATTGAAAATGTTTCCAGACATTGAGAAAAACACTGTCATATTATCCCTTTGTAAATGGGCACTTTGAAATAGTGTTGAGATTAATATTTTAAATTAAAACATTTCAATATCAATTAATTGTTAATAAATAGTTTCAGTTACAGTTGGAGATGAAAGGCTTTGCTGTTAGCTTAGAATTTGTAATTAATCCTGTAAGGCACTGAAGACATGGGCCGGGGAGATAATGAGCATAAACCAATGAAAGCTGTCCTGCCCTCAGCAGAGGTCTTACCTTTGTCCCCCTCCGTCCCCATCTCAATGAGTTCCGCGCCCACCACGACTTGGAGCGCTTCTACCGTCGCCTCCGCCTCACAGCGCACTTCCATGGGAAGGAGTCCTCGCCCCCCAATGATGACCCTTTTTCCCGTCTCCAACGCACCCCCTCCTCGTGGAACCCCCCTCGTAAAGTCCCGGCTCTGGAACTCTTTATCCAGAACTGCCGCCGCGACGTCAACCGCCTCAACTTCTCCACTCCCCTGTCTCACTCCAATCTCTCCCCCTCTGAACGCACTGCCATTGAATCACTCCGCAAAAACCCAGATTGGGTCATCAAACCAGCCGACAAGGGAGGTGCCGTGGTAGTCTGGCGCGCCGATCTCTACAAAGCTGAGGCCACGCGCCAACTCTCGGACACCTCCTCCTACTTACCCTTGGACCATGACCCCACTGACGAGCACCAGGCCACCATATCTAGCACCATCACCGACTTCATCAATTCCCACGCCCTGCCCGACCAAGCTTCCAACCTCATCGTTCCCCAGCCCCGCACGGCCCGTTTTTACCTTCTCCCCAAAATCCACAAACCCGGCTCTCCCGGCAGACCCATTGTCTCTGCCTGTTCGTGCCCCACCAAACTCATCTCCACATACCTTGACTCCATACTATCCCCCTTGGTCAAATCCCTTCCCACCTATGTTCTAGACACCTCAGACACTCTCCGCCGCCTCCGCGCATTCCACTCTCTAGGCCCTCACCCCCTCATCTTCACCATGGACGTCCAGTCACTCTACACCTCCATCCCCCACCAGGATGGCCTCAAAGCCCTCCGGTTCTTCCTCGACCAGAGGAGCAACCTATACCCAGCCACTGACACTCTCCTCCGCCTAGCGGAGTTGGTCCTCACCCTCAACAACTTTACGTTTGACTCCTCCCATTTCCTCCAAACACAAGGCGTAGCTATGGGCACATGCATGGGCCCCAGCTACGCCTGCCTCTTTGTCGGGTATGTCGAACAATCCTTGTTCAATACGTACCAGGGCCCCATCCCCGACCTCTACCTCCGTTACATTGACGACTGCTTTGGGGCCACCTCCTGCACCCGCAGACAACTGACTGACTTCATCCACTTCACCACCAACTTCCATCCGGCACTCCAATACACCTGGACCATTTCCGACACTTCCCTACCATTCCTTGACCTCACCATCTCCATCGCAGGGGACAGACTTCTGACCGACATACACTACGAACCAACTGACTCACATGGCTATCTGGACTACACGTCTTCCCACCCTGCCCCCTGTAAAGACTCCATCCCCTACTCCCAATTCCTCCGCCTACGCCGCATCCGTTCCCAGGATGAGACATTCCATACCAGGGCATCGGAAATGTCCTCGTTCTTCAGGGAACGGGGATTCCCCTCCGCCACCATAGATGAGGCTCGCACCAGGGTCTCATCCATACCCCGCAACACTGCTCTCTCTCCCCATCCCCGCACTCGCAACAAGGGCAGAGTCCCCTTGGTCCTCACCTTTCACCCCACCAGCCGGCAAATATAACACATAATCCTCCGCCATTTCCGCGTGACCCCACCACTCGCCACATCTTCCCATCTCCCCCTATGTCTGCCTTCCGCAAAGACCGCTCCCTCCGCAACTCCCTTGTCACTTCTTCCCTTCCCTCCCGTACCACCCCCTCCCCGGGCACTTTCCGTTGCAACCGCAAGAAATGCAACACCTGTCCCTTCACCTCCCCCCTCAACTCCATTCAAGGTCCCAAGCAGTCGTTCCAGGTGTGACAAAGGTTCACCTGTATCTCCTCCAAACTCATCTACTGCATCCGCTGCTCTAGATGTCAGCTGATTTACATCGGGGAGACTAAGCGGCGGTTGGGCGATCGTTTCGCCGAACACCTCCGCTCGGTCCGCAATAACCTACCTGAACTCCCGGTGGCTCAGCACTTCAACCCCCTCCCATTCCCAATCCGACCTCTCTGTCCTGGGTCTCCTCCATTGCCAGAGTGAGCAACACCGGAAATTGGAGGAACAGCACCTCATATTCCGCCTGGGCAGCTTGCATCCTGATGGCATGAACGTTGATTTCTCCCAATTTTGCTAGCCCTTGCTGTCTTCTCCCCTTCCTTAACCCTCGAGCTGTCTCCTCCCATCTCCATGCCCCCGCCCTCGGGCTCCTCCTCCTCCCCTTTTTCCTTCCTTCTCCCCCCCCCACCCCCCATCAGTCTGAAGAAGGGTTTCGGCCCGAAACGTCGCCTATTTTCTTCGCTCCATAGATGCTGCTGCACCCGCTGAGTTTCTCCAGCAATTTTGTGTACCAACCAATGAAAGCTGTTCTGGTGATGTGGTTGTGATTCCACATTATTGTTATGAGCAAGTCTAGGCAGTATTGGATCATAAACCACCAATCTCCAAATTTCTTTAAAATGTTAGTACGCCTTGTGGTGTCAACTATCACTCATCAAAATGAACATAACGTTACAGGACAGGTCATAGAGTCATAGTGACACAGCATAGAAACAGGCCCAACTTACCAATGCCGACCAACATATCCCATCTGCACTAATCCCATCTGCACTCATTTGGCCAATATCCCTCTAAACTTTTCCTATCCATGTACATTAAAAGTTTTTAACTTTTTAAAAAAGTGACTAAACATGGCATTGGGCAAAATAATAAAAAAAGATGATGAAATAAAACTCAAAGTGCTGGAGTAGCTCAGCAGGCCTAGCAACATCTTTGGAGAACATGGATAGGTGATGTTTCATGTCGAAACCCTTCTTCAGACCGATTGCAGTAAAGGGGAAGTTGGTGAACTAACTGGAGGCAAAGATGTGTAGAAATAAATTGCAGACTCCAACTCAGTAAGTCTTTCGAGAAAAAGAATGTGATATTTTAGGTTGGAACCCTTCTTCAGACCCCATTATTTAGTTTAGTTTAGTTTAGAGATACTGCACGAAAACAGGTCCTTTGGCCCACCAGGATTACGCCAACCTGCGATTCCTGCACACTAACACTATCCTACACACACTAGGAACAAATTACAATTTTTACCAGCAAATTATCCCACCACCTGTACATCTTTGGAGTATGCGAGGAATCCAGAGCACCCGGAGAAAATCCCTGCAGGTCACAGGGAGAGAGTACAAACTTTGTACAGACAACACACGTAGTCAGGATTGAACACGGGTCTCTAGCGCTGTAAGGCAGCAACTCTACAGTATCGCCACCCTACCACCCTTAATTGAAGGCAAAGATATTTGTAAATTAATTTTGAAGCACCTAGTGAGTTTAATTTTCATTCAGTTCAGGGTATGTTACATCCAATAAATGAACCAGGTATCTAAAAGTGAGGAAGGAACATAGGACTCGTCTCAAGAACTCAAAGAGCTCAATGATCCTGATCTGTTGCAGATCCAGCAGGCCATGAAAATAGCTCAATCTATTTTAGATGCAGCGTGGAAGCAGGCCCTTCTGCCCACCGAGTCAAAGCCAGATCAATCACCAGCTCACTAGTTTGTGTTATCCTACTTTCCCACCTTGCACACTAAAGGCAACTTACTGAAGCCAATTAACCTACAAACCTGCATGTCTTTGGAGTGTGGGATGAAACCAGGGCACCTGGAGCAAACCCATGCGGTCACGGGGAGAACGTACAAACACCATACAGACAGCAAGATCGAACCCAGGTCCCTGGCACTGTAAAGTAACAATTCTACCATTGCGCCACTGTGCCACCCACTGAGAATACTTCAGGAACCAGCATAGACACAATGGGCTGAATCGCCTCCTCCCGTATCATAAGGAAATGTGCAAAACCTAAAAGAATCTTTCACGTTGTATTTGGCTTGATACATTTTAATAATATTCATAAATTTTGAAACTTGCTTTATTCTCTCTCCTTCGTTACAGGGGCATAATATATTTGCAAGTCTTTCCTCCAGAGTGTACAGTGACATCATGCAGCTTCTGAAGCAGTCAATACTGTCCACAGACCTGACACTCTACTTTGAGTAGGTTCTCATTCATTTTGATTTGATTTTATTCTATGTTATGACTGCAAGGCACAAATTTTCGTTCAGACTGAAAAGTCTGAATGACAATAAAGGATACTTGATGCTTGATACATGATTTCATTGCAAGAGTGTATTTACCTGTGCAAAACAAAATTTTACAAAATGTCTTCACAGTAACTAAAATGTACTGATTTCAATTTATTGGATGCCCGTTTGATTTAGTGAAGAGTGGAGCAAGTTCAACCCTGGCCGATGTTTACAGCTCTTAAAGAAATTCCAGATCACTCTTTCCAAGTTAGAATTATCTTTTAAATAAACATCATAGACGTTTTAACTTCTCCCTTAACTTGGTCGAATTGCAAGTCTATCTGCTTCCACACAAAATCCATTATAACATCAGAAATACAATATACTTTTATCGAATTATATATCACAGACTTTTGAAGCTCATGTAACTCCAAAAGTGCAAACATTGGGGAAAATATTACATTTATGTTACTTTCTATTACAAAAAACAAAAGCTTGCTGATGTTGTAAATCTGAAACAAAAGCATAAAATGCTGGCCATAGGCCATATTTCTGAACAGGAAGGAATTGCAAATGCTGGTTTACACCAAAGATAGATGCAAAATGCTGGAGTAATTTAGCGGGTCAGGCAGCATCTCTGGAGAAAAGGAATAGGCGACGTTTCAGGTTGAGACCCTTCTTCAGAATCAGAATCAGAATCAGAATCACACTTTATTCACCAAGTACGCTTTGCAACATATGAGGAATTTCATTGGCCAGGTCAGTCATACAATTAAAAGCAACAGATCAGTCAAAAACACATTTTAACATGAACATCCACCACAGTGACTCCTACACATTCCTCACTGTGATGGAAGGCAAAATAAAGTTCAAGTCCTTCCCTTAGTTCTTCCTCGGCCGTGGGCCTCGAGCCCCCGTTGACGGGATGATCTTGACTTCCGTAGTCAGCGGCGATCGGACCCTCCGCGTTGAGGCGATCAGCTCCCGCATGGGGGGGATGTCAACTCCCCCACGCCAGGCGATCGAATGTTCCGCAACGTTGGAGCTTCCAGACTAGCCTCTCCTGAAGACTGCAAGCTTTTGATGGTAATCTGCGGTGGTCGCGGTGGGAGCGATCCCAGGCAAGGGACCAGCTCCAATGTTAAGTCCGCGCCCCACGATAGGGCTCAAAGTCAGTCCGAGGAGGCTTCCAGCTCCAGCGATGGAAGGCCGCAGAGCGCCCAGAGAATATGATCCGAAAATGAATCACATCTCCGGCAAGGCAAGAACTTGAAAAAAAGTTTCCCCCGATCCCCTCCCCCCACATAAAAAAAATCAAAGGACATTAAAACAAACTTCTAACACTAACAAATAACAAAACGAATGAAAAAACAAACAGACTGCCAGCAAGGCAGCCATCGCCCCGGCACCCCTGGTGGTCTGAAGCACTTCTTCTGACCTAATCTACTGCACCCGATGTGGCCTCCATTACATCAGCGGGACTAAGTGTAGACTAGAGACAGTTTTGCCTGACACTAATACTCGGCCCGCCAAGGCCTACTGGGTCTCTTGGATGCTAACTATTTTAACTCTCCTTCCCATTCTCCTAGGCCAGAGTAAGGCCACATGCAAACTGGCGGAGCAGCACTTCATACTTGCTTGGGTAGCTCACAACCCATTAGTATGAACATAGAATTCTCCAATTTTAGATAACTAACCAACTAACATTCCCCCCTTTCCCCCTCTCTTCCCTGTGCTTCACATGGATGCGCACCCCCTTTTTTCCTATCCTCTTCCCACCTCCCCTCCCCCATCCCTTTCCACCTATACTCCTTCATCTGGCTTCACATTTCATGCCCCTTCTCCCTTTATTTCCTTATTTCATCACCTTTTGTCTTATCATCTTATCACCTGTTGCCCAAGCATCTGCCAATCAAAACCCCTCTCACCTGTATCCACCTATCACTTGCCGGACTTTGTCCCACCCCCACCTCACTTCCAGCTTTCTCCCCCCTCGTGCTCTCAGGCCAAAGAAGGGTCCCGACATCCACATTCTCCAGGGATGCCGCCTGACCCGCTGAGTCTTTTTTAGTACACCAGCATCTGCAGTTCCTGCATCTCCATTTTAACAGCTAATGTTTTCACTGGAATGCTTAGATATGGAGAGAAGCTGAGGCGAAGATATCCGTATTCTTCACGCAAGCAACGGATGCCTAACCAACGTTTCACAATGGTTCAAATACATTTTGTAAAAAATTCCCTCTAATGATAAAAACAAGGATTTCAAGTGCTAGTTTCATCAGATCATTAAAACTGACAAAAAGATCTGCCTTCTAGAGGGGCAAATTCATGCGGAAGGGCTCTGATGCACTAGATTTGGTGTCAATATTTGGTGTCAATATTAGACTAAACGAGATGTATTTATATCACGTGGTTGTTATATAACATGGGCATCAAAACAGCCTCCAAGATGCTGCACATACACAAGACCTTCTCTTTCAAGCACTGAAGTGGAAAATATTTAAAGTGACTAAATTCGCAAACAAGCCAAACATTTGTGAAATTATCATTTGTTATAAGTAAAACAAGGTAAAAAAAAATCAGATCAATATCTCATTAGCATAGAGTAAGTCAAGTGCTTCCAACCGTGAAGCGAGAAATGAAAAGCAAATCTAAATTAAATTAAATTAAACGCTAACATAGTTGAATTTAAATGGTTCTATTATACAAGGTTTAGTGGTTTACTGAAGTTATGGATTTTTTTACCGTCACATACCACTTACACCATTTACACCCCCAATTCATTATCTAAATGACCAATCATAGAGTCATACAGTGTGGGAACAGACGCTTCGGCCCAACTTGCCCACACCGACCAACATGTATTATCTGCACTAGTTCCACCTGCCTGCATTTGGCCCATATCCCTCCAAACCTGTCCTATCCATGTACCTGTCTAAATGTTTCTTAAATGCTGCGATAGTCCCAGCCTCAACTACCTCCACTGGCAGCTCATTCCATACACCCACCACCCTTTGTGTGAAAAAGCTACCCCTCAGATTCCTATTAATTCAAAATGGAGTAATTGGGAGAAAAATTTCTCCATTCCGACATTTTGGCCAATTATTTGTGGCCCCCTTCACCGTAAACCTATGTCCATCTGGTTTTTGACACTTAATTGACTTCCCAACACTTATTCCGACATTTTCAATGGACTTTCCCAATGCAAAATGGAAGTTTAGGGGTAATACGAGGGGAGAAAAATGTCTTCAGTGGAATGGTCAGGACATTTGGCCATTTAAAAATAAATTGTGGCCAGGAATTATCAATGGCCAGGTCTTATTACACACTGTTCGGCACGGACTTGTAGGGCCTGCCTGTTTCCGTCTTTAAAATTGGGGCTGGCCTCTTATTTCAAAATCTGACGCTTTAAAATTGGGGCTTGTACCAGACGCAATAAATAAGTAAACCCAATCTGTCCTTATCCATCCTTCAAGGAGGGCCATCACTTTAAACCTTACTTTGTGCCTGGAGTTACAATGTTAGTTATGTCCACATCTACAAATATTGCAAAGCTATTAGGACTCATTTCTGCTCTTTGCCGTACATTGAAGTATTTATAGCTTGTGCTGAATAACACAATTTATTCTGGCAACGAGCTCTCACTGGGTGGCGAAATGAGAGTTTAGCATTATTTGTAGATGTGGACATAACTGATATTGTAACTACATGTAAGTAAGGTTTAAAAGGATGGCCCTCCCTGAAGGATGGATCAGATGGGGTTTACTTATAGGTAATTGTGTCGTAATTTAATGAGAGATAGAGGCCCCCAAATCCAAGACTAAGTATGGTGAGGGAGGCCAGGCATTTTATCCCAAAGGATAATTCCACTGATAGCACGGGATTAGTTCTTGCTTTAAACCTGTGGATTGTTCTTGCAGTCAATTCCTCAATGATAAGGTACTATTTGTTGGAAAATAAAATATCCATCACAACAGTGCAATTGTGAACAGAAAAAATAATTGGACATTATCTAAAATGCTTTGCTGTTGCAATGTGTGAGACCATGAGAGGAATAGATTGGGTCTTTTACCCAGAGTAGGGAATAAAGACCCAGAGGACATAGGTCTAAGGTGAGCGTGAACGTTTTAATAGGAACCTGAGGGACAACTTTTTTACACAAAGGGTGGTAGGTATAAACGAGCTGCCAGAGGAGGTAGTTGAGGCAGGTACTGTCACAACATTTAAAATACATTTGGACAGGTACATGGATAGGAAAGGTTTAGGGGGATATGCAAACGCAGGCAGGTGGGACTAGTGTAGATGGGGCATGTTGGTCAGCATGAGCAAATTGGACCAATGGACTTGTTTCCATGCTGTATTTCACTATTAATCCT